>NC_091457.1:145463968-145768968 GCF_027789765.1 Dendropsophus ebraccatus | reverse complement strand
AATGATCCTGCTCGGGGTGAGGGGATATTCACACTGCCTGCCCAGGAGGGGAGAGAGTGGGAGGACATGAGGATGCTGAAGGTGAGCAGGGAGGGGTAGCACTCTGCGGCCACCAGGAGTACAGGAGCCTGTAGTAATTTTTTTTTTTTGGAGATTAAAATTGCGCCCCCTGTAACTCACCACTAGATGGCGCCCTAGGCCATCGCCTACCCTTTGTTCCGGCCCTGCTTTAAAATTTCTTGTCAGTCAGGATCTGGGTGCTGAGGATTATCAATACATATAGCAGAGAGAAGCACTCTGCTGTGCGGTTCACCCCATTGATGCTCAATCATACCTGAATTGTATTAGGAGACAGGGTACAGAATCATATAGGCAGTGCAATGCTTCATGGGTAAAGAGGATGCAAAGCAGCTCCTTTCTAGAAGAAAAAGATCTAAAAACAGAAAGCTCCAATGTGACCCAAGGAGCTTGGAGAATAGGTGACACCAGGTGACAGACACCACAAACTACACCTCCATGTAACGTCTTTATTCACCTATAGTGCAAAAAGCACCTACAGAACATGTTCTTTACACAACCCCAGGACAGGGGTGGCGCTGTTTCTTGGAGAAAGCAGTCATGTTTTTTTGTTTGTTTTTTTTAACTCTGGATAAACCCTTTAACCCCCTTAAGGACCGGGGCAATTTTGATTTTTGCGTTTTCGTTTTTCCCTCCTTGTGCATAAAAGGCCATAGCAGTTGCATTTTTTCACCTAGAAACCCACATGACCCCTTATTTCTTGCGCCACCAATTGTACTTTGCAATGACAGGAAGAATTTTTGCATAAAGTACACTGCAAAAGCAGGAAAAAATTCAATGTGTGGTGAAATTGAAAAAAACAACAACACATTTTGTGTTTTTAGTGGATGTGTTTTTACGCCGTTCGCCCTGGGGTAAAACTGACTTGTTATATATGTTCCACAAGTCGTTACGTTTAAAACGATATATAACATGTATAACTTATATTGTATCTGATGGCCTGTAAAAATTTAAAACCATTGTTTACAAATATATGTTCCTTAAAATCGCTCCATTCCCAGGCTTATAACGCTTTTTTTCCTTTGGTCTATGGGGCTGTGCGAGGTGTCATTTTTTGCGCCATGATGTGTTCTTTCTATCGGTACCTTGATTGCGCATATACGACTTTTTGATCACTTTTTATTAACATTTTTCTGGATTTGATGCAACCAAAAACGCACAATTTTGCACTTTGGGATTTTTTGGCGCTTACGCAGTTTACCGAGTGAGATCAGTAATGTGATTAATTAATAGTTTGGGTGATTACGCACGCGGCGATACCAAATATGTTTATTTATTTATTTATTTATTTACTTTTATTAGCCCCTTAAGGACAGAGCCTGAAATGGCCTTAATGATAGAGACAAATTTTATGAATATGACCAATGTCACTTTATTCATTAATAACTTTGGGATGCTTTTACCTATCCGGCTGATTCTGAGATTGTTTTCTCGTGACATATTGTACTTTACATTTCTGGTAAATTGGAGTCGATACTCATAACGAATCTTTATGAAAAAAAAACAAATAATGTGAAAAAATGCATTTTTCCAACTTTGAAACTTTTTTGCTTATACAGAAAGTGGTTATACCACATAAATTATATATTAAATAGCATTAGCAACATGTCTACTTTATGTTGGCGGCATTTATTAAACGATCTTTCATTTTTTTTAGACAATAGGAAGCTTAAAACATTAGCAGCAAATTTCCAAATTTTCAGTAAAATTTCAAAATCAGATATTTTTAGGGACCTGTTCAGGTTTAAAAAGTGTATTTGAGGGGCCTGTATGTTAGAAAGCCCCACAAAGCACCCCATTTCAGAAACTGCACCCCCCAAACTCTGCAAAAGCACATCCAGAAAGTGTTTTAACCCTTTAGGGGAGTCACAGAAATAAAAGTCACGTGTGTAAGAAATTTGAAAATTTTAATTTTCTGTGCAGAGATTTTATTGTAATCCAATATTTTTCATAATTATAAACCTATTATCAGAGAAATGCACCCCAATAATTATTGCCCCGTTTCTGCAGTTTATAGAAATACCCCATATGTGGCCCTATTGTGCTATTTGACGCAACCACAAGCCTCAGATATAAGGGAGCGCCTAGTGAATTTCAACGCCTCCGTTATATTTGGTCATTTTTGACTGTACCACTTCAGGTTGGCAGAGGCTCTGGGGTGCCAAAACCTAAAAAACACCCCTAAAGGGACACCATTTAGAAAACTACACCCCTCAAGGAATGTAACAAGGGGTGCGGTGAGCATCTGGACCCCACAGGTGCTTCACAGATTTTCCGAACAATATGGCGTGAAAAAAGAAAAATTTATTTTTTACACTAAAACGTTGTTCTAGCCTTCAATTTTTCATTTTTTAAAGGGATAAGAGGAAAAAAAAGACACAATGTATAGCGCAGTTTCTCCCGAGTACAGAAATACCCCACATGTGGCGATAAAGTGCCAAGGGGGCGCAGGACGAGCCTCCAAAGGGAAGGAGCGCCAATTGGCTTTTGGAAGCTGAATTTCACTGGAAAGGATTTCAAGGGCCATGTCGCATTTACAGAGCCCTCGTGCTGCCAAGACACTGGAAACCCCCACAAGTGACCCCATTCTGAAAACTACACCCCTCAAGGAATCTAACAAGGGGTGCAGTGAGGATATGGACCCCACTGGTGACGGGCACAAATGTGGAACAATGTGACGTGAAAGGGAAAATTTTCATTTTTTCACTTTCATGGCACAAATGTGGCCGTCATCAAGGGGTCCATATCCTCACTGCACCCCTTGTTAGATTCCCTGAGGGGTGCAGTTTCCAGAATGGGGTCACTTGTGGGGGGTTTCCAGTGTTTTGGCAGCACGAGGGCTCTGTAAATGCGACATGGCGTTCATCATCCATTCTAGCCAAATCCAACCTCCAAAATCCAAATGGCGCTCCTTACCTTCGGAGGCTTGCCCTGCACCCGCATGGCGCTTTATGTCCACATGTGGGGTATTTACGGACTCGGGGGAAATTGCTCTACACATTTTTATTTTTTTTCCCTCTTTTAACCCCTTGTGAAAATGATAAATTCAAGGCTAAACCAACATTATAGTGTAAAAAATTTAATATTTCATTTTCACGCCACATTGTTCCACATTTGTGCCCGTCACCAGTGGGGTCCATATGCTCACTACACCCCTTGTTACATTCCCTGAGGGGTGTAGTTTCCATAATGGGGTCACTTGTGGGGGGGTTCAACTGTCTTGGCAACACAGGGGCCTTTTAAATGCAACAAGGCCCTCGGAATCCATTCCAGCTAAATCCAGCCTCCAAAAACCAAATGGCGCTCCTTCCCTTCGGAGGCTTACCCTGCACCCGCATGGCGCTTTATGTCCACATGTGGGGTATTTCCGTACTCAGGGGAAATTGCGCTACACATTTAGTGTTTTTTTTTTATCTTTTAACCCCTTGTGAAAATGAAAAAATCATGACAAGATTAATGATTTGAAAAATTACACTAAATGTTGGTCTAGCCTTGATTTTTTCCATTTCCACAAGTGGTTAAAATAGAAAATGAACGCAAAGCGTGTAGGCTAATTTCCCCTGAGTACGAAAATACCCCACATGTGGACGTAATGTGCCATATGGGCACAGGGCAAGCCACCAAAGGGACAGAGCGCCATTTAGAGGCTGGAATGGAGGATGGAGGCCATGTCGCATTTACAAAGCTCCTGTGCTGCCAGGACAGTAGAAACCTCCCACAAGTGACCCCATTCTGGAAACTACACCCCATAAGGAATCTAACAAGGGGTACAGTGAGCATATGGACCCCACTGGTGACAGGCACTTACGTAGAACATGTGCCGAGAAAATAAAAAATACAATTTTTTTCATTTTCACGTCCCAAATGTGGCCGTCACCAGGGGGCCATATCCCCGCTGCCCCCCTTGTTAGATTCCTTATGGGGTGTAGTTTCCAGAATGGGGTCACTTGTGGGGGGTTTCTACTGTCCTGGCTGCACAGAGGCTTTGTAATTGCATCATGGCATCCTATTATGGGAATGGCGGCCATACCTACTTAGCTGGGGAAAAGGGACAATTCTAATTTATTTGGGGGTATTAGGCCAATTATTAGTTTATAAGGTTGGAAATGACAGGTGTCCATCAAACTCAACCTGTGTTGATCCAGAGGAAGGCAAAAAACAATCGTGAGGCAGACTCCATATTGGCGATCAGAATAATCCCTGGATCAACGTGACCCCTGAAATAGGAATAAGGGACAGAATTTAGATAATGTAGAACCCCAATGACGTGTAGTGCACCTTGAAGCGATCCAGTATGCAGAGGCCGGGGGGATCAGGACAGGCGTCACACTGGAAAATGGTGTCCTTCCATTTCCCCCTTCCTGATCCCCCTGTTACGCCACACTCTGCACTTCTTCTGGGGTCTCCCGTTCTCCAGTGTGGGGGACGTCACCTGGAAAATGTTGCCCTGGTGCGATACGGGGTCCTTCATATCCAGAAGCGCTGGGGCCGCTCCATGGCTGCTAAATATTAGGGCGCTATTACTACTTCTGATATGTGCGGATCGTGCCGCAAGCTACAGGGCAGCGAGGGACCGGAAGAGGGGGTGCTGGTATAAAAGTTATCCCCGTACAGGTGGTGACCTTTATCCAGCAGTGGGAAGATCAGTTCCCGGACGATCTTCCCACTTGTTCCGAGGATGGGGGGGGGGGGGCGGGCATCTGGGGGCTGGATTTGGGTGTCCCTTCCTTCATACACTCTAAGGGTACGTGCACACTGCGGAATCGCGACAGATAACCCTTCGTGCATTCCGCAGTTGGCACCCGCCGGCGGACTGATGCAGGCGCACGTCTCCATCCGTGTCATAGACTCCATTCTATGCACGGGCGGATTCCGCTCTCCGTCCAACGTGTTCATTCTTTGGATGGACGATGGAATCCGCCCGTGCATAGAATGGAGTCTATGACACGGGTGGAGACGTGCGCCTGCATCACTCCGCCGGCGGGTGCCAGCTGCGGAATGCACAAAGGGTTATCCTTCGCCATTCCGCAGTGTGCACGTACCCTAAATCTGTAAGTGTACCCTGAGGTACGCTCACACAGTTTGTAGAATTTCACGCCATACCGTCATCTCTTATTGGGACGGTACTGGCAGAAAAGACATGTCTGGGAGGCAGCGTACGCTACGCTACCCCCAGACATGTCATTGGATGATGAGGAAGAATGGAGGAAAGAAGGATCCCCCCATTCATCCTTACTGGCTGTTTCGGTGTCGGAGGCAATAATAACGTATCCCTCTGACGCCGAAAACACCCTGGGGGCCATCTTTATATGGGGACTAGTATATGGGGTATGTAGTGGTGTAGTGTCAAACTTTATTCAATGTAGTGTGGTGTAATGTAGTGTTTTTTACGTGTTTTTTTGTTTTTTACAGTAAGTATAAAAAAAACCTACGCCAACAAAGGAGTTGCTGATAAATGCCGCACTTATGCGCGGCACTTATCAGCAGACCGTGGCAGTAGGATATAGAAAAAGAACACCCTACGCCAAAAAGGAGGAGTTGCTGATTAGCAGCGCACTTTCGTGCGATGCTGATCAACACTCAGAGGCGATAGGGTGCGGAAAATAGAAAAAAAAAATTTGGGAAAAAAAACCAAAACTTTTTCTACATTCTGAACATCCCTGTAGCTGCTGATAAGTGTATTACACATATCAGCCGCTAGGGAGCAGAGCGCAAAATCCGGAAAAGTTATACAAATCACCAATATTCCCTTATTACGGGAAGTGCTTATAAAGTGTTTTTTGTCCCTGCACTTACTACTGCATCAAAATGGTGATGTCACTTCCTGGATAACATGGTGATGTCACTTCCTGGATAACATGGTGATGTCACTTCCTGGATAACATGGTGATGTCACTTCCTGGATAACATGGTGATGTTATGACCCGACTCCCAGAGCTGTGCAGGCTGTGGCTGCTGGAGAGTGCAGCAAAGATCTCAATGAGAGTTCAAAGTATATATACTAGAAGTCGCCCAGGGGGGCTTCTAGTATAAGTGTAAAAAAAAAAAGTATTGTTATTAGTAAAAAAAAGCCCCCTCCCCTAATAAAAAAACAAAATGAACCCCTTTTCCTAGGTTTTAAATAAAAGTAAATAAATAAACATGTTTGCTATCGCCGCGTCCGTAATCGCCCGAACTACTAATTAATCACATTCCTGATCTCGTGCGGTAAACGGCGTCAGCACAAAAAAAGTGCAAAATTGCTCATTTTTGGTCGCATCAAATCCAGAAAAATTGTAATAAAAAGCGATTAATAAATAAAAAGTCGTATATGCGCACTCAAGGTACCGATAGAAAGTAAACATGTCGCAAAAAATGACACCTGACACAGCCCCATAGACCAAAGGATAAAAGCGCTATAAGCCTGGGAATGGAGCGGTTTTAAGGAACATATATTTGTTAACAATGGTTTGAATTTTTTACAGGCCAATGGCGTAAAAACAAATACCCCCCAAATAAAAGAAATGTGTTTTTTTTTTGTTCAATTTCACCACACATTGAATTTTTTCCTGGTTTCGCAGTGTACTTTATGCAAAAATTCCACCTGTCATTGCAAAGTACAATTAGTGACGCAAAAAATAAGGGGTCATGTGGGTCTCTAGGTGGAAAAATGCAAGTGCTATGGCCTTGTATACACAAGGAGGAAAAAACGAAAACTCAAAAATGAAAATTGGCCCCGGTCCTCTAAGGGTTAAACAGGTCTTTCCACAGTCAGAAAATTGATTTGGACAAGTACTGTCCAGAACTGATGGGAATTGTAGTTTTTTAAGGGGTGGAGGAGCAATGGTTCCCTTGTCCCTGACCTATCCTGTATCTATATTCATTGCCAAATACCAATTTACCAAGCTGCAATACCAGGAACGGCCACTATAAACTCCATGGCGCTGTATGTTCTAGTTTATAGGAGTATTTGTAGGTAAGCAATGACTGTTGAGATCTATTTTTCACGACCTGAAGGGGATCGGGCAGATCACTACACCTGAAGGTCCCGCAAAGTAGGCAGATCCTCCACGGGGCGACCTGTACCCGCTCAAAAATTTTTCTCACATGAGTAGTGAGGAACCAGGCGTTACCCCGGCTCGTTATTTTCCTTACTCATTAGTTTAAGGCATACCTGATCACTGGCGATCCCCTAGATCCCCCTACACGCTCGGCTCATCTACATCAAAGCGATCACCATACACTGCTACACGTCCGCCTCTACATCTGCGCTCTACTAATCAGCCTGCGCCCGGGGGATTATCACCGCCGTAACGACGCTCTATATGATTATTATAAAATTATAAGTGAAAGCGTTCACATGCAAATGAGAAGCGCGGCCGCAGTGCATGACGGTCATAAACACAAACGCGACGTGCGCTGACGTCGTGACGTCACTGCATTGCGCGTTGGGACCGCCCACTTTCTCACAGTTGCTCCTGGGAAGGTGCGGAGGGGTTTTTGCGTTGGGAACATGGCCGACGTGTCGTTAGATGAACTGATCAGGAAGAGAGGCATGGCGGCGGGCGCGGGCACCTACAGCCGGTAAGGACGGGGGTAATGGCGGGCGCCTCTGGGCCGTGTGTGTGCTCGGTGACTTATAGGGCCCGGCTGTGTATGGGCCCGTATGCACCGCCATGCAGTTAGCGCTTTGGGCCTTGTTTACACTCTAAGCTCCTTCCAATACAGTGTTCCCACTCCAGGGGTTGAAAAACTACAACTCCCAGCATGCCCCGACAGCCGAAGGCTGTCGGGGCATGCTGGGAGTTGTAGTTTTTCAATACCTAGGAGCAGTTTCTAGCATCATTGGGGCTGAGAATACTGTATTCTGGCACTTCACCATGTGGCCGTGCAGGGAACTCCCCCTCCCTTACCGGATCCGCAGCGTATTTTCTGCTGCAGATCCGCAGCAGATTTCATTTAAATAACTGAACATAGCATCAAATCTGCTGCGGATCCTGTAGGTGTGAACGCACCCTAAGGCTGCTCTCACACTTACAGGATCTGCAGCAGATTTGATGCTGTGTTCAGTTATTTAAATGAAATCTGCTGCAGAAAATCAGCTGCGGATCCTGTAGGTGTGAACGCACCCTCAAGGGGCTCTCCCAAAATTAAAAGTGTGACTCCAGCATCGCGTTTACACTAACTCAGGGTGCCGTGACAATCGTATCACTACCGTCTAGAGTCTAATGGTTGTCTTGGCAACCTTTCCGCCCAGTATCGGTGGGAGAGCAGTGATGGAGTTACACTTTAACACTTAAAGGGCGACTCCAGCAAAATAAATAAATAAATAAAAAAAATCTTCTAAAATCAACTGGTATCAGAAAGTTATATAGATTTGTAATTTACTTCTATTAAAAAAAAAAATCTCCAGTCTATTAGTACTTATCAGCTGCTGTATGTCCTAGACAAAGACGTGGATACGTAGGGCATACAGCAGCTGATAAGTACTGGAAGATTTGAGATTTTTTAATAGAAGTAAATTACAAATCTCTGGCACTTTCTGACACTAGTTGATTTGAAAGAAAAAAAAATTGCTGGAGTTGCCCTGTAACTCCTGTGTAGCGTATAGGAAGAGTTATTAGAGTTGGTCCGACTGCTGGGACCCCCCCCCCCCCGCTAATCTCTGTACCCTGAGTGAATAGTGCAAGGGGCAAACCATTGTTCGGTCAGTGTGGGGGGGATGTATTACGTGGTCTTAGGGCCGTATTACACGGGACGATTATCGTTCGAAAAATCGTTAGATCGTTCCGATTTAAACGATAATCTTTTCGTGTAATATCAGACAACGAGTAAACGTCCAGCGTTGGCCACTTGTTTTTATCGTTTGATCGTTTGCACGTTCGGTGTAATAAGAAGTCATAGCTGAAACTTACGGCGACAAAACGTACGGACGAACGATCATAAGTAACGATCATTGTTCCCTGTAATTGGGGAACGATTTCGGGTCGTTTGAGATCGTTAGTCGTCAAAAAATCACTTACAGTCGGAACGTTCTGTGTTGACTATAGCAACCAATCACAGCTCGGCTTTTGTTTTACCAGGGCAGAGTACATGAAAGCTGAGCTGTGATTGGCTGCAGCGGTGGAACAGCCAATAAATTGCTTATTTAATGGGGGAGATTTATCAAACATGGTGTAAAGTGAAACTGGCTCAGTTGCCCCTAGCAACCAATCAGATTCCACCTTTCATTTTCCAAAGAGTCTGTGAGGAATGAAAGGTGGAATCTGATTGGTTGCTAGGGGCAACTGAGCCAGTGTCACTTTACACCATGTTTTCAGCTGACCATAAAATCATTGTTAACCTTTCTGTGTATGTGCACATCATTTGTCCGTTATTTCGATTGTTCACAGAGTAGTATCACTAACGTCAGTCAATCCGTGTATTATGGCCAATGATTTCAGGTCGTTCCCAAAAGCGCTCACTTACAGTCGTTATTCGGAGAAAACGAAAAATCTGTTCATCTAATAGGACCCTAAGGCTATGTTCATACTGAGGGAAGAGGAAAGATCTCTGCTTGAAATCTCCTCTTAGGTTATGTGCACACTACGCAATCCCAGCGGAACGCTTATTGCGGATTTCACAGCTCGCAGCCACGCGAAATCTATGGGATTTCTCTAGCGGAATCCGCCCAAAGAATTGACATGTCTATTCTCTGGGCAGAAAGCAGATCTGCGGTGGAACATTCCGCGTGTAGATTCCACTTTGAACAACAGAGAGAGACATTGCTTCGTACATATTTTACAAGCGGAATTTCAAGCGGAATACCTGTAAAATTAAGCTTGAGATTTCTTGCCGATTTCTCAGTTTCAACATCCCCTTAGGCTGGGTTCACATTGCGTTTTTGCAATCCGTTTTTTGCAAATAACGGATGAAAAACAAATGAAAAAAATTGATGCATTTGTGTGCATCCGTTTTGATCCGTTTTTCCATTGACTTCCATTGTAAAAAAAAAAAAAAAAAAAGGATCCGTTTTTTTATTAACAGACACAAAAGTAGTGTCAGCTACGTTTTTGCATCCGTCAAAAAAAAAAAAAAACTGATCCGTTTTGATCAGTGTTTTTTTTTACAATGGAAAAACGGATCAAAACGGATGCACACAAATGCATCCGTTTTGTTTTTTTTTAATCCATTTTTTACGGATAAAAACAACGCATTGCATAAACGCAGTGTGAACCCAGCCTTACAGAAAGTTCTGCCAACCTGCTGCCTGGGAAAGATAGATGCATGCCTAGCTTAATCCTGTTCGGACGAACTTCATTCGTTGTTCAGCTTGGTTAACACTACGTTTTTTTCATTTGTTTTTGCAAAAAAAAATGGATGGAAAAATGCATGTTTTTCCAATGACTTCCATTATAAAAAAAAAAAGTGTCAAAACACATCCGTTTTTTAACTTTAACACTTAACTTTTTTAACATGTCAGCTATGTTTTTGTTAAAAAAAAATAGATGCATTTTGATCCTTTTTTAAAAAAAATAAAATAAAATAATGGAAATTAATGGAAAAACGGATGCACACAAATGCATCCGTTTTTCTGTTTGTTTGTTTGTTTTTTTGTTTTTTTTTGTAAAAACAGATGAAAATAAAAACGTAGTGTGAACCCAGCTTTTAAGGAGATTTATCAAATGTTTTGACCAGTCAGGTCTGAGTTATCATGAGAACAAAGCAGGAGAAGTTGTGGCTCCTTATAGTGACATCCATCACCTATACACTATTCTGACATCTATGTAATAATATGGAAACTAGAATCTGTTGTGCTGTTCCATACCTTATTTTTTTGCAGGATATTGATAGATACCAGGAGGTTTTCCCCTCTAACTTAGTATGTGAAGGACCCAGTTCACACACACTTTATTGCTTCATGTCTAACACACGTGTGATCTTTCCTTCCTCTCAGGATGAATAGTCGGGGGGCTTTGGGAGGCGGTATGAGATCCAGACCCCAGCCTGCAGCCATCGGTCGCATCCCCACCACCACCTTCCAGAGAACGTTTGATGCCCGGCAGAAGATCGGCGTCACAGACGCCCGCCTGAAGCTAGGAGTAAAAGACGCCCGTGAGAAATTAGTCGCCAAAGATGCGCGTTTCCGTATAAAGGGTAAAGTAACAGACGCTCGTGAGATGCTGAATTCTAGAAAGCAGCAGGTCGGCATTGGAGGGAAACCCACCAAACTGATGGACGCTCGGGAAAAGATCAGCTTAAAGAGGAGCGCGCCGACCGTCACCATGAACTCCACCATGAACCAAGGGTCCTCATCCATAAACATTACCAAGACCATCCAGGCAAGAACACTTGTTTTGTCTCCAGTTAGTATGAGCTGAGACCTCCTACCGTCTAGATGGGCAGTCAGCCTGATAGTTACAGTACCTATACATCCTAGCCAATTACATACAGTTTATCATCTTTAGGATGTATAAGGAATAGAGATGAGCGAACTGGGTTCGGGTTCAAGTCCACCCGAACCCGAGCGTTCAGCATTTGATTAGCGGTGGCTGCTGAACTTGGATAAAGCTCTAAGGTTGTCTGGAAAACATGGATACAGCCAATGACTATATCCATGTTTTCCACATAGCCTTTATCCAAGTTCAGCAGCCACCGCTAATCAAATGCCGAACGTTCGGGTACGGATGGACTCGCGCATGCTCCAGGTTCGCTCATCTCTAATAAGGAATTGTCATTTTCCTCCTATTTGCAGATTTCACAGCCGAAGACAATTTCCTCAGGTCTCAGTAACAGTATAAAAGGAATGCGAATAAATGTCGTCAACCATCAACCCGCAAAACAGGTAAATCACCTCATAACTATCAACTTTTCTTCATACTTTTGTTTAGTGATTGTTTGCAAATGAATTTATTGAGAGATGGCAGGAGCCTTCTGTGTGTGTGTGTATCATCTCCTACTACAGGGAGCTCGTGCAAGCTGAACTTTTTCCCCCTGGTGTGCTGCACTTTTTTATGGGTGTTTGAAAGCCCGTACTTCAGCTTTCCACAAAAAATGTGGTCATGTATAGCAACACAATCCCTCCAACCTGTTCCAGCAGTAAGGATTGCATATGGGGGCCATCCAGGTCTCTTATGGTGCCTTTACACAGACAGATTTATCTGACAGATTTTTTTTAAGCCAAAGCCAGGAACAGACTATAAACAGAGATCAGGTCATAAAGGAAAGACTGAGATTTCTCCTCTTTTCAAATCCATTCCTTACTTTGGCTTCAAAAATCTGTCAGATAAATCTCTGTGTGTAAATGCACCATTAGACATAGAGCAGGTAGAGGAGCGCACGTCTCTCACCACTCGTCCTGATTCAAAAACCTTTGATATGTCCCCATAAGTGGCAGTTGCGCTTTTAAGTCGGAATACCCCTTTACCTCTATATAGGTTTTATATATTGAACTTGTTTTTTTTAACTCTTAGGGCCCTATTCCACTGGACGATTATCGTTCGCATAATCGTTAACGATTAACTATCTCAAACAACCGCTGAAAGACCTGAAAACGTTCACTCATTTCCATGGAACGATAATCGTTACTTATCATCGTATTTGCGATCACTTTTTCTTCGCTATTGCGTTCGCATCTACTGCGAACGACCCAACGACGTCTTATTCAATGTGAACGTTTTGCGAACAAGCAACGATAAAAATAGGTCCAGGTCCTATAAAGCGATCAACGATTTCTCGTTCGGTCGTTAATCGTTAACTGCATTTCAACCGAATGATTATCGTTTAGATTCGAACGATTTAACGATAATCTGAACGATAATCGTCCGGTGGAATAGGGCCCTTACCCTAGGGACAGGAAAAACACACAAGAGTTTAAAAGCCCCTCCCCTTCCCACTATCACCAGTGCTTTATTCCATGTTTTCTGGGAAGTGATATAAAAAATAAACCACTGAATTCTGGCACAGTTTATGGCGTTCCCTGTGCAGGATGGATAATGTTACATTTTAATAGCTTTACTGAAAACAGTGTTACATAACAATGCAGATTATACACATAATATAACAATGCAGATTATATACATAATATAACAATGCAGATTATATACATAATATAACAATGCAGATTATATACGTAACAATACAGAATATATACATAACACTATTACAATTCAGATTATATACATAACAATTTAGAATGTATGCATAACAATGCAGATTATATACATAACAAAAGCAAAAAAAACCTACCAAAACACCAGTTTTCCGCATCTGAGTGAGTGCTGAGTGTTTGGGTTGGAGGAGCCTGAAAGGTGGAGAACAACAAGGAGGAAGAACCACTCTATACATACAATTCTCTATGGCAGGGACGGGGGAACCTTCGGCTCTCCAGCTGTTGCAAAACTACAATTCCCATCATGCCTGGACAGCCGTTGGCTTTCCAGGCATGATGGGAGTTGTAGTTTTGCAACAGCTGGAGAGCCGAAGGTTCCCCATCCCTGCTCTATGGTATACAGCAAGAGATTTAGTATACAGAGTGTAGTATAGGAATTATTGTAAGACATTTACTTGTATAGGAGAAGTGGAGACGTATAGCCTTTATATGGGTCAATTATCGGAAACCCTACTTTTGCTGGTGATCGGCCTTTGTAAATGAACTTTTAATAATCCGGATTTTGTATGGTTCTTGTTTCTTTTATATTAATGGTCACAACCCAGGCTAGTGATATAATCCCGTGTGTTCCCTTCTCTATCAGCAGATCTCGTCTCCACAAGCTATGGATGATGAGGGTATGGATGATGACATGGAACTATCCCCCATCCCCACCAAACAGATGAAGATCATGGCTACCAACACTGTGCAGAAGAGGGTAAGTCCCACATTACATCATACAAGGAAACCAAAGAACTTTACTTTCTCAGTCTGCAGGAATTTTAGTGGGCTCTGACAGCGCTTTGGTAATCACATAAAGTTTAATTCAGTTCTGTTCTCACTACCATGTATATTAGGCACAGAGAGATCCAGTATGTGCCGATACATTTCTTTGGGTGCCATATTCGTGTTATATGCAAGTGCCCTTTGTCTGGTCACCACCAGTATAGACGCTTAAATAAATTTAAAAATGCAAGATAAAAATTCCCCCCAATTTTTTTTTTTTTCTTCTATTTATCTAATATTTTACTACTTTTGTAGCCGGGATTGTCTGGAAACCCGTTCTCGCTTGGGCAGACATTACCTCTCACCAAGGTGGTGCAGAATGATGCATACACCGCTCCCGTCTCCCTGCCGCCTGCCTCTGCTGCACCTTTACTTCGCACCAAGAATCTCACCAGTGTGTCCCGGACGCTAGTGACAAAGGAGGCGAATACCCCGGCTCAGCCCGCTCCAGCTGAGGTGAGACTCCCACGCACCATCTATGACCTGTGTTAGGAAGCCGTTTACACTCCTAGAACTTTATAGTGTTACTGCAATGAACTCACAGTTGTTTTTGTAGTTTAGTTCACGCCTTATAACCTCTAACAAATCCTTTCGTTTTCAGTCTGTTTTCAGTCCTTTAGAAGGCACAAAAATGACCGTAAACAATCTGCACCCGAGGGTCACAGAGGAAGATATTGTGGTGAGTGTCAGTGAGAGGACCAAGTTAGAGAGAGTTGTGGAATGTCTTTGTATTTCCTTTCTGTCTATCCATAAAGTTGCAATAAAGGCTTGGTTGTTTCTTCATTTCCTGTGAAGTGATTTGTTTATGTCAATGACACTATTTTTGGGGGTGCATACTTCTTTATGATGACTTTTTATTCCATTTTTCCATTCCATTTCGTTTTTTTAGGAGCTCTTCTGTGTATGCGGAGCTCTGAAGCGCGCCCGTCTGCTGAGCCCGGGAGTCGCAGAAGTCGTGTTTGTGAGAAAGGAAGATGCAGTCGGTGCCTACAAGAAATACAACAACAGATACCTAGATGGTAGGTTTGTTGGATGCTCACGATGCGTCTTCCTATTTGTTTAGATTGTGTACGGTCGAGATTATACGTCAGCAGTAGAGATGAGCGAATATCGAGCATGTTTGAGCTGTTGAAGTTGGATAAAGCTCTAAGGTTGTCTGGAAAACATTGATACAGCCAATGACTATATCCATGTTTTCCACATAGCCTTAGGGCTTTATCCAACTTCAGCAGCCACCACTAATCAAATGCCGAACGCTCTGGTTCGGACGAACTCAAGCATGCTCGATATTCGCTCATCTCCAGTCAGCAGCCCAGGAGAATGGGATGTCAGCATTTACCAAAGTAGCTGGACCCATTCATTTGAATGTGCTGAATATAACCTAAATGGGATAACATACAGTACATGTGCAAGTGTATGCCGTTTTTGTGCGGGACCGCGCTTCAATATCCCTAGCAATCGACTGTATGCACCAGGGGGACCTGCAGCCATCCATACATTCCCCACCGCTATTAAGTCTTAAAGGGAACCTGTCACCCCCCTATACTCACCTAATCCCGCCGGGTCCCGCTTCTGGATCCGGTCGGGTGATGAAGATCTCAGCCGCTGCAGCCCGGCGCGCGCGCTGAGAGATGAGTCCAACACCCATAGAGAATGACAGGAGAGTCCAGCGCTCCGTCATTCTCTATGGGTGTTGGACTCATCTCTCAGCGCGCGCGCTGGGCTGCAGCGGCTGAGATCTTCATCACCCGACCACCTCCAGAAGCGGGATTAGGTGAGTATAGGGGGCTCTAACGGGGGGTCGGGAGCCTGTCACCCCGGCACGGGGGGTGACAGGTTCCCTTTAAAGATCTAACTGCGTATATGGAATCATTTGATCATTTTCATCCTGTAACTACTATAGAGATAAGCGGCTACACTCACTGACTGCGTCTTCTGAGACTTAGTTTTGATGATCATTCTACTCATTTTTCAGGACAACCCATGAAATGCAACCTCCATCTGAACGGCAGTGTGATCACATCAGACCAGCCCATCTTATTGTAAGTGTTACTTTAAAGTGAAAAGATTTGTTCCATATATTAAAGAGAAATGTTAAGGTCTGATCCACATCTAGTACAATCTACATTTCACTAGAAAGAGTAGGGAACGCCTCACTACTTTGCTTACTGCTTCACCCAACTCGTTGCTGGAGGCAGGATTCTTAGACTTACTATAGAATCGGTTGCTGCAACGAAGCAGAGCAGCGAGTGAAGTGCTCAGCCACATGCTTTATCTTTCTTTCTCTAGTGATATTAAGGGGTCAAAACACCCTGACCAATCAAAACTTGGAACTTTTTAAAATTTAATTTTATATTGATTATTTTGGATGCTATAGCAGCAAAGTGGATTGGAAATCTTGTCCACCTAATGAAAAAAAAAAAATCCACCCTGCAGCCAAATCAGCTATTTTTTCTTTATATATAATCCACAATTTGGTGCAGATTTTCTGCAGTTGATTTTGTTGCAGAAATGCTGGAGTAGATCTGCAGCCTTTTCCAACCAGTGTGAACATATGGATCCGAAGCGGATTTTTCGATGCGAATTCGCAACGAGATCCGCTGTGGATCCCTGCCCTGTACACTCTATGGGCAGACAAACTCTCAATGGGATGGACATCCCACTGTATGTCAGCAGCCTGCCCCGTTAACCCCCTGGCCGCCGGAGCTTATACATCACCTTCTCCCCGCTCCGGCTTGCTTCGGGGCTCCCGGCATCTTCACGACGCTGCAGATCCATTACGTGTGAACCTACCCTAAAAAAAAAAAAAAAAAAACTTTGACATTTATCGTTTCTTTTTAGACGATTAAGCGACACCCCCTCGGCAGCAAAGAAGGAAGGGGAATCTAGAAGAAACGCAACGTCCTCCTCCAGCGCCGCTCCTAACCCCGCCGCCGAAGTGGATCCTGACACTATCCTAAAAGCACTCTTCAAATCCTCAGGCTCCTCAGCGATCGTCCAGCCGACGGCCTTCAAGATTAAGCTCTGATGAGACAAGTTGGAGAATCCCTGACCAATTCACCCATGGGCCCAGAGACTCTAGAGAGAAGACTTTTTTTATTTTGCTTCCCCAGGTTTTGTTTAGCGCTGATCACCAGCAAGTAGTTCATGTTGGAAGGATTCTGGCGATAGTCACTGGACAATCAGTCCTCTTCCTAGCATTGTAGTACAGGTCACCCTCTGAGCGGGGCAGTCACATTATTGCATTGAGAATTTCAGTTGTCCCCTTGGTCCTAGTGTTCTGACGCAGCACGGTTATGGTTCTTCTGTTCCGTTCATGGGAAACTAAATGTACAGTGAGTCACATAACTTGTTTAAAGCTCTACAATAATCTGTTTGTACTAAAAAAGAAGACTCTGTTAATGTTATTTTGCAGTTACTTGTCATATCTTTGGATTTGAGATTGTGGCTGGATACTCCCGGCTGGAGGTGGGTTCCTAAGTGTCTATGCAGAAGCCGAATTTTGCAAATGATCCTATTACTGATCTCTGATTATTTTTTTTATTATTATTATTATTATTATGGGTTGTAAGTGGTTCGTTGCTCTTGTATTACACAGTTGCTTCTTCAGTTACTTACAAAGTGACCATTTTGAGATTCACAGAATTTCTTGCGTTTTTGAAATAACACCGCTGCAGCTTTCAATGCTGTTTTATGAGCCAAAGTCAGAAGTGGATCCAACATTAAGGAGAAGTATACATCCTGTTCTTTTTGAATCTACTTCTGGCTTTAGAGGGGTATTCCAGAGGCGGAAAAAAAGTCAGAAAGATTTGTAAATTCTATTTAAAAATCTCAAGTCTTCCAGTACTTATCAGCTGCTGTATATCCTGCAGGAAGTGGTGTACTCTTTCCAGTCTGACATAGTGCTGTCTGCTGCCACCTCTGTCCATGTCAAGAACTTTCCAGAGCAGTATCAAATCCCCATAAAAAAAACCTTTCTTACTCTAAACTGTTTCTTTCATGGACAGAGGTGGCAGCAGAGAGTAGAGAACACACCACTTCCTGCAGGACATACAGCAGCTGATAAGTACTGGAAGACTTGAGATTTCTTTTACAAATCTGTATAGCTTTCTGACACCAGTTTATTTGAATATATATATTTTTTTTTCATCTGGAGTTCCCCTTTAACTGTGGCGTTAAAAACCGCAGAGCTGTATTTCCACCACCCTACATGATTTTGTTATGTTGGAAAAAAAAATTGTTCATTAGACCCCTGTGCACATGGCATTGTTTCTGTAAGATGTCCTTTATGTAAATGTATTTATACAGCAAACGCCATACAGCTTATTTTTCATTACGTTCTATACCAGTCGCATGAATGCACCTGTATGATCGGCTCTCCGTTGTGGCTGCAGGCGGCAAGATTCTTACCATATATCTCTGACTGAGAAGTGAGGACTTAAAGCTGTGTATAAAAGAAAAAAAAAAAAAGGATAATAAATTTTTGTGGATTTCTCAGGGTGGAAAATTCTGCCTTTAAAATCTGCAAAGAATCATCTGCCTCATAAATCCTTGCAGATGTTGATGCGGATTTACATGCAGATTTATTTATAATGCAATATAATATTCAACTAAAGCAAAATGGATCTTACGTTTGTGGATCTTATAGAACACAGGTGTCAAACTCTGGTTCCTCCAGCTCTTGCAAAGCCACAATTCCCAGCATGCCTGGACAACTAAAGCTTCGGCTGTCCAGGCATGATGGGAGTTGTAGTTTTGCAACAACTGGCCGTCAAGGGGTTTGACACCTGTGTTCTAGGATGATTCCAGAGTGGAGCTGCTGATATATGCTGCCTGCCAGCTGCCATTATTAGCGCCTGTATCACAGTACAGCTCTATAAGGTGAGGAAGCCAGCTATAAAGTGATGGGTTTTATATAAGTTGACAAGTACACAATGATTACCCTGTCATGAGAATATATATATATATATATATATATATATAAAATTAACACATATATACAATAGACAAAATCTGCAATGATTGCATTCAGAAACCTCTGAAAAGTCTGCAGTGCAAATTTGGCATGGATTCTGTTTCCAAATACAACTAGTATTTTATCCATGTGAATATGCCCCCAGTGAAGCCCGTGTGATGTCTTGAAAGTATACCCCATGGGGCAAGAGGGGGCAGGTAAAAAGTTGTGATGTGCAGCAGCCACGTGATGGTACACTGACATTGTGCAGCTATAGGACATTGCATATGGCTGTGACTTTGGTGGGATATTGCCCTCTCTCACCTTGGAAGGTACGTATACTTATGAGTAGAGATGAGCGCAGCTGAAGAAGTTGGATGCAGTCCTGGAAAGCATTGAGTCAGTCATAGGCCTTATCTATGTTTTCCTGGATGCCCTAGGGCTGCATCCAACTTTTTCAGCCACCGGTATTGAAATGGTGAACATGCTTGAGTTCTGCTCATCTTTCCCATAGAGCACTAGTAATGCTCAGCAGCCCCTTTTTGTTTCTCTGTACATGACACATTCTGAGCCAGAGCTGCGTGGAAACTAACCGAGCCAAATAACCGAATGGTCTGCAATTCTCTTTAGTCAATAAAAGGGGCAGCACTGCAGTAGGGACCCTGACCAAGGGTTCAGTCACCTCATTTTACATTTCAAAGATCAGGTCCTGCAGATCAGAAAGCATTTGCTAGCAGTAACTGACTAATAAACACCTGTGTAGATTTACACGCTCCTGGTCTGCTGCACATATGATGCTCTTCCACTCTTTGGGTGGCTTCACGCGTACACTGATCCGAAAAGCAGATTTGATGCTGTGTTCATTCATTTAGTCAATTCTGCAGCGGATGTGCTGCGCTATGGTATGTGTGAAGCTACCCTTAATCTGTATTGATTTAACAGTCGGCACGGTATGTGTGACGCTACTCTATGGCTGGAAACACTGGACGTTTTTGTAAGTTTAGTTTTTTTAAAGGAGATCTGTCACCCGGGGTGAAGGCCGCCTGACCCCCCTGCTGGAGCACCTTCTACTTACTCCTTCCACAAAGTCCTGGTCCCGCTGCTGTGAAATTCCCGTCGGAAGCCGTGTGCGCACTCACTAGAAATGAGTCCGATGACACATCTCTGTGAGCGCATGCATGGCTTTGGGGTCTGGGACTTTGTGGAAGGGGTAAGTATAAGGTGCTCCAGCAGGGGGGTCAGGTGGCCTTCACCCCGGCAGCCGGAGTGACAGGTCTCCTTTAAATTATACAAGAATTAGAAGGGAAAAATAATTCAAGCACAGTCCGATATGTATATTTTATTTTGTACCCAACTCAAAAATTGCATCAGGGATTGTATATGTGTAATTCCAGCCTCAGTGCTATAATCCTTGCTGCTTGCAGACATCACCATAGGGGCACATTGATGATTTGCTGGGGTGCAGGCTGTCAGATCGCCTCCTGTCTTGGTTTGGTAACAAATCTTTTACCTCTGTGTCTGTATTGGATTTCAACCTGCTGGTGACTGAGCTGCCGCCTCCATAAATGCAGATCATACCAGCAGATATAACAGCATGTGACTGGTATCCCTAAGCGTCCAGCAGAGGTGTCTGGCAGCGGCTATGTCACATCAGCTTCGCTTTGGCTGTCCAGGCATGATGGGAATTGTAGTTTTTCCACAGCTGGAGGCCTGAAGTACTGAAGTGCATCTGTACTTGTCTGCAATGCACGGACTTCTTGGTAAATGAATAGTGATCCGAGCTGGAATTGGGGGTCTGTAGTAGGATGCCAGTTTGTTTTTTGTTTTTTTTTAAACAGATCATGGCCCGTAACACAGACGCATGAACGGAGCCATTCAAACAAATGGATCCACAGTCTGTTCTAATTGCGGCCAGCAATACGGAATGAGCAAGAGCAGCCTTGGGGTGGTATGGTTCCTATTAGCCCAAGGTGTTGATGTTGCCCATCTGGAATTGGCTTTGAGTATGTGCCAAGGAGGAGAACCATCGTAGCCACATGCCATAGTGAGGGTAGGCTGTGTAATGGTGGCAGTACTTCCCGTCTCATAGATGCCGCCATATGCATGTAAGCCCATATGGGCCCAACACCATGACATTGAGGTGGAGGACAATAGTTCTTTCCTGGAATATTACCACAACTCCCATTATGCCTGGATAGCCAAAGCTTTAGATTTAGCTGGCCAGGCATGATGGGATTTGTAGTTTTGCAACAGCTGGAGAGCCAAAGGTTCCCTACCTCTGCTATAGTTCATGGGCTAAGGGCCCTATTCCACCAGACGATTATTGTTCAGATTATCGTTAAATCGTTCGAATCTAAACGATAATCGTTCGGTTGAAATGCAGTTAACGATTAACGACCGAACGAGAAATCGTTGATCGCTTTATAAGACCTGGACCTATTTTTATCGTTGCTCGTTCTCAAAATGGTCGCATTGAATAAGACGTCGTTCGGAGTAGATACGAACGCAATAGGGAAGAAAAAAACGATCGCAATTACGATCATAAGTAACGATTATCGTTCCATGGAAATTAATGAACGTTTTCAGGTCTTTCGCAATAGCGGTCGTTTGAGATCGTTAATCGTTAACGATTATGCAAACGATAATCATCCGGTGGAATAGGGCCCTATGGATAAAGGTACGTTTCTTACCTTGACGCTCTGCCATTTTTTGGTATATTAATAGTTAAGTTGATATGCTAATGAGGCGTATCCTATTGAATACTGGGGTGGCGCTCTGCGGTGATGTTACTGATGAATAGTGATGAGGAGGGACGGACCAGATCGGTCCGGACAAAAAGCCTCATTAGAAAATTAAATGAACTCCTAATATCCCAGAAACCGTGCGAAGGAATGCCGCGTTTACACGTAACGATTATCGCGTGAATTTGCACGATAACGATCGGATTCGAACGATAATCGTACGTGTAAACGCAGCAAACGATCAAATGACGAGCGAAAAATCGTTCATTTTGATCTTACAACATGTTCTCAAATCGTCGTTCGCAAAAAATTCGCAGATCGTTGCGTGTAAACAGTCGTTTGCTGATTTAACCAATGTGTGAGAGAGGCTTAAGCAATCGCAAAATGAATTTTCCGTACGATATATCGTTCCGTCTAAACGCTGATCGTTATGTAAAAAAAAACCGTTACTCCGACATCGTTAATCGTACAATCGGGCCAATTATCGTCTCGTGTAAACGCAGCAGAAGGGAGGAAACGTATCTTTATCCTCAGCCCCCCATGTGCTATAACGACATAATAAAAGGTTGGGTTCTTTTAACCTGCTGATCATCAGCTCATGGTACTTTTACACGGAGCGATAATTCGCACGATTAACGATTTTGAATGAACGACGGAACGGAACAATACATCGTACGGAAAATTCGCTATGCGATCGCTTAAGCCTATCTCACACAGGTGAAATCGTTGAAAGACTGTTCACACTGAACGATCTGCGAATTTTTTGCGAACGATCAACGATGATTTAAGAACATGTTGAAAGATCAAAATGAACGATTTATCGCTCGTCGTTTGATCGTTCGCTGCGTTTACACGTACGATTATCGTTCGAATTCGATCGTTATCGTGCAAAAACGAACGATCAATCGTTCCGTGTAAAAGGACCATTAGTCTATAATACAAATCAGCAACAAGGTAACAACCAACACACACAGAAAGGTGGCCAGTATTAGAAAAACATGACTGCTTTCTTCCAAAAGCAGCACCACCCCTGCCCCCAGGATGTGTGCGGTATTACAGCCTGGCTCCATTGACTTCTATGGAACTGAGCTGCAATACCACACCCAAACTGAGGACAGGAGCAGCGCTGTTTGTTGAGGAAAGCAGCCATGTCTTTCTCAGGGTATATGTGCACACTACAGATTCCGATTGGACAACTTCAAGTGGATTCCGCCGCCGCTATGGTGCGTCCGTCCCCAGAATTGACTTGTCAATGAGCGGACGGTGGAATCAGCCTGAACATAGAATGGATCCTATGGGACCAGCAGAAATTCAAGCAGCGGAATCCGCTTGAAGTTCTCCACTCGGAATCCATAGTGTGCACATAGCCTAATCCTGGATAACCCACTAAGTAGGTCCTTGTAGAGCTATGCCTCTCCACGTGTTGATGAACTACAACTCCCAGCGTGCACCTAGCATGGTGGGAGTCGTAGTTTTACAGGTTGGGGCAGAGGACACAGAGAAGGAACAAAGGAAAAAGTAATATGTGAGCAACTCAAAGCCTGACCACTAGGGGGCAGAAAAAGTCGGAGAATCGACGCCAACAGGTCATTGAAGGTAAAATTAAAACACGCATGCGCAGACTTGTATGTGCACGCGCACGCGGGGTCGCGCACAGGAGAGGATACAGTGTAACTCGGATGTTCTGGCACTTCCTGACGCGGTCATACTCTGTATATGACGGCCCGGAGGAGGTAGGAGACCGGGCAGTAGTGTGTGTGTGGTGGTGGTGGTGGTGCAGCCATACTCACCCTGGATTATAGGGTAACACTGTGACAGGGCGCTGACAGCAGGGGGCGACACTGCTCCTACTAATAACACAGCGATTAGACTGGGGTCAGGCTGGTGGATCGGTATTATGAGGAGCTGACATTGCCCAACTCATCCATCTACAACCTGGGGGTGGCAGGGCATGCTGGGAGTTGTAGTCCTCCAGGGTGGGGGTCATGGTATTAATAATCCAAGTAGATGCAAGGTTATTTCTCATCATTATTACCATGAAGTGTCCCTGTTATTACCAGACCCCATCATTATAGTCAGTGTAGCCAGGAGATACTAACATCTCTATGATAGACTAAAGGGAGGGGGCCCCTTTATTGTAGTGATTTCTGGGGGTCCACACACAGCCGATGACTCCTCAGAAGTGACAGATCAGGCTAAACCAGTGGTAAGGAACCTTCACCCCCTCCAGCTGTTGCAAAACTACAACTCCCATCATGCCTGGACAGCCGAAGGCTGTCCAGGCATGATGGGAGTTGTAGTTTTGCAACAGCTGGAAAGCCAAGGTTCCCTATCCCTGGGCTAAACCTTCTATTTAAAGTGTACCTGTCGTTTTATTTTTATTTTTTTGCAGAAATCAATAGTCCAGGCGATTTTAAGAAACTTTGTAATTTGGTTTATTAGCCGAAAAAATGCATTTTTATCATGAAAAAGCAGTTTGAAGCTCTCCCCCTTGTCTTCATTGTTCTCTATGGAGAGGGGAGGGGTGGAGGGAGATGAGGCACCAAAACAGGACAACAAAGAGTTAATTTACAGCTACATCACCGGCTATCTCCTCTGAGGTCAGCACTGACCTCTCTGACCTCTGAATAGTCCCGCTGTGTAATCCTTTGCTCTCTGCTGGCAACTAATCTCCCTCCTCCCCCCTCCCCTCTCCATAGGTTACACAGGGCCCGACTGATTCAAGATTTCCTGATGAGCAGTGAAGGAGAGAGAAAGGAGGGAGGGGGGGGGGTGACCTGGGGAAAGTCTTTTTGAATGCAGATAATGACATATTTGCCTAATAAACCCAATTACAAAGTTTTTTAAAATCACCTGTACTACTGATTTCTGCAAAAAATAAAATACGACAGTGACTCTAATCATATTTACTAATCGTTCCTCTGTTATCCTTCCTGGCAGTATATAAGTATTGTGACTACTGGCCAATACTCATGCGTCCGTATCCGGTCAGTGCGGACGTGTCGCATTGTGTAGGGACGCCGCATCATATTGACAAGGGGATGACAGTGCTCAGTGGTTTCTTCCTACATTTCCAGGAGGAATAACAGAGGGATGACACAATGAAGAGATGATGCTCCTGTACAGACTGGGATGGCCGATCTTCTCTAGGACGCTGAGCTCTGTCTCGGTTCTGCAGATGTAATACAGAGGTTACCATGCGGACCTTTGCAGCCGACCTATAGACTATAGAGAGAATTCGGGTAAAGGTCAGGGAGGGCATCTGGGATTACAGATTAACATGCGCTCTCTCTATACTATCACTGCAGGTGACAGGTGAGAAGACATGGCTTTTCTGCTGAAAGGTAACTTCTGTTTTATCTCCTTCTTATGTAATTGTCCGTATAATGAAAAGTGATTGGACTTACAGCTATTGGGTGAGAATAGTTACAGATTCCTCCCCATCTGAGGAGCTGGCACAGCACTGGTGACCTGAGCCCCTACAGAGGGGTCAAACTCAGACCCTCCAGCTGTTACAAAACTACAGTTCCCATCATGCCTGGACAGCCAAAGCATGATGGGAATTGTAGTTTTGTAACAGCTGTAGGGCCTGAGTCTGAGGGTCCTATTACACTGAGCGATTTTTAACGATAAACGATTGCAAACGAGATTGTTTATCGTTAACCTGAAATCGGTCACCATATTACACAAAACGATAATCGTTATGCTGCGTTTACACGGAACGATTATCGTTCGAATTTTCGCAATAACGTTTAGGCGATATTCGTTCCGTGTAAACGCAGCGAACGATCAAACCACGAGAGAGAAATCGTTCATTTTGATCTTTCAACATGTTCTCAAATCGTTGTTCGCTAAAAATTTGCAGATCGCTTCGTGTAAACAGTCTTTCAAAGATTCACCCATATGTGTGAGATGGGCTTAAGCGATCTTAATAACGATTTTTCTTTCAAATTTTCTTACGACTTTCTAACGGTTTATTCGTCTAAACGCTGATCGTTCTAAAAAACCAAATCGTTGCTTCAAAATCGTTAAACGATCGACTGGGCGAATTATCTCTCCGTGTAAATGCAGCATTAGTTACGATCGTTACTATGATCGTTTATTCCTTCTGATCACAGCAAAACAATGGACAATGTGCTATTATGCTGCGTTTACACGGAACGATTATCGTTCGAATTTTCCCAATAACGATCGCATTTGAGCGATAATCGTACGTGTAAACGCAGCAAACGATTAAGCGACGAGCAAAAAATTGTTCATTTTGATCTTTCAACATGTTCTCAAATCGTCGTTCGCTAAAAATTTGCAGATCGCTTCGTGTAAACAGTCTTTCAAAGATTCACCCTATGTGTGAGATGGGCTTAAGCGATCTTAATAACGATCGCAATAACGATTTTTCTTTCGAATTTTCTTACGATTTTTCTAACGATTTATTCGTCTAAACGCTGATCGTTATGAAAACCAAATCGTTAAACGATTGATTGGGCGAATTATGGCTCCGTGTAAACGCAGCATTAAGCCCCTATTCCACGGGTCGTTTAAAGGAGCAATATCGTTCGTATTCGGCCGATATCGGCCGCTACAAATGATATTCGTCCCGTGGTACGATCAGCCGACATCGTTCATGTCGGCTGATCGTTGCAGTCGCTTTTTTTTCAACATGTTGAAAAACAAGCGACTGATATAGCAGCGATCTGCTGCCGTCGCTCTGTTGAATAGGACCGTCGGCAGCAGACGCTGCTATATCCTATGGGCTGCCCGGACGATCAGCGATCCCCCGGGCAGCCCCCCCGCAGCTCCCCGCCGCCCCTCCCGCACTCACCCGCTCGCTGCAGCCGCGTTGAATAGCGGCGGCAGCGAGCGGGGAACGAGGAGCAAACGAGCGCTAATAGCGCTCGTTTGCTCCTCCAAACGACTCGTGGAATAGGGGCATTACACTGATCGACTAGTGAAAAAATGCGGAACTTGAGCAAACGAATGTGGAATTACAGCGAACCATTAACGATAATTTTAGGTTTAGATCTATATCAACGACATACGAACGATTTTTTGATCTTTGCCTGCAATTACACAGTTTAAATTCGAACGATTTAATGATTTTTCGCACGATAATCGTCCCATGTAAAGGGGCCCTGACACTTGCGGTTTAGTTTATCTCCGGGGGTCCCATGTGTAGGACAACCTGTAAACATCCAGGGACTCTCCTAATGTTGACTATGTCGGCGTCACCTCCCATTTATCTGTTTACACATAGAGATATGCGGCTTTTTTTTAGGGCCGCACAGCTGAAGAATGAGCGTTTGCCTGTTTATCAGCTTTCGCTTTTACACAGGGAAATGATCGGCCCATTTGGGCGTTCTTTGCCCCTTTAAGAATTAGCTCGGTTTATCTTTACAAGGTTATTCCCAGGGAGATTAAACTCTACTAGAGGTCAAAATTACTTACAACAAAGCTTGAGAAGTGCAAAGGTGAACGGTGCGCTGAGTCTAGTAATGGCCGACGCTGACATTCACATTAACATTTATTGGAATTGCCAAGTTTTGTACCTGTTTGTATTGTTGTTTTACTTTATTATTATACACATAAAAAATTTAAAAAATAATATATATATATATTTTTTTTACACATATATAAAGTAAACACAAATCTGAGAGTTTTATAATGCCTCGTCTGTGCCATATCATGTGTGCCGCTGAAATTATTCCCAAAACAATTGTACAGTTATATATGATACAACCGCCATTTAGGGTGCCTTCACACACAGCGTATTCGCAGTGGATTTCGAATTTGCAGCGAAATCCGCTGCAGGTGCTTGCCCATGCATTTCAATGGGCTGTCATACTCGCAGCGTGATTGTCATCCGGCTGAAAGTATGTTAGACTTAGCACTGTTAACCCCCGGAGCCTACATCACCTGCTCCACGCTCCTGCTTGCTTCGGGGCCTCCCTGACAATCCCACTGTGAGTATGTCAGCCTATTAAAATGCATGGGAATGTATTCGCAGCAAATACGCTGACGGCACCCTTAATCATATTTTTATAAGGACCTGGGGAACTTTTTTTCTTTCTTTGCATTCCTTCTGTTGTAATAATTTTTTTAAAGAAGCAGTTCACAAAAAAATGTTTATGACTTCCTGCCCCGCACTAGGCGCTCGCGCGTATACTCACCAAAGGTGATCGGTGTCCTGCTGCGCAGCTTCGTTCCGGTCCCGCGGAGCCATTCAATTCTGGCGTGCTTTCACGTCATCCGCTCCTGTGACCCCTCTTCTGTCTCCTGTGATTGAATGCCAGAAGTCACGCTTTACAATGCATTCTCTATGGGAGAGCCTTTAAAAAAAAAAATAAATTGTGTACTTCTTAAAGTCTTGTTTCTTGCGGGACAACTTTTAGATTATTTTTTTTTAGTGTTGATTTATAGTATTTATTATTATTTTAATACCGTAGATCAGGGATGGGGAACCTACAGCCCTCCTGCTGTTGCAAAACTACAACTCCCAACATGCCTGGACAGCCGAAGCTAAAGCTTTGGCTGTCCAGGCATGATGGGAATTGTAGTTTGCAACAGCTGGAGGGCCGAAGGTTCCCCATCTCTGCCATAGGGGGAGCACTTGCTATCTTGGTGGTAACAGTATAATTTCTCTTCTTATTTCAGAACTGAGGTTTAAAGTCCCATGGGGGCACCTGGCAGCCAAAGCCTGGGGCCCATCTGAAGGGCGGCCTATTCTCTGCCTACATGGCTGGCTGGATAATGCCAACACGTTTGACAGACTTATTCCACTACTCCCCCAAGGTGAGTTGAGAATGTTTGTGACCTTAAAGGAGTCCTGCCATCTTATTTTACAACTAGAACATATGACCAGTGATTTATTTTTATGAGGACATTGCAGATTCTTGACATACAATGGGCAAATGTAAAAAAAAAAAGTAAAGAATTTTAAGGGCATATTCCTTGTATGCATAAAGTTTTATAATGGACTGGGGGTCCTTTAAAAATAATAAAAAAAGGGCATATTCACCTGCCCTGATCCCTACATCTGACATTCAGATGGCTGCCAGTCTCTGCTGCTCACCATGTGTCATTCCTGCAGGAAATGCCTGCTCAGCCAATGACAGGACACCACAGGGAGCAGCAGTTCCCATTGGTTCAATCCCCAGTGATCGGTCACCTATTCTCTTTTGATTATGGAAATAACCATTAAATTTACTAAATTAAACTTAATGGAAAGGATTAAAAACCTCTTTAAATGTTGCAGAAAAACCTCTAAGGAATTGTATTTTTCAGTGAAATGTGTATGCATGTGTAGATATATATATATATACACACTATAGCATTAACTACAATAATAATTATTTTGCAGAATATTACTACGTAGCTCTGGATTTCTCAGGACATGGACAATCTTCCCATTTGCCTATAGGAATGAGGTATCAGCATCTGGACTACCTGACCGACGTACATAGGGTGGTAACATGTGAGTTGAACTTGATGAGTTTTCAGGACCGCTGCATGGGACATCATGGGGGAGATTGATTTAATGGAACAAAATATATATCAAAGGGGTTATTCAGGATTAGAAAGACACAGCAACTTTCTTGCAAAAACAGCATCTATCTTGTGGGGCTGAGGACAAGAGCGGTGCTGTTTCTGGAAGAAAGTAACCTTTTAAAGTAAATCATGGCATATCGCTAGGATATGCAGTCACTTACTGATCCCTTATGATCCAACTGGGAGGCCCCTCGCTGATCTCCAGAATGAAGGGGCCACAGGAGCTGTGACTTTGCCATCAGCAACTAGTGCTGGCACATGTATACAGCCAACTTCCTCTGCCCCAACCAGGATCTGAGATAACCCCAAGCCCAGTTCAGCCCCTTAGAACAAAGGAAAAGGGTTTTTTCCCTGGAATACCACTTTAATAGTGACTGCAGCATCTAGGTGGTTAAGCAGTAAGGTTTTGTCCACACTATGGTCAGAGACTCCGGAGCCTTGCTTGGAGTGTATTGCATTATTTTTCCTCTCAAAATGACAGACACCATGTTGGAACCCAATGGGCCTCATTATAAGTCATTGGGGTGCATTGGGTACAGTGTGTTTTTGTGGTTCATGGGTCAGGCACTGCTGCCATGAATGGAGGTGTGAACAGAGCCCAAGGTGGCTCCTACTGTTTCCCTTCAGCAGATCACATATTATTGCAGTATGATGATGGCAGCTATATACCTAACAAATGCGGTCACGCCTGCTATTAGCCTATTGCCATAGATTGCCTCAGTGCACCCAAGATCACATTGCGAGATCTCCAAGTCAGACAAAAAAAGCCAATGTACATAATTTTATTTTTTCTTCTCCATTTCCTCAGCTTTAGGTTGGCGAAGATTCTCCATATTGGCACACAGCATGGGTGAGTTTCTCTTTCATTTCCTTTCACCTCAGGAAGAAATGACCAGTGATGTCTGATTTAGTCATGGACGTAGACGATCCCTTTAAATGACCCAATATACACCACATATACCTGCTCATACGTGAGTTCAGTCTGGTCACTGAAGGGCAAGGATGCTGGTTTAGCCCATACAGGTTGCAGTGTACATGATTGTATGAAATATTATATAAGGAAGGATATATGATCTGACTGATGAAGCTCTTTATTGTTTCTCTGCAGGAGGAGTTGTTGGAGGAATGGTAAATCAATTCTATATACTATATGAATGGAGTCACAATGGTACTATTGGACCTTAAGGGGAGCTCCAATGAAGTTTTTTAAGTTAAAAAAATTGCTGGAGTACTTCTTTTAGGATGCCTATGCACCTTCAGTAGTTTCCTGGCTTTGTCCTTCAGAGAACAAAAGGGCCGGGCAGTGAAAATCCATTGCGCCTGACCCCTACCTTCACCGAAATTATCTGTCAGTGGAGATTTGGGAGCCCCCCTTCCCCCATACACTTTATACTGTACGATAATTCTACCACTATGACCAGTCAGTGGGCCAATTTTCTCTTTCATTTAGTCATTAGAATCTAACAGTCCTTAAAAACCTAAAGGGGTTCTCCAGTTTTAAAACTCTTTTCTGTACACCCTATCTGGGAATTCATAGTTTATCAATTGTTAGGTTATCAAGAAACAGAAAATCAAATTAGCACCACACCTTTCCTCAGGTTGTGTGTAGTATTACAAGCTGGCTACATCCACTAAGTGGCAATACCGCACCTAAACTGAAGACAAGAAAGGTGCTGTTTTTGGAAGAAATCAGCTGCTGCAGGAAGTGTGTGTTTGTGTGTGTGTGTGTGTGTGGGGGGGGGGGGAAGACACTGCATTCAGCTTTGTTTCAAGGGACCCTTCTAACAATAGAGACTGTCTAAAGTAGAGAACCCCTTCAGTGTAACTGTCATCTAAATTTTTTTTTGCAGAAATCAGTAGTATAAGCGATTTTAAGAAATTCTGTAATAGGTTTTATTAGGCAAAAGAGCCTCTTTCTGTACTCAAAAAGCAGTTTCCCAGCCTCTCCCCTCTCTTCTTATCTGTGCATTATCAGGCAAATCCATCTTCATTTCAGAGGAGCAAAGTGAAGACAGGTTTTGCCGAGTCCATTATAACCTATGGAGGGGGAGGGGGAGCAGGGAGAGGAGACAAACAGCTGTGCAGTATGGAGATTGTCTGGGCACATAAAACGCTGGATTCAGAGGTCAGAAAGGTCAGTGCTTATCTGGGACCTTGGGAAGAGAAGATTGCAGGATGTAGTGTTTTGCAAGGCTGCCTTTTCTTCTCTCTGTGCTCACTCACCCCCCTTTACCCCTCCCCTCTCCATAGACCATAATGGATACAGAATTCCTGCTTTTTCTGAAGTTAGGGGGAGATTAAAAAAAACAAACAACTTTTTGAGTACAGCTTTTGCTTAATAAAACCTAATACAGAGTTTCTTAAAATTGCTTATACTATTTATATTTATTGATTTCTAAAAAATGACCCTGAAATGACAGTTACATCCAATTGATGTACTGTTTTTTCTTTTCTTTTTTTTTCCTAATTCATTTATAATAAAAAGACATGCGGTATTAACATTACCTTTATCCTTTATTCTGTAGTTCGCCTCCGTGTTTCCCGAGACCATTCAGAACCTAATACTTCTGGATTCCTATGGGTTTTTCCCTGTCCATTCAGTGAGTAGGAGCATCCCTGACAATTTATTGCTTATTACAGTTGTCAGATTTCTGTTGGAATAAAATCACAAATCTGTGTAGTGTGATAACAGCTGTAATAAAGTATAAGACGTGAAAAGACAGAGGGGAGATTTATCAAAGGGTGCAAAATATAAAACTGAGCTGTGATTGGTTGCTGTGGGCAGTTACCACCAGTCTATATTTGATCAGTGCTTAAAGTGTTAAAAATAAAAACCTTTCATATGTCATAAGAGTGCTGAACGGGATCATAGCCTTTCTATAGGAGACATGGCTGAGGGTCTTAGCACCCAGACCTCGACCAATCCAATCTGTTGACTTGATATGTCAGAATTTTATTAATGACAGTAACAGCAGGGATGGGAGACCTCAGGCCCTCCAGCTGTTGCAGGACTACAATTCCTATCATGCCTGGTGAGCTTCAGCTTTGTTCAGGCGTGATGGGAGTTGTAGTCTTGTACCAGCTGGAGGGCCAGAGGTTTGACACCAGTGGCCTGAGTGTTCTTAATTCTATTTATAGGACATAATAGTGAATCATATGAAGAAGTCAATCACCCATTACTCCCGCTTAGAGGGGGCAAATGCAGCAAAGGTGTATACCCCAGAAGGAGCTGTGCAAAGGTGAGAACAGTGCAATAAACTGGGAACCCTTCAAGCTTTTAAAGCAGGGGTAGGGAACCTTTGCTCCCCAGCAAAACTACAACTCCCATCATGCTTTAACTTTGGCTGTCCAGGCATGATGGGAGTTGTAGTTTTGCAGCAGCTGTAGAGCCAAGGTTCCCTACCCCTGCTATAGAGTAATACTGTAATTTCAAGTAATTTTTTCCCCTCAGATAGTTTGGGGGAATGTCCTCCATGTCTAACTTGTTTGCTCCATTAAAGTCTATAAACGATTTGATTATCAGCCATGGAGTGAAGCGCACTGCTGCACGCTCCTCCCATCCTTCAGGATCGCTGCAGGTCTCGGGAGCGTCACGTCATAAGTTACTGAAAATGACAAACTATAATACCAATATCCCCTTGTAGGTAGTTATATGTTATGTACTTGTAAGAGGCCACAACTTCTGTGCAACTTTCACCTTCTCTTTAGGTTATTGGACGGCAACCCATCACTGACGTCTGATACTGCCAAAGTTCTGCTGGAGCGTGGGACTAAGCCTGTGCCTGGTGGTAAGTAGACATAGTCATGGCTTTAGACTATACATAATGCACCTCTATGCCTGTCGCTGGGTTGGCTTAAAGAAGCACTTCTGCAATTTCATATATATATATATATATATATTATATATATATATATATATATATTTTTTTAATTTTATTTTTTTAATTTTTTTTTTTTGCCCATATAATGTACACTGATTACCAATTCTCCTGCTGTGTCATCTGTTTCATCCCATCCCTGATGCATCCACACATTTCATTACTAAATCCGAGTCATGTGACCGCAGACCAGTAACCATCTTGACTGTCAATTTTCTAATCTGCCATTAATCCCATGATTCACCGCACAGGCTGCTACACGCTACACCACCTCAGTAATAATCCTCATCTCTATATATCACTAAATAAACTAAGAAGTACAGTCAGGGGGTCTGAGCTGTCATCAAATCCACTATAAGGCTATGTTCACACAAAGTAAGACACCGGCTGGTCACAGAACGGCCGGTACTGCAGTACCGGCCGGGTGATCTTTAGCGCCGCTAAGTTCTGATGTGGGCACATTCATGCGCTCCCGCATCAGAACTCCCCAATGCACACAATGGAGCAGGCGGCCGGAGCCACTCGCTCCACTGTGTGCACTGACAGGGTTTTCTGCGGCCGCGATTCATTGAATAGCAGCCACAGAAAACTGACTGTCAGTTTCTTGCGGTGCCGCTAGGGATCCCGTCGGGCCGGGATTCTATAGACGGCAAAGTAACATATTTTCGCAGCTGTACTTTTACGAAAATATACATTGTGTGAACATAGCCTAACTGTGTGACAGGATCTGTATAATCATCAGTATTTCTAATGGGAGTTTTTGTCTCCCCCATAGAGAGCTTGTGTGGAACAGTCCATGCAGCTTCATCATATTGGGAGTTCTGGCAAAGCTGGCGAGTCCATTGAGAGCACAGAAACACATGTATTTTTCAGGGGGTCAGGCATAGAGGATTGTAAATACATGATAATTCTGCTTAAATCTTTCATTATTAAAAATCCAAAGTGTAACTGAATTTCTTCTTTTCTGTAGGTTTGGTGTTTAGTCGTGACATAAGGGTCACTGTGGTAAGTCTTGTACTTTGCGTATTTCACATGAAAGTTCGAAACATGTCGCATAGCCTAATAGGAAAACTCCTCAGCAGGAAACTAGTGTCAGGATGCCCTAACCTGCCCATGGATTCCTTTTAACATACTAGCTTGAGACACCATAATAGGGGCCCCCTTTCTTCTTTGTACATCACTGTACACTACTGCCATGTGTGAACACAAGCAAGAACAATTTGGCTAATTGAGAAGTCTAATTGAGGTCATGTGTCCTCTGATCTGGCATCAGAATCTGGGTGCCGTTTCTTGCTGTCAGCAGAACCCTCATTTATAAATGTGGTGGCTCCGCTGGGCCTGTGACCATATGATAGTTTGTAATGAGTTGCTGTATTTAGCCCTGCGAAACCCCACAGGAGAGATGTGTGGAATAATCCACCCCCAGAGATGTGCACTTACCCTTACATAGGCCATTGTGATCTGGAGTGAGCGAGAAATCCTTAGTGGAACAGAAGTGAAGTCATGTCTCGTGTGACATATGCTTTATGTCTTTCCTTAGAACAGTTCTCTGCCGCTGTATATAGACCAGTGCCTGCATATTCTCAAGTCCATTCAGGCAAATGTCCATATTATACTGTAAGTATTGAATTCATTTCACAGCTTCTACTGATGTAAGCAGCATGTAGAGCCCCTCTATATATTACTTAGGTATAGGTTCACTGTCTGGGCCATTCTGTAATCCGGCAGTATGTGGACACACAGAAGTCTTTCCTGATCCCTGCCCACCCTCCGCCATAGACTGGGAGCCTACTTAGGAAAGCTGGCTTTACATTTATTCTTATGGCCTCCTCATTGACCTAACTATACATACAGGGTACGTATCCATGTTTTCCAGGACTCCCTAGGGCTGCATTCAACTTCTTCAGCCGTTGGCATTCAATTGCTAAACAATCGGATTCGAGGATGCTTGAGTTGCGCTCATCTCTACAGATCAGCTCTATTCACTTCAATGGAACTGAGCTGTATAGCTGGTGCTAACACGCTTTCCCTGAGACAGTGAGAAAGGGGTTTCTTCTATTCCTTTTCCAGACTATGAAAGTGACTTTCAATGTTTTATTGCAGTTGAGATATATGTAAAAATATTCCGCAGCACTTCCATTCAGGTGAAAAAATCCAAATTTACTTTGTGCAAAAAATCATATAAAGAACAGGTGCATAGCAATAATTTATAGGTGCAACGTTTCGACAACCTCACGTTGTCATTTTCAAGCATTTGAACTCTAATATATATATATATATATATATATATATATTTCCCCCCCCCCCCCCATTTTCCACTGTACTGTCTGTATTCTACATCTGATACATTAGGCTGGCCACTGTCTTATACCTCATTCAGACTTTGTGATCATGTTTTCTTACAGGGCAAATGAAGGATTATCAGCAGATCTAATGAGAGGAGTGTATACAGATATGGGACAGGCCTTACTAGAAGGCTATAAGAAAAACCAGAAGGAGGTTAGTGAATGCATTACAGATGTGTTGCCATATATAACATGCAGTATATTCAGTAAAATAACAATTCTAGCACAATCACTTGGCATTTTAAAGGGGTTTTCTGTGACTTTAATTAAGGATAGGAGGATACATGGACTCCTGCTGATCAGTTCTTTACTAGAACCAACAGTTAGGCTATGTTCCCACCACGTATGAGACCTGCCATTCCGTGACCCGGTCTCTGAAAAGATTATCCCGGCCGCTACTGCAGTACTGGCCTGATGATCTTTTTGGCCGCAGGGTTCTGATGCGGGCACATCCATGCACGCCCGCATCAGACATCTCCGCAGCACACTATGGAGGGAGCGGCCAGAGCTGCTCGCTCCACCGTGTGCACGGACAGGGTTTTCTGCGGCCGCTATTCACTGATCAAAAATCAATAGTCTATCCTAAAGCTGGCACTGAGTAAGAAAAAAGAAAATTGTAGAATATACAAAAAAACAACAGATTTTCATCTATTTGCATTTTTTTGTGTTTCGTTTTAGCGATTTCAGTCGACCATCGTGGATGGAAATCATTTTGTGCATCTGAATGAACCAGAGAAGATTGCCCAAATCATTGTGAACCAGCTCTATGAACGGCCTTACCGTCATTCCCAACTTTAAGATCTGACCCTGAGACCTGGATGAAGTGGATTGTCTGTGAGCAGCGGTCATCCTCCAATCCATACAGCCATTATGTAGGAGGTTTAACCCTTGGCTGCTTAATGAAAGACATTCTAGAAAAGTCTCCAAAGCTGCAATCGATCAAATATAATCCCATTGTCTGTTGTAGTATTTATATTATTGTCGCACACAACAGAACTTCAGATGTCACCAGATGCATCAGTCGAACATAACAACTTAGACCAGGACAGCAGAGCGGCATAGGAAGAACCACCCCAAAAACTAAAGAAGATCTCCAGCCATACAAGCCAGCACTCCTTAATTTCAAGCTTAGTCTTCCTTTTTTGGGTGCAATTTTCACATTACTCCAGCCTGATTCTATATTTTTGATGCATCAGGGAGGTTTAGATGTTAAAAAACAAACCCTTACCTTCCCAGCCCTCTGTGAGCATAACAAATATAGTCAGGCTGGACAAACCCTTTCCAGTATCTCTCTGGAGTGGCCTAAGTGAGGCCGCATTCACATGTTCTGTATGTACCGGACTTCCTGCGCACGGGCAGCATCTGTGATAAGATGCTGGGAGTGGGGGAACTGTATGCATATGTTCTCTGCTGTAATGACAGCGCGGCACATATCTGTACAGTTCCCCTGCTCCCAGCATCCTATCACAGATGTTTCCCGGACTGGGGAGAAGTCTGGTACATACAGAACACAGAACGTGTGAATGCGGCCTAAGAGGAGCATTCATATCTAAGGACAATGTGCTGTAGAATGCAGAGCTCACGGCATCATGATTTATTATTGTGCTGAGAATTCAGAATCAGTTGAAATCTTCGCACTACTATCCTGATGCAGCTGTATCGGTATTGTAGCACAAAGATTTGAACTGATTCGGAGCTCACAGCATAATAAAGAAGTGTGCAAATTTACAGTATTAATGAAGCAAAGTGCTTCTTTAGCTCGGCTGTCATCTTGTCAGACTACTGCCTTTGAGCTCTGTCCTGTCCTTCTCCCAGGACTGGATCCAGCACCCGGAGTCCAAAGGCAGCCTGCATGTAAGTCAAGCTAAAGAAGCACTCCACTTCATTAATACTGTAAATTTGCTTGTCTCTAATAATAATGAATCATGCTGGGAGTTCCATGATTCCAGTCCGTAGGATATCTTCCATGAACGGACCGTACTCACTGAATGTGTGAATGCTCCCTAATGACTTAAGAAGAAAACATGTATGTTATTATTGGTCTCTTCAGATAGGTATATTCGCACACAGCAGATTTGTTACAGAATGTTCCATTCTTCAGACAATGGCAGGAACCCACGCACATGCCACAGAACAAGTGAATTGAACAAGACACTAAATTATTACTTTTTTTTTTGTCTGTGACGAACCTTTAAAGGTTACCAATAAAGTTTAAATACATTATTATTGTATTGTACTTATTTGGTTGCAAAAGAAAAAAAAAAAAAAAAACTTTATGAAAATTTTGCTCAGTTTCTCCGCTGTAGCCTGCAGGTATTCACAGATGACTATATACCACCTTAAAGTAAGATGTCAAACCTGACTATGAGACGACGTTGAACCAATGTGAATGGGAAAGGTTGGATTTTTTTTTAAATGAAGTTATGTACACACACAACCTGCAGCTTATACAGCATAAACACTAAAGTCTTGAAAATCCTTTATCAAAAAGGACTGAGGGTTATATGTTATAAGCATATGTACAGCTGCAGTCACTGCGGCACAGTTATTGTGCGGATCAATGTTAGAAAATCCATCACAGGATATATTATATTACACACGTCTCAATAAGGACGGAACTTTCTCTGTGCTCGCATCAGTGCAATCTTCTGCTTATCTTCTTCAAACTTCTTCCGTAGCTCGGCCAGATCTACAAAAACAAAAGCCAGAACAGCTGCATGATATATAGTGATAGGATTTCAAGTATGGTTTCCTTTCACCTTCATGTGCGCCACAGAAACTTCCCATAATATATTTTGTGTCCCATCATGTAATCAAGATACATTTATACATATACAACAGGCACTGTGTTACCAAACTTTTTAATATATCTTATCAGACAAAAATGCTTTCTTTTGATATCAAGCCTATTCCCTCTCCCTGCTAAACTGCCCCCCCCCAAAAAATTACTAGTTACAACTTGGTCCATGATCCATAATCCCTGAGCCAAAGGCTGTCAGGGCACAATGACTATGGCCCATCGTTGGACATAGTGATTCAGCCTCTTCAGTAGCAGGTCGAATGCCATCATTGATAAAAAGTTATAAAAGAGTATAAGGCACTTACGTTCTTTCTTCTTATTCCGGTGCTGCCATGCATAAAAGTTTAGAAGTTCCTTTTGGGCTCTCTTTTTCTTTTCCTTTTGTGTCAGCCGAATATTGATGGCTTCTGTCCGTGCTGTGCCAGGGCGGCGACCCTTCCTTGTCACTGTTACCCAGCCCTCCTCATCTGGCACTCCTTCTTCTTCCTTGGCTTGGTCTTCTTTCTATTAAAATTCATACAACTTGTGTTTTCCATCTCTATGTGATGTCAGCATATCCAATAGTTAACCTGAGTTACATTTAAAGGGGTTATCCAGCCTTACAACTTTGATGACCTATCCTTAGGATAGATAATATTATACCTTCAGGGGTCTAACTCTTCAATGTTTGAAGGGGCTGCAATATCTTTGACCACCGACACCTAACATAGCTGGCAGTAACTTTTCCAGCAGTTTGGGCATCTTTTGTTTCTATGCACTCCAATCAGTAAGCCTTAAAGGGGACATCAAAAATTAGAAAAACAGTTCCACATTCACAGGGTGGGTGCGGTACTACAACTCTGCACCATATACTTTAAAGGAACTGCGCTGCTAAACCATGGACAAACCAAGGGTAAGAGTGGTGCAGTTTCCAGGAGCATCTTACAAGACCTTCTAGAACAGTGATGGGGAACCTTCATCCCTCCAGCTGTTGCAAAACTACAATTCCCAGCCTCCAACTGTCCAGGCATGATGGGGATTGTAGTTTAGCAACAGTAGGAACGTTTCACGCTAGTGCGGCGCTTCCTCTTGGCCAGGAGGAAGCGCATGCACTAGCGTGAAACGGTCCATTGCCTTCTTTTTCTGCATCTGTTATGACTATTATGGATTAAAGATAGGAATTCCTAAGTGCCACTATTCATTCCTACATGGTTTCAATTATATATAAAATTGTGATGGAAAAACAAAATTCTTTTACCTTGGCCTCTTTAGCGTCATATTCCTGCATATATTTATCGATTTCGGCTTGAAGGGCAGTAACATCAATGAAAGACTTCTCATAATCCTCTATCCACTCTGAGGAGGGGGAAAAAGGTTTAAGTATTAGATAAATCCCAGTTAGAATATTAAAGTGGTTCTCCAGCTCTGTCATCCATCCATGCTGCTTAAAGGGGAAGTCCGGCCAAAATTATTTTTTTATATGTTATTACTTATGGAAAGTTATACAATTTTCTAATGTACATTAATTATGGGAAATGCTCATATACTGCTATTTCCCTTAATTTAGTGTATCAGGAAGTGTTAGAATTATCTCAGAAGCAGTGACGTCACGATGAAAGGTGTAATTCCTATGGAGTGTCCAGCAGGGGGCGCTCTTTATATAGAAGTCAATGAGTACCATTGACTTCTATATATAGTGCGCTCCTGCTGGACACTCCATAGGAATTACAGTGTATGTAATGTTATGTTATGCACTGTACTTTTGTGGACTTCATGAATACATTTATAGAATACTTTGGGGAGCAAGTGTCCTTGCTCCCCAAAGTATCCCATAAATGTATTTAATGAATAGATTTGCAGGGCACGGAGCAGGGAGGGAGAGAAGTGCCATCTTCCTTTCCCCCTCCCTGCTCGGTGCTGGGAACATATACAAAGTACTACTCCCCCATTATCTGCAGATAATGGGGGAGTAGTACCTGTGCTATGCCTATCACTGCCGCCGCCGCTCACACAGGGGCTGCCTCTGACTGCCGCTCACTCCTCACTATCATGCCGGCCGCTCCTCACTATCCCTGACTCCCGCCCACACGCCCCGTTCCTCACACTATCTGGCCGCCGCTCTCTGGTCATGCATGACGGCCACGTCAGCCCGTCCCCACCCCAGCCGGGGACACCAGGAAGCGGCTGGGGCTAGCGGCGCGGGCGGGTGGGAGTGAGCGGCAGTCAGAGGCAGCCCCTGTGTGAGTGGCGGCGGCGGTGATAGGCATAGCACAGGTACTACTCCCCTATTATCTGCAGATAATGGGGGAGTAGTACTTTGTATATGTTCCCAGCACCGAGCAAGGGGGGGGGGGGGGAGGTAGATGGCACTCCTCTCCCTCCCTGCTCGGTGCCCTGCAAATCTATTCATTGAATACATTTATGGGATACTTTGGGGAGCAAGGACACTTGCTCCCCAAAGTATTCTATAAATGTATTCATGAAGTCCACAAAAGTACAGTGCATAACATGACATTACATACACTGTAATTCTTATGGAGTGTCCAGCAGGGGGCGCTCTTTATATAGAAGTCAATGAGTACCATTGACTTCTATATAAAGAGCGCCCCCTGCTGGACACTCCATAGGAATTACACCTTTCGTCGTGACGTCACTGCTTCTGAGATAATTCTAACACTTCCTGATACACTAAATTAAGGGAAATAGCAGTATATGAGCATTTCCCATAATTAATGTACATTAGAAAATTGTATAACTTCATTAGTAATAACATATAAAAAATAATTTTGGCCGGACTTCTCCTTTAAATCACAAGTTATAGGAGCGGCCCACAGTGGCTTTAGTCCTGATGGACAGATCTCTCTTTGTGTATAAGTAAAGGCCTATCAATCAAGGCTTGTGGGACAGGGAGAAGACACTGGGGACTGTTCAGACACCATGAAAGTGATGACACCTTCCTTTAAAGGATAGGCCAATAATATCGCCAACCGCCAGCGCCCTGGCTGACTAATATAAGCACTGCTGCCTCTACCCATCCTAACAGGCCAGTGCTATACAGTGGGTAGCGACTGCACCCGACACTGCGCTCATCCCATTCAATTTAACTGGATAAGCTGCAATACCAGGCCCAGCCGCTACCGACGGTATAGAGCTGTGTCTGGTAGGAGGTGAAGGTGCCGCAGCCTTAAAGCCACCACTAAGTTACCAGACCTGACATATGAAGAGAAAGAGTTATACTCACTGTGTATTCCAGCTTTTACAAAGTTGTCTCCCTTCGATATGACCAATGGTGTCGGGAGGTTATTAGACTTAAACTTCTGAAGTGCAGATACATTTTTGAACACAACATAGGCCACTTTGAAGCCCTGGAACGCAGAACAGGTTGTCACTATTATTCATTAAAAACACAAATATACTAAGATAAAAAGTGTAAAACAATGCAGACTATTCGTCCTACAGAGCAGAGATGGGGCTGTTAGGGGTGCAGGGAGCAGCATTATCTGGATGTCATTCGATGGCGGCTACTGATATAATTTTCTACTGATGCAAAACTAATAGAGATGAGCGAAACTCAAGTCTGATCGTTCGACATTTGGATCCCAACGTCTTCAGCCACATATATACATACACACACACACACACACAATAGGCCACGTCAATGCAAACTTAAAGTGAACCTTTCTTTTTTAGGATAACCCTCCTATATGTGTACATTAGGAGCAGCACTATATCTGGCCATTGTGGCTGTATCCATGTTTTCCTGGCAGCCCTAGGGCAGCATCCAACTTCTCCAGACTCCAGGAGGTAAATACCACTCAATATTAAGTTCGCTCAATACTATTTAACGGCATTAAGTGACATGCTTTACAGCAGGCCTCATAGACATAGACACAATGAAGATCTCCAGATCAATATACTGGTGTCACCTGTCATTGTCCTCCTGTCTGTGATAAGAAGGAGACTCCTGAGAAGTCTCAGCTTAGCTTAAGGCCTAGTGGACAAAATGGAAAATGCAATATTTTAGCATTTAAACAGATTTCCTGCTCCCGGCATGATATTGATACATCATGGCGGGCGGGGAAACTCTTCATTACAGGGCTTCCCCGTTCGTAGCACCTGTAAAATACGGGAGGTGGGAATAAGCCCAGTGCACAGTTTGATAGCTCCTAGTGAGGTAACTACATCAATATTATACTTCTCACCTTAGTTGGTTTCTGTTTAAAGAATGAACGTCCCTTCTCCTGCTTTTTCACAGCTGGCCCCGGTTTGTCGAGTAGTTCCACGGACTGAACATGACCACAAGAGCTGAAGATCTCCGATAAACCGCTCTAGACAGAAAGAGATTGCAAGATTGCTAGTCACCACTGAGGTCATTGTACGTCTAAAATGGAGGAAACCCAGCACAAAAATACACTGCGTTTTTTAAATCCATTTTTTTTCCCCATTCGTTTTATGCAAAAAATCATGAGGGAAAAAAACGGATGCTTTTGTGTGCATCTGTTTTTCTATTGATTTCTCTTATTAAAAAAAAAAAAGGTTCAAGAAACACTAGGGGGAGATTTATCAAACTGGTATAAAGTAAAATTGTCTTAGTGGCCCCTGGCAACCAGATTCCACTTTTTATTCCTCACAGATTTTTTGAAAAATGAAAGGTGGAATCTGATTGGTTGCTAGGGGCAACTAAGACAATTCTACTTTATACCAGTTTGATAAATCTCCCCCCATCCTTTTTTTTTAGCATACACAAATACGTGGGTGGTCACATTTTTGGGTGCGCTAAGAAAAACGGGTGCATTTGGATCTGTATTTTTTTTTTTTATAATGGAATACGAATCCAAACAGATGGTACACAAATGCATCTGTTCCTTGCATAAAACAGAATGTGTGAACCAAGCCTAATTTATTAAGTACCTTACTGCCTAAAAACATAAAATTGTTTAAGGTGGGCCCATCTCATATACGGCTGTGTTCATTATTGGGGGCACTGGTGATCCTGGGGTGGACTTATGTTTATTCCCAACAGCTGATCTGAGGAGGAGGAGCTTCAGGGGGAGGGGCAGAGCAGCAGTCTGAGCCAATCATGAGACAGGAGGTTTGGCTCAGACTACAGCAGACTCCAGGGGAGAGATTTATCAAACATGGTGTAAAGTGAAACTGTCTCAGTTGCCCCTAGCAACCAATCAGATTTCACCTTTCATTTTCCAAAGAGTCTGTGAGGAATGAGAGGTGGAATCTGATTGGTTGCTAGGGGCAACTGAGCCGGTTTCACTTTACACCATGTTTGATAAATCTTCCCCCATGTATCCAAACTGTAGTCACAGATCACAGCTCTATATACTAAAAGGAGCAAAATTTGAAGGAAATAATAAAGTTGCAAGGTAAAACATAGCTGCCCGCGATAAGAGAGCCTGTCAGGATTTAATGCTGGTGGACTACCTTTAAATGGGTTTTTCAGGCCTTGTTCCAGAAGAGCACCTCTCCTGTCCTCAGTTTGGTTGTGAGGTTCCATTGAAGTGAATGGCGCCAAGTTGTATTACCACACATAACCTGAGGACAGAGGTGGTGCTGTTTTAGCACTTTATAATTCTGGATAACTCCTTTAAAGGATATCTGTCTGTAGGTCTGAGGCCCTATAAGAGGGCAGCATAACCTAGTGAGGGAAACCCTGAAATAAACCATGTATTACTTACACCCCAAAATGCAGAAGAACAAGTGACAAGCCACAACACACTACACCAAGGGGTGTCAAACTCTGGCCCTCCAGCTGTTGCAAAACTACAATTCCCATCATGCCTGGACAGCCAAAGCTAAAGCTTTGGCTGTCCAGGCATGATGGGAGTTGTAGTTTTGTAACAGCTGGAGGGCCGGAGTTTAAAGGGGTACCCCAGCTAAAAGCTTTTTCCCAGTAATTGAAACACATTACAAAGTTATATATCTTTGTAATATGCTTCAATCACCTATCTGCCCCCCCCCCCTATCTTTTCCCCCCTCAACCGCCCACCAGGAAGTGAAGTAAACTCATTCTTACCTAATGACTGTTGACCCCAGGAAGCCATTTTGTGACAATGACATCATCAAGAGGGAGGCGGGTCTAAGCTCTGTTAGGCCAACCTCCCTTTGTCAGATGATTCAGTTTGCTCAGCTCTGATTGGCTGAACAAGCTGTAAGCCATCTAACAGTTTTACAGAGTCAGTTAGAGATCACAGGAGACAAAGTGCATCATGGGAAAGCCCAAACCAGGAAGTGAAGAAAAAAAATTAAGACACCAACTGGAGCTTCAGGGACCTACAAACAGCGGGAAATTCAAACGGAGACAGAATCAGGAGGGATGGTAAATGTAAAAACTATGTTTGATTGATTTTATTTTTTTTAATCAGCGCCGGGGTACCACTTTAACACCTGTCCCTCTACACCCACTGGTCACTGATATAGTGAGTATATGCAGCCAGCTGCCGATCAGTGGTCGGTGGGAGAAGATCCTCATGAATTTGGAGGACTACAGAGCACACACTCCTATAGTGTGTATAATGAGGTAAGGCCTGATTTCTATTCATCCAGAATATTTTTCATCCAGATAACTAATGGTGCGTTTACACAGGCAGATTCATCTGACAGATTTTGGAAGCCAAAACCACGAATGGATTTGAAAAGTTCAGAAATCTCAGTCTTTCCTTTATGACCCGTTCCCCGTTTATGGTCTGTTCCTGGCTTTGGCTTAAAAAAAATCTGTCAGATAAATCTGCCTGTGTAAACGCACCATAAGAAGCTCTCAGATTCTGTGACTATGGCTGGGAGTCACTCACCGTGGTGATGTATCCCGGGATGTTAATAACAAACAGGGTGCGGTTCTGTGGATGGGTTTTATCCGACTCTCCCCTGACCTGGTGCTCCTTGGCATACAGGCAGTGGTGCCCGCTCTGCTCCTCCGAGAACCCCACCGGAATGGCTGCAGAGAGTAAAAAAAGGATGGGTAACGTGCATACAGGCTTATTTGTTATCATCCCAGGTCAGGTCTTCTCGCACTGGGAAATCTGCTCACATTTTGGATAAATTCACATGAGCGCAGCTCTGAAGCTTCCATAGACTTTAATAGGAGTTTCAGTTCTGAACCGAACAGAAATAAAGTAATTGTTTTTGGGTCTAATTGACGTCAATGGGAGCTTAAAGTTATTGTTACCGGTGAGTATACACTCTTAGGTCACACACTAATCCGCACATGGGAAACACACTGCTTTGCTGCGTCTAAGTGACCAAAACCCTGCCCCATTGGCTTTAATGGGAGGGAGTGAAATATATGGGCCCATCTTATGTGTGTGTGAACAGACGCTTATATGGATATGCAGTCACGGATTTCCCATCAGCTCCCAGCATAGAATATGTGATAATAACACTATACACCTCCCATTATACAGAATAAGCCATCCCTCTTCTCAATACCTAAGTCACATGAACACTACATTATCTCCATACACGTGTAATACCTCTATATCCAGCCGGGGCTGCAAACGTGGGTCCTTCTTTGGACGGCGCCATGTTTGTCATGACGTCATAAAACCATAGGATTCTGGGAACTGTAGTACCAAGACGTGCGGTCACATGACCGGAGTGGCTGTAAGTGTAGTTTTGCTATGGCAGCGTTTGCTTGGGGGGAAGTGGGCGTGGTTACATAACGTAACAACACAGGGAGGCGCGCGCGCTGCTGTAGTTTAGTTTTGCCATTGCGAAGGATAGCGGAGCCGATGAGAGGGGCGTGGCCTACATGACGTATACTACGTTGGGTACCGCGCGCGTGCGTCACATGTGGCGCGGTAGTAGTCACCTGTGCTATACTCAGGCGCAAACCAGTAGAATATATATATATATATATATATATATATATATATATATATATATATATATATATATTTATTTATTTATTTTTTTTAATTATTATTTCATATATAATTATTATATATATATTAAAAATAAATTGCTATATAAACCTGTGCTGTTTTATTATTAGTTGCTTTAAAGGGATACTGTCACCCCTGTTTGCAGAGGTCACCTTTGCCAATAAGGTCGACCGTATCCCTTTAAAGCAAATTCACCATTTAAAATGATATACACAGATTTATCAAACATGGTGTAAAGTGAAACTGGCTCAGTTGCCCCTAGCAACCAATCAGATTCCACCTTTCATTTTCCAAAGAGTGTGTGAGGAATGAAAGGTGGAATCTGATTGGTTGCTAGGGGCAACTGCGCCAGTTTCACTTTACACCATGTTTGATAAATCTCCAACATACAATGTTTTCTGTGTAGCTTATTCTTCCTTCCTGGATTTATCATTTATTCCTGATATTGCCATCCGCATCACTCAGTTGTAAGCACATCTCTTGTGTTACCACACAGGAGTGTCCACTTTGTTGTTCTCACTCCATCTGTGTGCAATTTTTATACACAAATGTACCATTTAGTGATATTTTTTTACGCTACCTAGTCGGTATGGTGATATTGGGGGCACATTCCTTTTTTCAAAATGCTGTCCCGTTTCTGTGCTTAGCGCCGTTTTCTTCTTGGGCACCAACTTTGTCTATGCAGTGGAGGTGGGCCTGGTGCCCCCAGTGTAACAATATCCCCTCCCCTTGGTCCTACAACCTTGCTTGATTCTAATAGATTTGCCAAAAAGGAGCCTCATTTAGGAGTCTCGAAACACAAGACTAGCCAGATATCCCTCCAGGAAGGGCCCAGCCAAGGGGTGGCTCCTGTAGGTAAACCACCATAATAAGTGGCCCCTATAAGTCAATGTAATGACAAGGGAAAAACCAAGGCCAGTTATCCGTCCGCAGACAGCTGTTTCAGGGTGTTGCCCCTCATCAGTGTGGAGTAGGATTCTGGCTAGGTGGGTTCAATGCCTAATAGAGCCAAAGGAGAAACAGATCACTAATCTTAGGGAGACCAGCCAAACGATAACACTGCCGGCTGCTAGTTAAAGCGCTCAATGCAGTGAAATACTAGGTGCATTGCCCCCTGGGAAATACAAATATGCAAAAAAAAGAATCAGTGGAGTCTCATGTTAGGCTAGGTTCACACTGCATTTTTGCAATCCGTTTTCTTCATCCGTTTTTTTGCAAAAAATCGATTGAAAACGGGTGCATTTGTGTGCATCCGTTTTGATCCGTCTTTCCATTGAGTTCCATTGTAAAAAAAAACGGATCGTTTTTTTTTAACGGACACAAAATTAGTGTCAGCTACGTTTTTGTGTCCGTCAAAAAAAAGGATCCGTTTTAATCCGTTTTTATTACAATGGAAGTCAATGGAAAAAACGGAAGGACCCAGCCAAGGCATTGCTCCCACCTAGCCAGAATCCTGCTTCACACTGATTAGGGGCAACACCCCAAAACAGCTGTATGTGGATGGATACCTAGCCTTGGTCCTTCCCTTGTCATTACATTGACTTATAGAGCCACTTATTATGGTGGTTTTCTTACAGGAGCCGCCCCTTGGCTGGGTCCTTCGCGGAGGGATAGCTGCCTAGTCCTGTGTTTTGAGACTCTTACATGAGACTCTATGGGCTCTCTTTTTGCATCTTCATGTTTCCCAGGGAGCAATGCACCTAGGATTTCACTGCACCGGGCCCACCTCCACTGCATAGAGCAGGAAGGTGCACAAGAATAAAATCGCACCGACGCTGAAAACAAATTTCACCACTCCCAATGGTACTAGTGCATTTGCTTTAAAAGGAATCTGCCAGCCGTAATTCACATTTCAAGCTGCTAACACTGTTAGATAGCTGTAAGGTCAAGAAGACACATGGTACCTTTTATATATCTGTCTGTGCTTCCAGGATGTAGAAAAACATTTATTCTATAGTATGAAGAGTCAAAGAGGCTTTCCAGAACTCATGTCCTTACTCCCACCTCCCATCCCTAAGCCTACTTGGGAGCTTGGGAATGCCTCTTTGACTCCTGATACCAGAAAATAAAAGCATTTTCTATGTTCAGGAAGGACAGGATGATAAATGAAAAGATCATGGGGGAGATTTATCAAACATGGTGTAAAGTGAAACTTGCTAACCAATCAGATTCCACCTTTCATTTTCCAAAGAGTCTGTAAGGAATGAAAGGTGGAATCTGATTGGTTTCTAGGGGCAACTGAGCCAGTTTCCCTTTACACCATGTTTGATAAATCTCCCCCCATGTGTCTCCTTAACCTATCAGCTTGGATGTAAATTGTAGCTGACAGATTCCCTTTAATAAAGTTATGTTACAATGTATTATAATTTCAACAATGTATTATAATTTCAATAAAATAAACCTTTCATAATTTCATTAATGTACTATTATATGTTGAATGGCAGATGTAGGACAGGTGCTTCTTTGCTGCTGCCAATGCTTGTATCAGGAACTGCAGGGCTGTCTAAGCCAGCCACCACCAACATCAGACACTGACCGCCTGTTCTGTTGATACGTCAGACATTTTTTATAGCTGCTGTTTCATTGTGAAGAATTTGTGCCGCTCTTTCACCTGTCATGTGACCACTGGAGGGGTTATTCAGGATTAAAGAAGAACACGACTCACGTCTTTGGCAGAACAAAGATTAAAGACCTCTAAAAGTACTCCTGCGCCTGATTTATCGCAGGCGTAATTCATGGAAGAAATCTACAGGCTAGTGAGTATCTAATCACTTGGCACCACCTGCTTTACTGAAATCTGCTTACTGGTTGTGGGCTCCCACAGCCTGATCACACTGCTATACACTGGCACTGGTGCACGCTTCTAACGTAGCCAAGCAAAATCCAATATAGTCCAAGTGAAGAATGAATGAGTGGCACTCACCGTGTTTCAGTTGCGATTCTTTAATAATGGGCTTCAAAAAAGGATTACATAGAAGAGAGGAGAGAGCGGAGCATAAAACATCGGACAACGAAGGCCCGTTTCACGCCTATCCGGCGCTTCATCTGGCTGTGTCAATGACTCATTCATTCTTTACTTGGACTATAATGGAAGAAATCTACACCTGCTCAGGGACAAGGCTAATGGTGCGTTTACACAGAGAGATTTATCTGACAGATTTATGAAGCCAAAGTTAGGAATGGATTTGAAAAGAGGAGAAATCTCAGCCCTTCCTTTATGAACTGTTCTCTGTTTATAGTCTGTTGCTGGCTTTGGCTTTAAAAATCTGTCAGATAAATCTCTCTGTGTAAAGGCATCCTAAAGGCACCATAAGGGTCCATTTACACAGAAAGATCGCAAAACGATCGCGAAGCGAATTTTCTGTACAATATATCGTTCCATCTAAACGCTGATCGTTATAAAAAAAATCGTTACTTCGAAATCGTTAATCGTACGATCGGGCCAATAATCGCCTCGTGTAAACTTAGCATTAGGGTCCATTTACACAGAAAGATTATCTGACAGATTATCTGCCAAAGATTTGAAGCCAAAGCCAGGAATGGGTTTGAAAAGAGGAAAACTTTCAGGCTTTCCTTTATGACCTGATCTCTGTTTATAGTCTGTTCTTGGCTTTGGCTTCAAATCTTTGGCAGATAATCTGTCAGATAATCTTTCTGTTTAAATGATACCTTAGGGGGAGATTTATTAAACATGGTGTAAAGTGAAACTGGTTTAGTTGCCCCTAGCAACCAATCAGATTCCCCCTATATTTTCCAAAGAGTGTGAGGAATAAAAGGTGGAATCTGATTGGTTGCTAGGGGTAACTGAGTCAGTTTCACTTTACACCAGATTGATAAATCTCCCTCATGGTGTAGCGTAGTGCTGGCTCAGATTTATCCTCTTTTCTAATCCATTCCTGGCTTTGGCTTCAAATCTTTATCAGATAATCTTTCTGTGTAAATCAGACATGTCAAACTCTGGCCCGCGGGCCATTATTTTTGGCCTGCCTAGGAAATCCGATGATTCCCTAGAGCTGGCCTGCCGACAGGACTCTGCAACAGATTATAATATGGGCGGTCTTCTGGACGTCCCATACTATAATGCAGGGTCTCTCAGCCTGCGGTACGCGCCGCAGGCTGAAGGGGTACGCGGTAAGGCCCCGTTCCCACTGAGCAAAACTAGCGGAACATGTTAATTCTTTAGCGCGGACAGGGTAGGGGCGCGTGCCTCCCATAGACTCCCATTATGAGCAGGAGGCTAACAACATTGCTATCACTCAGCAGTGTCCCAGCACCCCCGCGGCGGCTCTGATCTCCCTCCCCCCTCTAGCAGCAGCAGCTCACCCGCGATGCATACTGTGTGGGTGATGCTGCTGGGGGGAGGGAGAAAAATTATGGCCGCTAATATCACCCGGCGACCACGGGAGGCGCCAGCACTGACATCCCCCGGAACCCGCTCAGCTTGCCATAGTACCGGACTCCCCTTCCCTCCCGGAGCGCACTCTGCAGATAGCGGCAGTCCGCCCTCCCCCTGGCTCAGCATCAGGCGATGGAAAGTGCGGGTGCTATGCGCTCTCAGTGTCAGGGGTGCAATCGCCGCATAGCATCCGCACTTTCCTTCCCGGGACCCATCGCCTGATGCTGAGCCAGGGGGAGGGCGGCCTGCCGTTATCTGCAGAGTGCGTTCCGGGAGGGAAGGGGAGTCTGGTACTATGGCAAGCTGAGCGGGTTCCGGGGGATGTCAGTGCCGGCGCCTCCCGTGGTCGCCCGGTGATAGGAGCAGCCATTACTTTCCTCCCCCAGCATCACCCACCAGCGGGTGCAATCGCCTCCTCTCACCCCATCATCTCCTCCTCTCACCCCCATCGCCTTCTCCTCTCACCCCCATCGCCTCCTCTCAACCTCATCATCTCCTCTCATCCCTCATCATCTCCTCTCATCCCTCATCATCTCCTCTCATCCCTCATCATCTCCTCTCATCCCCCATCATCTCCTCTCATCCCCCATCATCTCCTCTCACCCCATCATCTCCTCTCATCCCCCATCATCTCCTCTCACCCCCATCACCTCCTCTCACCCCCATCACCTCCTCTCACCCCATCATCTCCTCTCATCCCCCATCATCTCCTCTCACCCCCATCACCTCCTCTCACCCCCATCACCTCCTCTCACCCCCATCACCTCCTCTCATCCCTCATCATCTCCTCTTACCCCCAGTGGCGTAGCTACCGCGGTCGCGGCGGTCACCGCCGCGACCGGGCCGCCACGAAGGGGGGCCCCGCGAGGCCCTCCCGATCAATCACTCTTGTGACCACAAGCATTGTTTTGCGTGCGGTCACAAGAGTACGGCTCCGTCTTCCCCCGGCTGCTGCCGGGGGTGTCGCGTCTTATCCCCGGCAGCGCGCGCATCCCAGATCTCCCTGCGCGCCTTGGGCCCTGACTTCCGGTTCCGGCGCACAGGGAGCTCTGGGATGCGCGCGCAGCCGGGGACAGAGCAGGAGGAGTGAGGATCAACGTGGGAGCGCGTTGTCAGGTGAGTTAATTTTTATTTTTTTATCAGCCTGCACGGGGGTGGGGGGAAAGAGGGGGCCATCTATGAGGGTGGGGGGAAAGAGGGGGGCATCTATGAGGGTGGGGGGAAAGAGGGGGGCATCTATGAGGGTGGGGGAAAAGGGGACATCTATGAGGGTGGGGGAAAAGGGGACATCTATGAGGGTGGGGGGAAAGAGGGGGGCATCTATGAGGGTGGGGCATCTATGAGGGTGGGGGAGAAGGGGACCATCTATAAGGGGGGGGAGGGACCATCTATAAGGGAGGGGGGGAAAAGGGGGACCATCTATAAGGGAGGGGGGAAAAGGGGGCCATCTATAAGGGAGGGTGGGGGGAGAGGGGGGCCATCTATAAGGGAGGGTGGGGAGAAAGGGGGCCATCCATAAGGAAGGGTGGGGGGAGAGGGGCCATCCATAAGGGAGGGTGAGGAGAGAGGGGGCCATCTATAAGGGAGGGGGGAGAGGGGGCCATCTATAAGGGAGGGGGTAGAGGGGGCCATCTATATGGAGGGGGGACGGGAGGCCATCTATATGGAGGGGGGACGGGAGGCCATCTATATGGAGGGGGGACGGGAGGCCATCTATAAGGAGGGCAACATGGGAGGAGAGGGGCATGGGAGGAGTCAGGGCTACCCACTAAATGAGGGTGTAAAGGGGCCAATACAGATGTGCAGTGTGTAGAGAGATGATGAGCAGTGGCGTAGCTACCAGGGTCGCAGCGGTCGCCGCTGCGACCCGGCCCGCCATGAGGGGGGGCCCGCGAGGCCCCCCCTCGCCACTGCACTCTCTTGTGACCGCAAGCATAATTTTGCTTGCGGTCACAAGAGTTCTATGTTCCCCGACTGATGCGCGGCTGCCGGGGGTGTCCCGTCCTATCCCCGGCAGCGCGGCAAATCAGTAAGCTCCCTATGCCGGCTGGGGCCCTGACTTCCGGCACAGGAAGCGCACGTCAGAGACGCTTCCTGTGCCGAAAGTCCCAGCCCCGGCGTACAGGGAGTTCACTGATGCGTGGCACTGCCGGGGATAGGACGGGACACCCCCGGCAGCCGCGCATCAGTCGGGGACCGGACCAGGAGGCGAGAGGTTCGACGTGGGAACGGATGGCAGGTGAGTTTTTTTTTTTTTTTTTTGTTATCTGCTGTGCACAGGGGGAGGAGAGGAGGGGGGTAATCTATAAGAAGGGAGGAGGGGGAAGCCATCTATAATGGGGGGAGGGGGAAGCCATCTATAATGGGGGGAGGGAGAGGGAAGCCATCTATAATGGGGGGAGGGAGAGGGAAGCCATCTATAATGGGGGGAGGGAGAGGGAAGCCATCTATAATGGGGGGAGGGAGAGGGAAGCCATCTATAATGGGGGGAGGGAGAGGGAAGCCATCTATAATGGGGGGAGGGGGAGGGAAGCCATCTATAATGGGGGGAGGGGGAGGGAAGCCATCTATAATGGGAGAGAGGGAAGCCATCTATAATGGGGGGAGGGGGAAGCCATCTATAATGGGGGGAGGGAGAGGGAAGCCATCTATAATGGGGGGAGGGGGAAGCCATCTATAATTGGGGGAGGGGGAAGCCATCTATAATTGGGGGAGGGGGAAGCCATCTATAATGGGGGGAGGGAGGAGAGGGAAGCCATCTATAATGGGGGAGAGGGGAGAGGGAAGCCATCTATAATGGGGGAGAGGGGAGAGGGAAGCCATCTATAATGGGGGAGAGGGAAGCCATCTATAATGGGGGGAGGGAAGCCATCTATAAGGGAGGGGGAGGGAGAGGGAAGTCATCTATAAGGGAGGGGGGAGAGGGAAGCCATCTATGGGGAGTGGGGGGCCATCTGTAAGCAGGGGGGAAAGGGAGCCATCTATAAGGAGGGGGGAGAGGGGAGCCATCTATAAGGGGGTATAAGTAAGGGGGAGAGGGCCTATAAGGAGGCTACACAGAGGGGGGCATATACTATAAGGGGGATCACATAGTGTCAGCCTACCCACTAAATGAGGGCATATAGGGACCAATACAGATGTGCAGTTAGTAGAGAGATGAGGATGGTGCCTAATGGAGTGTGGAGCCTAATATGTCTGTCTGGCAGATTCTGTGGATTCGTGGCTCGGAGAAGTTCTCATAACGGCCCAGGACGGATGGAGGAGAAAATTAAAACGACTCTGATCAGAGAAGACGCCCCTTGTGAGTCACCTGATATAACTGCACTATAATGTATATGGTGTACAGAGCCTGTGTAGGGCTGGGTCAGCCTCTATATGACTGGATGAGGTGATAGTGATCTGTGTACAGTGGATTATTCAGTAGCAGCGGTGGTATTAGTCAGTATGTGGTGGTAATATTTGTTACTTTTATCTGGTACTGTGTTTTATTGGTCTCAGTATGGATTTGGTCAGTAACAATATGGTGGTGATGGTAGTGGGTGTGGTGTAGCGGTAATAATTCCTTCCTATATACTGGTAATATTGGTCTCAGTGTACAGGATTTGGTCAATAACAGTATGGCGGTAATATGTATGGTGATAAAATGTTCTCTTCCTATAGGCTGGTGTTATTGGTAATATCGGTCTTGGTCTTGAAAAGGGGGGGGGCCCAAGTTGACCTCTCGCACCAGGGCCCAGGAGACATTAGCTACGCCCCTGGAGATGAGGATGGTGCCAGTGTGAGGAGCCTAATATGTCTGTCTGGCAGATTCTGTGGATTCGTGGCTCAGAGAAGTTCTCATAATGGCCCAGGACGGATGGAGAAGATGAAAAGGAAAGAACTCCGATCAGAAAAGACGTCCCCTGTGAGTTACCTGATATAACTGCACTGTAATGTATATGGTGTATAGAACCTGTGTAAAGCTGGGGCCACCTCTATATGACTGGATGAGGTGATTTAGTATACTGGATTTGGTCAGTAACAATATGGTGGTGATGGTCGTAGTTGTGGTGTGGCAGTAATGTTTCCTTCCTATATACTGGTATTACTGGTAATATTGGTCTCAGTATACAGGATTTGGTCGGTAACAGTATGGCGGTAATATGTACGGTGATAATACTTTCTCTTCCAATATGCTGGTGTTATTGGTAATATCTGTCTTGGTGTGTGTGTGTGTATATATATATATATATATATATATATATATATATATATATATATACACACACCAATAGCATCACTTGGTCGTGAAAGAAGGGGGGGGGGGCAAGTTGGCCTCTCGCACCAGGGCCCAGGAGACATTAGCTACGCCCCTGCTTACCCCCATCATCTCCTCTCACCCCCATCATCTCCTCTCACCCCCATCATCTCCTCTCGCCCCATCATCTCCTCTTACCCCCATCATCTCCTCTTACCCCCATCATCTCCTCTTACCCCCATCATCTCCTCTCTGCCCCCATCATCTCCTCTCACCCCCACCACCTCCTCTCACCCCCACCACCTCCTCTCACCCCCACCACCTCCTCTCGCCCCATCATCTCCTCTCACCCCCACCACCTCCTCTCGCCCCATCATCTCCTCTCTGCCCCCATCATCTCCTCTCGCCCCATCATCTCCTCTCACCCCCATCATCTCCTCTCACCCCCATCATCTCCTCTCACCCCCATCATCTCCTCTCACCCCCATCATTTCCTCTCACCCCCATCATCTCCTCTCACCCCCATCATTTCCTCTCACCCCCATCATCTCCTCTCACCCCCATCATTTCCTCTCACCCCCATCATCTCCTCTCACCCCCATCATCTCCTCTCACCCCCATCATCTCCTCTCTGCCCCTCCACCTCCTCTTTTTTCCTCTCCCCCTTTCATCTCCTCTCTCCTCCTCTCCCCCTTCACCTCCTTTCTCATCCTCTCCCCCTTCACCTCCTCTCTCCCTTTCACCTAATCTCCCCCTTTCACCCCCTCTCACCTCCTCTCCCCCTTCACCTCCTCTCCCCCTTCACCTCCTCTCCCCCTTCACCTCCTCTCCCCCTTCACCTCCTCTCCCCCTTCACCTCCTCTCCCCCTTTCACCTCCTCTCCCTTCCTCTCCCCCTTTCACCCCCTCTCTCTTCCTCTCCCCCCTTCACCTCCTCTATCCCCCTCTTTCCTTCTTTTCCCCCTCAGACCTTACTCTCCCCTTGATCTCCTCATGGCTCAGAGGCTGGAGAAGAGAGGAAGACCCGCTCCATGCCCGGATTAGGTGAGTATGATTTTTGTGTGTGTGTTGGGGCAGGGAGTAGAATGGGGGGCATTACTATGGTGGCAGGGGGCATTATTACTATATTGGGGGGTCATAGAAGAGGATATTATTTTTAAATGAGGGATCCTTAATACGGGGACAACCCACAAACCTACTCACTTTACAGCGCATGACACCAAACAGTGGAATTATTACTGTATGGGAGCCTATCGTAGTGCACAGTGCTTGGTGATGCACTCTGACAGTGCCAGGAACGCTGCCGGCCACTCTGAAAGTTCCACATATGCTGCTTGTGCGTTTCAATGAATATCAAGGTTGGCCCGCGAGTTTGTCCAAGTTTTTAATTTCGGCCCACTGTCTATTTGAGTTTGACACCCCTGGTGTAAATGGACCCTTATGGCCCTATTCCACGGAACGATTATCGTTCGTTTTTGGACGATATCGACCGCTACGGACGATAATCGTTCCGTGGAATAGAGTGCAACGATCAGCCGACATCGTTCATGTCGGCTGATCGTTGCAGTCGCTTGTTTTTCAACATGTTGAAAAACAAGCGACTGATATAGCAGCGACCTGCTGCCGTCGCTCTGTTGAATAGGAGCATCGGCAGCAGACGCTGCTATATCCTATGGGCTGCCCGGACGATCTAGCGATCCCCCGGGCAGCCCCCCCTGCAGCTCCCCGCCGCCCCCTCCCGCACTCACCCGCTCGCTGCAGCCCCGTTGAATAGCGGCGGCAGCGAGCGGCGAACGAGGAGCAAACGAGCGCTGACAGCGCTCGTTTGCTCCTCCAACGACCCGTGGAATACGGGCTTTAGGGTACAAACACACACAGCAGATACGCAGCAGATTTGATACTGTGTTCAGTTATTTAGTTCTAATCTGCTGCGTATCTGCTGCGTATCTGCTGCGTATCGCAGCAGTAAATACGCAGCATATAAACCGTGTGTGTTTGTACCCTTAGGGTCCATTTACACAGAAAGATTATCTGACAGATTGTATGCCAAAGATTTATAGCCAAAGCCAGGAAAGGATTTGAAAAGAGGAGAAATCTCAGGCTTTCCTTTATGACCTGTTACCTATTTATAGTCTGTTTCTGGCTTTGGCTTTAAATCTTTGGCCGATAATCTGTCAGATAATCTTTCTGTTTAAATTGACCCTTACACGACTATGTCAAATTATTCCTAATTGGATCCAATGGAGGTCACAAGCATTACAGTCTTATTGGGTGTTGGTATCTAAGGAGACCAAAACTTCTGGTTTAACAGAAGAACTCGCCGCTGATCCAACAGTAGGTCAGCATGACAAGTACACTTTAAAGGGGAACTCTGGCAAAAAAAATCTTTCAATTCTACTGGTGTCAGAAAGTTATACAGATTTGTAATTTACTTCTTATTAAGAATCTCCAGTCTTCCAGTACTTATCAGCTGCTGTATGTCCTGCAGGAAGTGGTGTGTTTTCTCCAGTATGACACAGTGCTCTCTTCTGCCACCTCTGTCCATGTCAGGAACTGTCCAGAGCAACAGCAAATCCTCACAGAAAAATTCTCCTGAATTGAAAAAAATACAGAAATGTAGCAAAATGTTAGATTACTTGCAGGCCAAAATAATCAGACACAGGATGTAGAGAGCGGTGGTTTTAAATAGGCCAGCATTTCCTGTGATTGGCCACTAGACTCGATACAGAGCATGTGGTAATTATAGTTTCCAGGAAACTCTTGGTTGATAAACACTGGTTGAAAGACGTCTCTCTAGATGAGCAAGACTATAGACTGGGATTATGAAGATTATAGTTCAAGAGCAAGTAAGTATATCTGGCTTTTCATGGTTTAACAAAGTGATCTGCAGGTGTTCCATGGACTCCTGGCTGTAATCCTTCCCCCAAGCTCCAGTAATGGCTCCAGTGGTCATATGTATCCTGAGAAGTGAACCTCTCCATTGAGTGAGATCAATTTCTCTTGTGATGCCTTTTACTTTTTTATATTTAATTATTGTTATTGGTGATTTATTGATTGATTATTTGAATGATTGATGTCAGAATTGGCAGTAAAGGCCACACTGTAGAGTAGTATGCAATTTTCTTTGCAATGTAATATAGCCTTAGCTTTACTTCATACAGTTTCTTTAAAGGGGTACTCCGGCAAAAAAAAAAAATCTTCTTTCAAATCAACTGGTTTCAAAAAGTTATGTAGATTTGTAATTTACTTCGATTTAAAAATCTCCAGTCTTCCAGTACTTGTCAGCTGCTGTATGTCCTGCAAGAAGTGGTGTACTCTTTCCAGTCTGACACAGTGCTCTCTGCTGACACCTCTGTCCATGTCAGGAATTGTCCAGAGCAGTAGCAAATCCGCATAAAAAAACTCTCCTGCTCTGGACAGTTCCTGACATGGACAGAGGTGTCAGCAGAGAGCACTGTGTCTAACTGGGAAGCCTACACCACGTCCTGTAGGACATACAGCAGCTGGTAAGTACTGGAAGACTTAAGATTTTTGAATAGTAGTAAATCTATACAAGTCAATATAACTTTCTGAAACCAGTTGATTTGAAAGAAAGATTTTCACCAGAGTATCCCTTTAACTCTCAGCGACTCTGCTTAGATAGGTTGAGAGTGGGATTTACTAAGATCAATGCTTAACACGCCAGTTATAAAGGGAATGCACCATCAGAAAATAATCTATTATTTAAATCAAGTATTATGTTAAACATGTTTTTGAGAATTTTTGGTGATGCTTTTCTAATTTTCCATTTTGCTATTTTAATATTTAATATATAATATTGCAGTTTCCATTCTAACCACTTAGCCCAAAACTAAGCTAAGACTTCCTGTTATGTGTATGATGATAAGAAGGAGGCTGCCAGAAAGCAATCTGTACAGAATCACAACAGTGAAAGTTGACACCAGTTGATAGAGGAGACAATAGAAGCCTCTTCCTCCCTGTCAGATAACCTTTGCACAGATCACAGAGCATGCCCACAAATATGTCCTATATGAAATATTGTTAAACTGCTCAAGCAAGATGGCCGCCCCTATATTAATCTACCAAAAATAAAATAAAAACTAAAATCAGAAAATAAAAACAGCCAAAAAAAAAAAAAAAAAAAAAAAAAAGAATGTGTTTCAGAATCTGGATCTAATCAGTAAAAAAAATAAAATAAAAATATCTAAATGACACATTCATTTTTAGGAATCTCCACGCCAGATTTATACTCCCTAGTGCCCCTGATGCTGCCCGGGTGCCCTCACTGAGGTTTACCCAGCATCTGAGTTGGTGTAGATTTCAGCTACAATTTATCCCACCCATCCGCTGTTCAGGTGAGCCGTGGTGCCTGGATATAGACACTGTACAGAACTGCAAGCCTTGGCTTCATACATTGTATAGTGGCCGTTCCTAGCTCAACTGCCCTTTACTTCAATGGGAGCTGAGTTGCAGTAACCCTGCATGGCCACTAAACACTGTATGGAGCCAAAGCCTCCAGTCGTCAGGATTCTGCCTGAAAACGGATGCAGGGAGATCAACCAGAACACTGCAGAGACACCATCACGTGTCGCAACGTCAGTGTATTCTAGAACATAGCCACCTGGGAAGTCAAATATGCAAAAGAACACTGCAGAGACACCATCACATGAACTAGCCAGACCTTCCTCCGAGAAGGAACAACCAAGCCAAGGAATGTCTCCAATCAAGGAAACCACTCAACCAAGGTATCCATCTACAGACAGCTGTTTGGGGTATTTGCCCCTCATCAGTGTGGAGTAGGTTTCTGGCTAGTGGGAGCAATGCCTAGTAAGTGCAGGAAAAAGGACGCTGGTTGACCTCAGGGAGATCAACCAGAACACTGCAGAGACACCATCACGTTGAGACTAGAGATGAGTGAACCTCGAGCATGCTCCAGGTTCTCTCATCTCTAGTTGAGACACATAATGCGTGTTTTTCTAGCCATTGCTGATGGTTCTGAATGCACAGATGGCGACAGATCAAAACTCCTGACATTTCTATGAGAAAGCTACGAATTAAAAAAAACAGCTTGGCGTTTATTTGCAGCATAAACAGTCCAGTAAACAGAAATACAGCAACACCGTGCTTTTAAGAACAAAACAAACCCGCCCGTCTAGGCGCTTACTAACAGGTTTCTTCACCTATCTAACACTTGAAAACAGGACGTCTTTCGCCTGAATACCGCAAGGTGTGTATTAGCTCCAGCAGAGGCTATGTTCACAGGTTGCTCCCAAACAGACACCCAGGCTGATCACTTCTGGCTGAGAGCAAACACTGGATCCTCTGCAGGGCTTTTACCTTGTCAGGCTGATTAGGGTCAGAGACACCTGACCCCAAAATCTGACCTGGATCGGGGGGAGGGAATGGCAAGTCCCACTACCAAAACCTACCTGCCATTCCATGTAAGTCCAGGCCCGGCAATAATAAATAATAGCTCAGCAGCATAACACTGCTGAGCACCGATGTCTCCTGGACTCACCATCTCACACTATGTATTAACCTGGGTGAGATGTACATCCCCTCGAGCACTTCTCCCGTGACATGTTAACTATATATATATATATATATATATATATATATATATATACACTATATAGTGCTGTGTCCCTGCTCCTCCTGTATGTGATGCTGTCCCTATATACAGTCATATATATATATATATATATATATACACACTATATAGTGCTGTGTCCCTGCTCCTCCTGTATGTGATGCTGCTCCTATATACAGTCAGATATATATATATATATATATATATATATACACTATACAGTGCTGTGTCCCTGCTCCTCCTGTATGTGATGCTGCCCCTATATACAGTCATATATATATATACTGTGCAGTGCTGTGTCCCTGCTCCTCCTGTATGTGATGCTGCTCCTATATACAGTCAGATATATATATATATATATACTGTGCAGTGCTGTGTCCCTGCTCCTCCTGTATGTGATGCTGCCCCTATATACAGTCAGATATATATATATATATATATATATATATATATATATATACATACACTATACAGTGCTGTGTCCCTGCTCCTCCTGTATGTGATGCTGCTCCTATATACAGTCAGATATATATATATACTGTGCAGTGCTGTGTCCCTGCTCCTCCTGTATGTGATGCTGCTCCTATATACAGTCATATATATATATATATATATATATATATATATATATATATATATATATACACTATACAGTGCTGTGTCCCTGCTCCTCCTGTATGTGATGCTGCCCCTATATACAGTCAGATATATATATATATACTGTGCAGTGCTGTGTCCCTGCTCCTCCTGTATGTGATGCTGCTCCTATATACAGTCAGATATATATACACTGTACAGTGCTGTGTCCCTGCTCCTCCTGTATGTGATGCTGCTCCTATATACAGTCAGATATATATATATATATATATACACTGTACAGTGCTGTGTCCCTGCTCCTCCTGTATGTGATGCTGCTCCTATATACAGTCAGATATATATATATATATATATATATATATATATACACTATACAGTGCTGTGTCCCTGCTCCTCCTGTATGTGATGCTGCTCCTATATACAGTCAGATATATATATATATACACTGTACAGTGCTGTGTCCCTGCTCCTCCTGTATGTGATGCTGCTCCTATATACAGTCAGATATATATATATATATATATATATATATACACACTATACGGTGCTGTGTCCCTGCTCCTCCTGTATGTGATGCTGTCCCTATATACAGTCAGATATATATATACACTGTACAGTGCTGTGTCCCTGCTCCTCCTGTATGTGATGCTGTCCCTATATACAGTCAGATATATATATATATATATATATATATATACACACTGTACAGTGCTGTGTCCCTGCTCCTCCTGTATGTGATGCTGCCCCTATATACAGTAAGATATATATATATACACTATACAGTGTTGTGTCCCTGCTCCTCCTGTATGTGATGCTGCTCCTATATACAGTCAGATATATATATATATACTGTACAGTGCTGTGTCCCTGCTCCTCCTGTATGTGATGCTGTCCCTATATACAGTCAGATATATATATATACACACTGTACAGTGCTGTGTCCCTGCTCCTCCTGTATGTGATGCTGCTCCTATATACAGTCAGAGATATATATATATACACTGTACAGTGCTGTGTCCCTGCTCCTCCTGTATGTGATGCTGCTCCTATATACAGTCAGAGATATATATATATATACACTGTACAGTGCTGTGTCCCTGCTCCTCCTGTATGTGATGCTGCTCCTATATACAGTCAGATATATATATATACTGTACAGTGCTGTGTCCCTGCTCCTCCTGTATGTGATGCTGCTCCTATATACAGTCAGATATATATATATACTGTACAGTGCTGTGTCCCTGCTCCTCCTGTATGTGATGCTGCTCCTATATACAGTCAGATATATATATATACTGTACAGTGCTGTGTCCCTGCTCCTCCTGTATGTGATGCTGCTCCTATATAAAGACAGATATATATATATACTGTACAGTGCTGTGTCCCTGCTCCTCCTGTATGTGATGCTGCTCCTATATACAGTCAGATATATATATATATATATATATATATATATATATATACTGTACAGTGCTGTGTCCCTGCTCCTCCTGTATGTGATGCTGTCCCTATATACAGTCATATATATATATATATATATATATATATATATATACACTATACAGTGCTGTGTCCCTGCTCCTCCTGTATGTGATGCTGCACACACTCCTCACGGCTGCCGCTCACATAGCTGCCTGCAGGGGGCGCTCCCGCACACCGTCCCCCGGTTACCGTCCTGATTCCTGCACCCATCTGCCACTTTCCACCCGTGTAGGAGAATGTAGCGATGGCAGAAGCAGCCGAGGAGTCCGGGGCTCCCGCCGCAGCCGTCCCGGTCAGTAAGTACAGCTGTGGGGGCGGGGAGGAGGAGAAGTCCGGGAGTTTTGCAGCTTCAGGCGGATTTGGCGCACAGAGTAACTTCTCCCTGAGCGCCCCCCCCCTTAGTTCTGGGGGTTTGGGGTGGGGGCGCCGCTTCCTCCTGGAGGGGGGACTACTTGGTCCCGGTGGGTCCCGGATCTCCATCCCTGCCATTGTTACACGTAGTCTCTTAGTTTGGAGACATTTTGCTGATCTCTGCGCCGTTTTACAGACCATCCTTTGTTCCTATTGCAGCTGGCTATACTCGGCATGTAGGGTGGGCTGTGATCTATAGGAATGTGGGGGGCAGGGGGGCCTCTGACCACTGTTCACACTGGCACAATAGGCTCAAGCGTTATTATAGAACAGTTGACTATACTTTGACTCTATGTTCATCATTGTAACTTGTAGTATATATATATATATATATATATATATATATATATATATATATATGTGTGTATGTATCAGTGCATCGAGACAAATGTTTCTTAAAGGGATTGTCCTGTGTAAATATAGTTTCTCTTCACTTTAAATATAGTGTTCCTATCACTTTAAAAGAAACTTTTGACAGGTAGAGACAGGTCTGATGTGTTTATTTGTTTGGGATCTCGGTGCTGAAACCTCCATCTATCATTGGACAGAGCTGGGAGAAGCCTGCGGCTGAGCGCTTCACTCCCCAGGTTGCTGACAATTAGTTCCATTGTAATGGTGTGTTTACACAGACAGATTTATCTGACAGATCTTTGAAGCCAAAACCAGGAACAGACTATAAACAGGGATCAGGTCATAAAGGAAAAACTGGGATCTATCCTCTTTTCAAATCCATTCCTGGCTTTGGCTTCCAAAATCTGTCAGATAAATCTTTCTGTGTAAACGCACCATTGGTCTATGGGGCCTGACGGAAAAATCAGCAAGTGGGGATGAAGCGCTTAGTCACACACTTCTCCTGACTCTATGTTACATTTGGTGAGGGGCTGAACATCCAGAATCATTGACATGTCTATGACGGGTGTAAATTTTTTTTTTTTTTTTTGCATTACTTTTGCATATAGAGAGGGGGGGGGTCAAACTTGCGACCCTCCAGCTATAGCAAAACTACAACTCTCATCATGCCCGGCCATGGCCAACGCTTTTACTACCCAGATATGATGGGAATTGTAGTTTTACAGCAACTGGAAGGTCGGAGTTTGACACCTGTGTATTCTTACCGAATACAATACCGAATTTTTATAGTTTTTGTTATATTACTACTTAAAAGAAATAAAACTTTTTAAAATGCTTTGAATGGTATTTAGGCTGACACACACACTGTCAAAGTGACGGCCATTATTATTGGACAGCCACTGTTTAACGACAAATAACGGCCATTGTTGAAAAAAAAATAACGTTCGTCTGAGGTACTAAGGTAGCACTATACATAGATTGCTTAGATAAATAATATAATTATAATGATACACTGCTCAGCCATAACAGGATTTTGCTGGCAAATCAAGATTTTACCCATAAATCCAATTGGCTGCTAACGGTCAGTTTAAAAAAGTTTTCGCTACAGACGAAGCCCCGCCTCCGTGCCGCCCATTCTGCTTTGTTGTTTCATCCATAAAGTGGTGGAGCATGGAGGAGCATGTGACCAGGCTCCTCCCTCAGTGTCCTCCACTATGCCTGTACACACCTATGGAGGACTCCGAGGGAGGAGGAGCAACACCGGCTGAGCTCCACTCCCCAACATAAATAATGTAATAGCTGGATGGAGAAATTATTACCCACAATTCTCAGGTCTACCATTAAAGTGTACCTGTCATTTCAAATTTTTTTTGTTGTTGCAGAAATCAATAGTACAGGCGATTTTAAGAAACTTTGTAATTGGGTTTATTACCCAAAAATGCATTTTTATCATGAAAAAGCAGTTTGAAGCTCTCCTCCCTGTCTTCATGGTTCTCCATGGAGAGGGGAGGGGTGGAGGGAGATGAGGCACCAAAACAGGACAACAAAGAGTTAATTTACAGCTACATCACCGCCTATCTCCTCTGACATCAGCACTGACCTCTGAAGAGAGGCTTTCACACTGCTCCTGCTGTGTAATCCTTTGTTCTCTGCTCTCTGCTGGCGACTAATCTCCCTCATCCCCTCTCCACAGAACAGACAGGGGCACGTCTGACGTAAACTAGTAAACTAGTGGAGATTTCCTGATAATGAGCAGTGGATGAGAGAGAGGAGGAGGGGGGGGGGGGGTTGGGGGGAATGGGAAAAGGCTTTTTGAATGCAGATAATGGCAGATTTGCCTAATAAACCCAATTACAAAGTGTCTGGAAGATTTCTGGAAGAAAAAAAAAACAAAAAAACAAAAAAAAAGACAGTGATTCTTTAATGTGTCACTCTTTGGATACCCAGATCATATTAGAAAGGCCAGTATCTATTTTGACCCTTTGACCTATCGGAAATGCCTAGAGCTGGCACATCCGTCAGAATAGACCATGATGGGGCTATGGAAGAAGGCGGTCAGGTCTGATGGGTTGTGTATTGTGTATGACAAGTGAATGGCCGGGGGCATGTCCATCACTTACCTGGGGAACAGGTGGCACCAAAATCACAGCAAACCTACAGCCGCGGTGAGATCCCCTGACAAGGCTTCTCTTGGATACCTTGGGTCGGGGCATTCATGTGGATATTACTTTAACATGTACCGCCTACCCAAACCTGCTGGTGGACCCAGTACACCCCCCATGACCATAATGTTGGTTACTGGTCATGGCTTCCTTCAGCAGAACCATATGCCCTCCACAGTCCACACTACAAAAATTATTCAGGAAGGGTTTGAGGAACATGACAAAGAGTTAAAGACTTCAGATTCTCACCATTTACAGGATGGGCAGCTATGGTCTTGGTTCCATACCCACAGGGCACTGTGACGCACCGAGATCTGCAGCGTTGGCCGGTGATGTCAGGCTTGTCGGCCTCTTTAGAGAGCTCGTAGCTGCCAATGCCTTTTCTGTTGTGAAGGTTCTTACTCCTTCTTGGCTCTGGTTCCTTGTACTGTTGATCCCGATTGACTCTTGGGCTTTGTTCATGGATATCACCCCTGCCTTTGGATTGTCCGCCTCTTGTTGTACTCCTGACTTTGCCCCTTACCTCCGGTCCTGGCTGAGCGCCAGTCCTGTCCTCCGACTTGCACCCTTAGCGTTCTCCTGGTGACAACCCCTGGCTCCACTTTTGACTACGCTACTGCTTCATCAGTGATACTGCCACCTATCTAGGATTATTTTGGAGACTGTTGATTGTTACTGCCACAAATACCATACCGCCTTGCTGGGGGTTAAAGGAGACGATTAGGAATCTTTTAGATAGTGACCCCCCTTTCTATTCAGTGCCAAATAGATTACAACTTTAAAGGGGTACGCGGGAGGAAAACAAATGAACTTGAAAGTCAGATACAGGTTGGTAATTTACTTCTGTTAAAAAAAAACAACTTAAATCTTCCAATACTTATCAGCTGCTGTATGCCCTGCAGTAAGTGGCGTATTCTTTTTAGTCTTACACATTGCTCTCTGTTGCCACCTCTGTTGCCACCAAGCAATAGCAAATCCCCATAGAAACCTTATCCGGCTTTGGACAATTCCTGACATGGATAGAGCAGAGAGCAATATGTTAGATCGGAAAGAAAGCTCCACTTTGTGCAAGGCAAACAGCAGCTGATAAGTACTGGAAAGTGTGAGATTATTTACTAGAAGTCATTTATAAGGCTATGTTCACACGGCGTGAGAGACCGGCCGTTCCGTGACCCGTTCCGTGTCCGGCCGCAGAGCTCTGATGCCATGTCAGTTATTTGTGGCCCCGTGCGGGATCCCGGCCGGAGCGTATACAATATGTATATGCTCCGGCCGGGATCCCATAGCTAAATAGGCTATGTTGCACTCCGCACAAAGTACAGTCGTTGTTGCTGATGGCAACAACGGCCGTACTTATACGTAGTGTGAACATAGCCTAAATCTGTATAATATATTAACACCAGTTGATTTGAACACATTTTTTTTCCTCTGGAGTACCCCTTTAAGAATCCACATCTCTGGTATGTGACTATAATATGGTGATGTCAGAGATGTTTTGATGGAACAGACCTAGAGGGGTTGTCTCACAAAGCAAAGTTAAAAATGGATATATACCATATAGGTACATGTAATGGAGTACACAGTTAGCTTTTTTTAAAAGTTAAAAAAACAAACAAACAAAAAAAATCACTTCCCTGTACTGTTCTTATCCTCCATGGATCTGATCACTTCCTGGTTTCTGCTGTTGCCGTGCAATAATGCACACATTTTCCCACAATTCCCTTTGTCTGCATGTGCAATGAAGACCATCTGCGATTTCCCTGCCTGACCCTTTTGTTCTCTGAGAGATAAGCTGAAGCCAGAGCAGTCTGCCAGCGGCTTACCCCTCTGTAATGGAACACATGAATGCTTGATTGTGCAGGGAGAGAACAGTTATTAAAGGTATATAGTCCACTTCATTCAACATGGTGGTAAACAGATTTCGGCCGTCCTCTTGCGGCCCCAGTTTTCAGGGCCCCTAGTAATCATACATATCTCACCTATACTGTGGACAGATGTAAATGTTCTTAGTGGGAAATCCCCTTTAAATATGCAGAAGACCTGCGCAGTTTCCGGACGGAGCCTATTCACTCACTTATGTTTACACAGAAGACAGGAAGAGAAAAACTTGTGACTGAATTTCTAAGAAATCCTTTCATTACTTTCTTCAAATGTCAGTTTACTTGTGACCCCGCTGCACACCGGGTTTCAGAAAGTGACATGTTATTTTAATCATCTCAGGAAATACTTGTTAAACTTTTGGTGCCTTTTTTATCTGTGAAAAAAAAAAAAAAGTTTTGAAAGATTACAATATTCACACTGACCCCAGGAGCTCACACGACAAGCTGGCATTGGGCAATTACATTTATATAGTTTTTTTGTTTTTTTAATTCAATCAACAGACTACAAGGGCACTCATATGTTCCATGCATGGTCTGTAAGTACCGACAAAGTGCTGCGGATTGGAATTCGGAGTTCGCGGCATCATCATTTATGATGCTGGGAGCTCTAAAACTAAAGAAGTTTGACTATTTTAAAGGAGGGGCAGGGGGGAACATAATAAAGAATCACTACTTACTTGCCCGCGAAGCACGGAGCGGTGAGGCAGTATTGCAAAGGCACAGGGAGAGGTAAGTAGTGGTTGTTTATTATGCTTCCTGCTGACAAATGTATTAACTTGCCGGACTTCTCCTTTAAATCTTCATGCTACTGTACTGACTCAGTGTGTCAGTACAGTAGCTTGAAGATTTAAACAGTTTCAGAGCTCCCGGCATCATCATTCTGTAGCACTTATGAACATATGAATGCCCCCTTATATTTGATCATAGGCCGGGCCTAGGAAACTCCTGAGGGCCCACTTTGGATTCCTTTGGATTGTGATGCCATTGTTTACAGAGACGTTTTGAATTATTTTGTGTTTGTGTTTCCTGCATGATAGAAAAGCAGAGGGACAAAAACCTAGTAACAGATAATAGGTGCAGACAGCCTTCTAAATGTCACCAGAAGAGCATATAAATGCATCACTTTGTATCCAGTCAGTACCTCAGACTTAGTCCTGATGGGGCAGAGCTTCTCCTCAAGAGAAGTCCTGTATGGGGTGGGGCCTTCTTAGAAGCTTGTTTGGGATTGGGCTGCTCCTCAGGGGAAGTCCTGTATGGGGTGGGGCCTTCTTAGAAGCTTGTTTGGGATTGGGCTGCTCCTCAGGAGAAGTCCTGTATGGAGTGGGGCCTTCTTAGAAGCTTGTTTGGGATTGGGCTGCTCCTCAGGAGAAGTCCTGTATGGGGTGGGGCCTTCTCAGAAGCTTGTTTGGGATTGGGCTGCTCCTCAGGAGAAGTCCTGTATGGAGTGGGGCCTTCTTAGAAGCTTGTTTGGGATTGGGCTGCTCCTCAAAAAAAGACTTGATTGAGGTTTGGCCTCTCTTTAGGTGAAGATCTCCTTTGGGTGGGGCCCCTTCCTCCAGAGATGTCCTGATAAATTTGGGGTTTTCCTCAGGAAAAGTTGTAATCCAGGTGCGGCTTTTTCTCAGGGGAGACGTGTTGGAGGATGTGGTGGCTTACCCTCAGGTGAAGTTCTGCGCAGGTTTTTCCTCAGTTTCTGTCAGCTTCACCGACATTCACATCCAGCAATTAAGTGGAAACTACAACAGAAACCACCTAAAAAGAAGCCACAATAAAATGTTGTTTTTTTTTGGCCTCTGGTGATTGAGGGATACAGAAAAGGGAGACCACAAACATGGTGTGAAAAGAGCCCAACGGGTGACCTGCAATTCTGCTGCGATGATGTAACACAGGAAGAAGGAGGAAGTGGGGACTGTTACGAGTGTTAGAGTGGCAGCGGCAAGGGATTGGGGCAAATGGGTATCACTTCTTTTTTACTTTTTACACCATCCAGTCATATAGAGGTTTTTTTTTTTTTTTTTTACGCTGGGTAACCCCTTTAAGGAGAATCTTTGTATAAAACAAATTCACATTTTGACAAGTAATTTCTTAATATTATATATAATTTAGAGTGAATGTACCAATTCAATCCACATATTGAGCTTTTTACACGGCCTTATGAATGTCCTCGTGCTGATTCCGCTGGTATGGTCCCTCTTTGAATCCACCGCTTAGTTCTCGCAATCTGTGCCTTTTCTTTATATGCAAATGAGGTCTGTTGGTGCACTAAAAATAAAATGCAAACAAAAATGTTTGTTCTCTTCATAAACTTCACTCCATGTTAGTTCCTGTTTCATCTCTAACTTCCTCAAACTGGACAATATTAGCACAATAGAGAGGAATTCTTAAAGGGAATCTGTCACAAAGAAGAACTATTATATTGCGTAGAAAGGGTAATTATGATCTGCGATCACTTTCACCCCCCCACAATAAGCCTGCAGATGGTCCGTGCTCTGTATTGTAATGCTCCGACTCCTAAGCTCAGATATACACGATAGAGGACTCTTAGGTGTGTTGTATACATACAGAGCATGAGCATGTGCTGGCTTAAAGGGGTTATCCAGCGCTACAAAAACACAGCCACTTTCTTCCACAGACAGCACCACTCTTGTCTCCAGCTTCGGTGGGGTTTTGCTGCATTGAAGTGAATGGAGCTTAATTGTAAATCGCACCTGAACTGGAGACAAGAGTCGTGTTGTCTCTGAATGAAAGTGGCCATGTTTTTGTAGCACTGGATAACCCCTTTAAGGCCCTTTTACACTAAACAATTATTGGTCTCTCCTGGATGTTCATGGAGCATTCAGGCCGATAATTATTTTGTGTAAAAGATCAAGATTTTTGCAGCGATGGCTGCTGTGCGTTGCTCCGTGTAATAGGATAGGAGACCACCGCTGATTTCAGTGGGCCACCTGGACGATCTAAGGATTGTTTGGCTGGCCTCTCCCACTGCTCCACGCCACACTCTACGCCTTCTATGTTTCTCATTTGCTGCCAGTGCTATTACACGCACAGACAGTTAGGAGCCTATTCCATGGAGCGATAATCGCCCGATTATCGCTCCGTGGAATAGAGAGAACGACGATCATCAGCTGATCGTTCATTTAGGTTCAAACCTAAAATCAACGGTCGCCACCCGACAATTTCAAAACATTATACATTACCTGTCCAGGCGCAGGTCTTCTCCTTTTCCCGGCCCTGCACCGCAGCAGCTTCGGAGCGGCCTGTCTGAGCTGACAGACCACTCAGCCAATCACTGGCTGGGACCGCAGCGGCCAGTGATTTTGTCAGTTTAGACAGGTTGCTCCGAAGCTGGTGCGGCGCAGGGCCGGGAAAAGGAGAAGACCTGCGCCTGGACAGGTAATGTATGAAACAAGGGCTGCAAAGACATCGGTAACGATGTCCCTGCAGCCCTCGCTAACGATTGTCGGGCCGTGGAATAGGCCCAGTTGTTTACATCGTTGATCGGGCCCTGCTCGGCCCGTGGAATAGGACCCTCAGTGGGAAGCGAGCGCTGAACTGACAGGTCGGTGCTCGCTTCCCCCTTATTATCGCGCTGTGTAATAGGGCCTTTAGTGTGGGGGAGTGAAAGTGAGATCGTAGATAATAAGGACATCTTTGGAATCGATGTCTCCTCAGCTGTTTACATTTCACTGTAGATCAAGGTTGTTGTTCATATTGACAGATTCTCTTTTACACCCAGTAGTGTACCAGCAGTGCGACCATAGAGGAGTCACAGGTGATGACTAATTTACCACCTTACCTCCTCTGTTCATAGTAATTTACAGCAGTATTATGTGCAGCTTATGAGAGACATACAGCTGGAGATGAGTGAACCTTAGGCACGCTCGGCTTCGTTTAAACCTGAACGCTCTGCATTTGATTACAGGTGGATGAAGAAGTTTGATGCAACCCTAGGGAGTCCTGGTAGATACATCCTATGGCTTTGGCTGTATCCATGTTTTCCAGGCAGCCTTAGGGCTTCATCCAACCTCTTCAGCCATTAGTGTTCAAATGGTGAGATTTAGGTGCAAATGAACCCAACGTACTCAAGGTTTGCTCATCTCTACATACAGCACATAAACCCATCAGTATTCCAATGTGAAGGTGACTCAAAAAGCTCTACACAACACCCATAACCTACACTCACCAGCCTGCCCTCCATTTGTGGGCTAGATTTCCTGCCATACGGTGTACCTGTAGTGATCTATAGGAACCTTTCTCTCACACACTCGCAGTGCTTGAGTACTTCTGTGAGTAGTATATGATTACTAGCCGTGTACTTGGCCTGCAGACACTACCGTAAGTTATGGCTTACATCAGTATCAGATGCATAACTCTACTATTACAGCGCACTGATGTGTTATAATGTATTCACAGTCTAGTCTTTAGATTCTAGTGCTCCCCCCTTCCTTTTCTATGTCAGTAATGACCAGCCCAGTGTATCAGATATTACTGCCATGGCTACATCTCTACTTTGCACTTACACTTTTTATATGCTGGGGTGCACACAAAGTCATGTGACAAACAGCCATTTTTAAGGTAGTCCACACAATTATTTGCATTTGCATTTTTGCACTTTAGGGCTGGGTTCACACTACGTATATTTCAGTCAGTATTGTGGTCCTCATATTGCAACCAAAACCAGGAGTGGATTAAAGGTGTATTCCCCCCAAGAGCTAAAAAAGTGAAATGCTCCCAAACCTAGCTGGTCTTACTCACCACGTCCCTCTGAGTATTTTGAGCCGTCTCCCATCTTTCTTGCTGCTGCCGCTCCTGAGTTACAAGTTTTTCTAAAAGCCAATCTATATCCAAGATAGGAAACCACATTTCCCATCATGCAATGCTTCTGCCTGATCATGGTGAAGTAGCAGAGCTGAGACAATGAAGGAGATGATGACAGTGTAGCATGTAGCAGAGCTGAGTTGGGGATGACTGTGTAGCAGAGCTGAGTTGGCGGTGACGGCGTAGCAGAGCTAAGTTGGCGGTGACGGCGTAGCTAAGCTGAGTTGGGGGGAAGGTGTAGCAGAGCTGAGTTGGGGGGAAGGTGTAGCAGAGCTGAGTTGGGGGGACGGTGTAGCAGAGCTGAGTTGGGGACGACGGTGTAGCAGAGCTGAGTTGGGGATGACGGTGTGTAGCAGAGCTGAGTTGGCGGCGCCGGCATAGCAAAGCTGAGTTGGTGGTGACGGTGTAGCAGAGCTGAGTTGGGGATGACGGTGTAGCAGAGCTGAGTTGGGGATGACGGTGTGTAGCAGAGCTGAGTTGGTGGTGACGGTGTAGCAGAGCTGAGTTGGGGATGACGGTGTAGCAGAGCTGAGTTGGGGATGACGGTGTAGCAGAGCTGAGTTGGGGATGACGGTGTGTAGCAGAGCTGAGTTGGGGATGACGGTGTGTAGCAGAGCTGAGTTGGTGGTGACGGTGTAGCAGAGCTGAGTTGGGGATGACGGTGTAGCAGAGCTGAGTTGGGGATGACGGTGTAGCAGAGCTGAGTTGAGGATGACGGTGTGTAGCAGAGCTGAGTTGGCGGTGACGGTGTAGCAGAGCTGAGTTGGCGGTGACGGTGTAGCAGAGCTGAGTTGGCGGTGACGGTGTAGCAGAGCTGAGTTGGCGGTGACGGTGTAGCAGAGCTGAGTTGGCGGTGACGGTGTAGCAGAGCTGAGTTGGCGGTGACGGTGTAGCAGAGCTGAGCTGGCGGTGACGGTGTAGCAGAGCTGAGTTGGCGGTGACGTGGCGATTGCGAGGGGCGGAGCTTGTCGCGGGCGATCTCGGGGGGGCAGAGCTTGCCGCGGGCGATTGTAGGGGGGCGGAGCTTGTCGCGGGCGATTGCTAGTCGCGGGTGATTGCGGGGGGCAGAGCTTGCCGCGGGAGATTGCGGGGGGCGGAGCTTGCCGCGGGCGATTGGGGGGCGGAGCTTGCCGCGGGAGAATGGGGGGGGGCTGTGCCGTGGGTGAGTGCGCAGCCTATGCTGCGGGTGAGTGATGGATGCCAGGGGTGATGGGGGGTGGGCGGTCGGTTGTGGGGCGGGGGGCTGTGTGCTGCGGGTGAGTGCTGCCGGGAGGCTCTGGACACGGGGTGAGCTCTGGGCTGGGGGTGACCCGGTGGCTGCTGTTAGAGAGGGATGCAGTCACAGCTGCGCTGATCACTGTCTCCCTCTCTAACAGCAGCCATCCAATCAGTGTTCTCAGTCACTTCACTGTGCTGGGGCTGAGGACACGTGATGCCGACACGGAGGGTGGGGGCCAGGAGCAGGGAGCGTGTGGGGTTGGACTGAGGTCTGATGATTCTATGCAATCCGTGGGGGTGAATGCAGCTGGATAACAGCAAAACTATGCAGAATCCATACTAACTTTATATTGGAAAGATGTAAAGCTACGGGTGGGCAACGTATTAATGCAAAAATAATTTTGGGGGGAATACCCCTTTAAAAACACAGAAAGGATCTGTTCACACAATGTTGAAATTGAGTGGATGGCCGCCATATAACAGTAAATAACGGCCATTATTTCAATATAACAGCCGTTGTTTTAAAATAACAGCAAATATTTGCCATTAAATGGCGGCCATCCACTCAATTTCAACATTGTGTGAACAGATCCTTTCTGTGTTTTCAATCCACTCCTGGTTTTGGTTGCAATATGAGGACCACAATACTGACTGAAATATACGTAGTGTGAACCCAGCCTAAAGGAGAAGTCAGGCGAAATTTTTATTAGTATTGTATTGCCCCTCAAAAGTTATACAAATTACCAATATACACTTATTACGGGAAATGCACATAAAGTGCTTTTTTCCCTGCACTTACTACTGCATCAAGGCTTCACTTCCTGGATAAAATGGTGATGTCACTTCCTGGATAAAATGGTGATGTCACGACCCCACTCCCAGAGCTGTGCGGGCTGTGGCTGCTGAAGAAGATGATGGCAGAGGGACACTGAGGGACACGGGGCACTGGAGGGACACTGAGATTCCCTCTGCCATCATCCTCTTCAGCAGTCACAGCCCGCACAGCTCTGGGAGTCAGGTCGTGACATCACAATGTTATCCAGGAAGTGACATCACCATGTTATCCAGGAAGTGACATCACCATGTTATTCAGGAAGTGACATCACCATGTTATTCAGGAAGTGACATCACCATGTTATTCAGGAAGTGACATCACCATGTTATCAAGGAAGTGACATCACCATGTTATCCAAGAAGTGACATCACCATGTTATCCGGGAAGTGAAGCCTTGATGCAGTAGTAAGTGTAGGGAAAAAAGCACATTATGGGGGAGATTTCTCAAACATGGTGTAAAGTGAAACTGGCTCAGTTGCCCCTAGCAACCAATCAGATTCCACTTTTCATTCCTCACAGACTATTTGGAAAATGAAAGGTGGAATCTGATTGGTTGCTAGGGGCAACTGAGCCAGTTTTACTTTACACCAGTTTGATAAATCTCCCCCTATGTTCATTTCCCGTAATAAGTGTATATTGGTGATTTGTATAACTTTGGGTAGGGGGGCAATACAATACTTTATTAAAAATTTTTGCCGGACTTCTCCTTTAATACAGAACTGTACAGACAGGCTCGGTTACACGCCATGTGTACTCTGGAAGCAAAGCTGAGAATACCTCACATGGTCTTATTCGTGCTATTTGTATATTGTGCAAGCACATATGAGTCACTCGCATAGTTTGGAGAAATAAACGCTTTAATATGGGAAGGTTGTCACGGTCCTTTTTCATAACTTTACACTGTGATGTGTGTAATATAATATTACAATCACTTAAACAGATAAAGTACTATTTAGAACAGGGATGGGGAACCTTCTGCCCTACAGCTGTTGTAAAACTACAATCCCCATCATGCCTGGGCAGCCTTTCGCTGTCCAGACATGATGGGATTTGTGGTATAGCAACAGGTGGAGGGCTGATTTAGAAGCTAGTAAAAATAATAATATATGACGGTGTCCATCTACTGTTACTATTTGTGTTGTGACTTTAGATGCTCAGTTGTCCCTGGCTGTCTAGGCCGTGTGTATTCAGAACTATGGAGAGAACAAAAGAGCTGTCATTCTGTCATTCCAATCCACCTCCTCCCACCACAGTGTAATATACGCTACTCTGACCAGTGGTAAGCCTCTGTCTGTGATCTGCACACCCATACTGTTCAGTCTATGCAGGTTGTACGCTGCTGTGGCTAATACACAGAAAAAACAGCAAAAACAATTGCTAGCACTTAGCATATATACTCCCTACATCGTACACACAGTAAAAACTGCTATAAAGATTTTTTTTTTTAATGAGGTTCTTAGCAAACCATTTGATCAAATAGTATGTACCATCTCACCACATTAAGGTGACCTCAGAGAGATGGTCCTAAACTTACTCTGGCCTTTCGTGGGCTCACATTAAGCTGACTAACTGGGCAGGAAGGATCCAACTAATCTCTATTGTAAACACGCACAGGAGATTAGTGAGACCAAGAGAGGCCAGTGTCAGTGTGGGAACCATCTCTCTGAGGTCACCTTACCGTGGTGAGATGGTACACTCTTTTTGATCAAATTGTTTGCTAAGAACCTCCTTTTTTTAAAGAAAACAACTCTTTAGAGCAGTTTTTTTTATTGTGTGTACATTGGGGGGAGTATATACGGTAAGTCCTAGCACTTTTCTGGTTTTAAAGGACTCATTTAAAGGGGTTTAATAATCTGAAACTATTCATGGTCTATTTTCCCATTGGAGTAAATGGTAACTAAACAGCAGTTACCTGGCACTACCACCATACAATGAACAACACCGGAGCCTATTCACTGTGTAGTGTGGGGTGCCGAAAAGGTGATTGGCCTATCTTTGGTATTGTTTCAGCCTAGAAAACACCTTTAAACACATATCCTAATTAATTTAATATTGGTTGCTACTAAGGGACAGATTTACTATTCCAAAGAATTGTGACTGAATCTACGCCAGGGATTTTCTAAAATGTAGGAGACTGTTGCCAGGAGTTTGCCTCTCTACCAGTCAGCTGTTAGCTGTCAAGGTTTCAGTTCTGCTCATTCTGAGGTATACCATTTTTAAAGGGACCCTGGCACCCGGAGGAGAACCCACCCTACCCCTGGATAAAGGATTATATACAGTGTCGGACTGGCCCACCAGAGCCCCCAACTGTTGTTTCCCACTGGTTCTTCAGGATCATAGCAGCAGGAGGGGCCACCCGAACGATCCTTAGACCACGATCCATTGGCATCGTGCATGTTGGCTGATCATTACCTTTCAACATGTGCTATTACACTGAACGATTATCAACTTGAATGGTTGGTAATTGGCCAAGTAAGGCTGATAATTGTTTAGTGTATTAGTGTCTTTATAACTTTAACCACTTGGAGGGTCGGGGATGGGGATGGGTAGTAGACCAGATCTAGCGACTATTAGGCTTTGTCTATCACCATACCACTGGAATCCCACAGTATATGTTGGAATACTTTCTTGATGGTATACCGACCTATACATGTGACCTAGCCCTGATGTGATGTGAATGGGACCTAACATGTTATCTACAATTACAGTTATACAAACGTATAGTTTTTACACATCACTGTTGGAAACAATGCAGCTAACGCTCTTTTGGACTTGTGTTTATAGGATGGATACACAATGTTTTTGGAAGATGAAGATGTTATTTGACGCATGGAGTCTTTGAAATGGTTGGAGGGGGGACTTGTCCCCAGCAAGAATCAAAGCAAATTAAATATCCCGACCCCGCTCCTACTTCTCCTATTGTGCCTCAGTCTCGCTACCGTCTTTTCAGGAACAGTGAGAGACAACTTGTTGAGCGGTCGGTGCTCACTCTCCAGGCCAGTGACTTCTACTGGGGTCCTCTCCCCACAGCTGAGGCCCACTCAATGCTGGCCAAAGAGACAGTCGGCACTTTCCTTGTACGTGACAGCTCTCAGGGAAATCACCTTTTCAGCGTCAGCATCAAATTGGAATCGGGTCCGGTTAGCGTGCGGGTCCTGTTCTTTAAGGGACGGTTTTGGTTGAGAGAACTCTATTCAGATTGCCCAGTAAAGCTTCTAGAACAAGCAGTAGAGAGGTGCAAGAAAAATCCCCTGTTTTGCCAAAATGGGATTAAGTTGGTACTGTCGAAGCCATTGCGCAGAACGCGAGTCCTCAGTTTGCAGCAGCTTTGCCGCCGGTGTATTGTGACCCAGTATGGAACAGAGGGGTTATCCAGACTTTCCATTCAACCTGCACTCCGTAACTATATTGAAGAATTTCCTTTCAAGATATGAAGAAAACCCATAAAGGTGAGACAATGGCTGTTCACCAAATCTTGTCTACTCCCTTCTTTATAAAACATGATAATTGATAATTTGATCTTCCCTTCAACTTCGTATTCCTCCGGTATTGTTGAGTAGAAGTAGCAATACACATATCTGTCCGTTGTACAGGAGCCTTCTCTACCGATACTCCCATAGACATGAAGAGTTAGGGTCCTATTACACAGAGCGATTTTTAACGACTAACGATAAACGATCGCAAACAAGATTGTTTATCGTTAACCTGAAATCGTTCACCATACTTCACAGAACGTTGGCCGTTAGATACGATCGTTACTACGATCGTTACTGCGATCGTTACTATGATCGTTTATTCCTTCCGATCCCAGCAAAACAACAATGGGCAATTACACTGAATGATTAGTGAACAAATGCGGAACTTGAGCGAACGAATGTGGAATTACAGCGAACGATTAGTGAACGATTAACGATAATTTTAGGTTCAGATCTAAATCAATGATCAACGACATACGAACGATTTTTTGATCGTTGTCTGCAATTACATAGAACCATTATCGTTTAAATTCGAACGGTATAACAATTTTTTGCACAATAATTGTCTCGTGTAATAGGGCCCTTAGTTTAGGCGGTTCACATGTTTGGAAAGAAGAGGTTGGAGGAGCAACTGTAGATAACTTTTTTAAAAATTAGTTTTTATTGCTGCTCTGAAGTGTCACAGAGGCGTGGCCAGGGCACTTCTATGTACTTTAGTGCTCTGGACACCCCTCTATGACACTTCAGATTGATAATAAACATTTTTTGGGTGATTGCAGCCTCGAATAACTACACTAAAGGTATGGGGAGTCTCCCTACTTCTACTAAAGGAGAAGTTTGAGCAAATAAAAAATAATCAGATGAGGGTAACATAATAAAGAACCTATACTTACCTATACTTTGCAGCGCCGCTTCATTCCTCTTTACCTCTTCGAGAAATCTGCAACACCCCCCCCCCCCCCGCTAATGTCACAACTCGGCTGATGGATGCCCCACTCAGCCAGTAAGTGACTGGGGTGGGTCACCGCTGCAGTCACTGACTGGTAGAGCAGGCTATGTCCCACCCTTTCCTGCCAGGTTGTGAGGTACTAAGAAATTAAAAGGAGATGACATCTGGCTGGGTTCGGGAACCCTGTGATGTGGCGCTGCAAGGGCACAGGGACTGGTAAGTATAGGTTCTTTATTTTTGTTCCACCTATCCCCTTGTGTAATTATTAATTCTCCTTTAGGGTGCGTTTACACCTACAGGATCTGCAGCAGATTTGATGCTGTGTTCAGTTATTAAAATGAAATCTGCTGCAGAAAATCAGCTGCAGATCCTGTAGGTGTGAACGCACCATAAAATAGCTATGTAGCCATGTAAACAGCTTGTGATGTTTTCTAGCCAAGAGATTCCCTTTAAATGAAGTTTTTACATTAAACCGTTTTTTAAATAATTGGTGTTTTTCCAAATGTTCCATTTTACTATCGTTGTTTTAAAATAATCCTGAAATCCTGCAGTATACATTCTGACCACTAAGCCAAAAACTAAGCTGAGGCTTTCTGTTCTGTCTGTGATGATAAGGAGGAGATGGCTGTACAGTGAAAGGTGACACCAATAGACAGAGACAAAAGTAGAGGTTGAGGTTCACCTGTAGAATGAACTTTACACAGGTCACAGAGCATGCTTACAAAACTGTCCCATACAAGGGATAGGATCTACAGAAGAGCGAAGTTGCCAAAAGTTTGGGTTCGCACAGCTCTCTGCTGCCACCTCTGTCCATGTCAGGAACTGTCCAGAGCAGGAGAGGTTTTCTATGGTAATTTGGGAAGACTTGAGATTTTTAAATAGAAGTAAATTACAAATCTAAATAAGGTTCTGAACCCAGTTGATTTGAAAGAAAAAGATTTTCCCTGGAGTACCCCTTTAACTTCTATAGTTAAGTATGTACTTACGGACGATGTTTAGTCTGTGTTCACACAGTAAACTCTTTATAATATGTATATTATATAATATATAATATGTCTATTTTCCCTTCTTAGAGGAAGAAAAACCTTTATGGACAATGCAAGACTTGTGGTACCAGGACATCTATCGGCCATTGTGGATACATGTATTCTACAGATGTACCATGAACCCGTCCTGTTGTGTAAGGAATAAGGATGCACACAGCGATGTCGGCCCTGTTCATGGAGATTTTCCCTGTTAGTAGCCTGGCTCTAGGCCCTGTCTGCTGGGCAACTGTATGAGGATTCCATGCAAGGCCAAATCAGACATTACCTGGAGACAATACACCCTGTTCACACTACATGCAGCTATTGGGAATCTGTAGCTGCTTTATTATGCCCGCAGTGATTGGGCAGTTCTGCTGATATTGGACCTAATGGGAATATACCTTTAGTTTTGCTTTGTTACCTCACTTCCTTGTCATTTCGTCAGATTGAAGTTGACTGGTAATGCCACTCTATCGGCCGTTCATATAAGTAATGGTGGGCATTGATCTGTTACATATGGAAGAACATACGCTGCCTTATGTTATAGCTGCCTCTTAGTACTTCGGTTTTTGTTAACTCTAAAGGACACACGTCCTTGAGCAAAGTGTTACTGTTTAAAGGGGGTTTCTGACCTTTAAAAAATACAGAAAAAATACCTGTATGTGTCTTAATCCTGACTAGATGACGTACCACCACAACTAAGAAGTAGGTATTTTTTATTTCCTTACACATTTGTGTACAGCACAGTTGTTTTAATGCTGCCATTCTTAAAGGGGTACACCAGCGGGGGACAAAAGGCTTTACATTTCTTTGATAAAGTTATATAACGTTATTAAAGGAGAAGTCCGGCCAAAATTATATTTTTATATGTTATTACTTATGAAAAGTTATACAATTTTCTAATGTACATTAATTATGGGAAATGCTCATATACTGCTATTTCCCTTAATTTAGTGTATCAGGAAGTGTTAGAATTATCTCAGAAGCAGTGACGTCACGACGAACGGTGTAATTCCTATGGAGTGTCCAGCAGGGGGCGCTCTCTATATAGAAGTCAATGAGTACCATTGACTTCTATATATAGTGCGCCCCTGCTGGACACTCCATAGGAATTACAGTGTATGTAATATTATGTTATGCACTGTACTTTTGGGGACTTCATGAATACATTTATAGAATACATGTAAATGTATTCAATGAATAGATTTGCAGGGCACTGAGCAGGGAGGGAAAGGAGTGCCATCTACCTCCCCCCTCCCTGCTCTGTGCTGGGAACATATACAAAGTACTACTCCCCTATTATCTGCAGATAATGGGGGAGTAGTGCCTGTGCTATGCCTATCACCGCCGCCGCCACTCACACAGGGGCTGCCTCTGACTGCCGCTCACTCCCACCCGCCCACGCCGCTCCTCACTATCCGGCCGGCCGCGCCGCTCCTCACTATCCCTGACTCCCGCCCGCACGCCCCGTTCCTCACCGCTCCTCACACTATCTGGCCACCGCTCTCTGCTCATGCATGACGGCCGCGTCAGCCCGCCCCCACCCCAGCCCGGGGACACCAGGAAGTGCCGTGCTCCCGGCCGGGGTGGGGGCGGGCTGACGCGGCCCCAAAGTATTCTATAAATGTATTCATGAAGTCCCCAAAAGTACAGTGCATAACATTACATACACTGTAATTCCTATGGAGTGTCCAGCAGGGGCGCACTATATATAGAAGTCAATGGTACTCAGGAATTACACCTTTTGTCGTGACGTCACTGCTTCTGAGATAATTCTAACACTTCCTGATACACTAAATTAAGGGAAATAGCAGTATAGGAGCATTTCCCATAATTAATGTACATTAGAAAATTGTATAACTTTTCATAAGTAATAACATATAAAAATATAATTTTGGCCGGACTTCTCCTTTAAGGAAAATGTATATATATGCGTATCTTTTCTTCTTACTTTATAAAAGTGGTGACACTCTCCCTCTGCTGCCACCAATGGCTATGTCAGGAACTTCAGGTCCCAACACAGCTCTATATTACTAGCATGGCTGCATACAATACTATTGATACTGAGTCTCCTCCGATGTCTATTTTTAATGTCTATGTCGGTAGAGCTGTAACTGTGGCACAATGCAGCAGAAATATGTGTCAGTCGCCTACAGGGTTCCGCAGCTGCAGCGCTAGTGACACAGGCTGCTTCCCCACGTGTAATGTGTATTCTAATGCTGACATGCATTAGAATAGTCATCAAGGGAGTATAGGCTCAGTATAGTTAGCACTGAATGCATTAGTGATGTGTACTTATGCTGGGACCAGAGCTTGAGTAGTTCTGCAGTTCCTGACACAACCATTGGTAGCAGCAGAGAGGCCATCATGGAGCCCCTTACTGCTGCAACTTAATTCTAATATATAATATATATATATATATATATATATATATATATATATATATATGTATATATATAAAAAAATATATTTTTACTTTTTATAAAGTTATATTACATAGTTATATAACATTAAGAAATGTAAAACAAAATTATATTTTTTACTGGGCTATCCCTTTAATGCTGGTGGGCTTAACTACAGTTCCCATATTTGCTATCTCTAGACATTGCCCCTATTTATTGCTGTCTGCGTACCCCTCTGCCACAGTTTATAAGGTAGTACAGTAGTTCTTTATTAGGCTTAGTGTTCTGCTGTTCATGGACTGCTGCCCAGCATGTAGAACACGATTCCTACAGATAAGAGGGGGGGGGCAGTGTAGATAAGAGGCTTGTGGTGATGTGTGATATCCTGTACTACATCTTTACAATGTCATACAAACAGCAGACAAACACCTACGGGGAGATTTATCAAACATGGTGTAAAGTGAAACTGGCTCAGTTGCCCCTAGCAACCAATCAGATTCCACCTTTCATTCCTCACAGACTCTTTGGAAAATGAAAGGTGGAATCTGATTGGTTGCTGGGGGCGACTGAGCCAGCTTCACTTTACACCATGTTTGATAAATCTCCCTCCTAGAGTACGGGAACATAGACTGGCTATTTTTTTTTAAAGGTCGGAAAAAAACCCCTTCCTTTTTTTCCTTTTCAGATATTTTTTATTTTCAGTTACTCCTTTAGTTATATGTTGGTTACACTTTGGGCTCTGTTCACATCTGCAGTGAGGCTTTATTAGGAGACAGATTGACAGATTCGGCAGTGGTTCAAAGTTTCTGTCGGTAATGGAAACCGCAACGCAGATGGTAACCGAGTCTTATTTTTCTTAGTCTTAGAACGGACGGATTGGGTAAATGGTAGACCCATGAGGTTGTTTCTTAAAGGGGTTTTCCGGGTTTATAACATTGATGATCTAGCCGCAAAATAGGCCATTAATGTCGTATTGGCGGGGTGCCTACACCTAGAACCCCTGCCGATCAGCTGCTCCACTACCACCTATACACAGCAAATGCTGCCCTGTCTACTTTGTAGTGGTGGTGCAGGTTACTGTAGCTCAGCTCCCATTTAAATCAATAGGATTTGAGCTGCGGCAACCCGAGCAACCACTACATGGTGACTGGCCCAGGATCTCCATAGCTGTGTGCCATGTATAGGTGTCGATGTAGCGGCTGACCAGACGTGTACGTTCTGTCCTGTGGAAAGGCCATAGATGTTATAAACCTAGAAAACCCTTTAAGCTGCATGTTTTGGCATTAGTGTTTTATTTACGTTACGTTAAGTAATTCGGTGCAGACTATAGACTGGACCCATGAAGAATATGCATTGATTACCTTAAAGGGAATGTGTCATCAGAGAATGGACTAGTGTTCAAACCAAGTTTTTATTTCAAATGTATTTTTTATGACATTTTTGTGAATTTATTTCTTCTTTTCCATTTTATACCAGGAGACAACATAGGACCTACAACTTCCCCCTTCACAAAAACCCTTGTTACAGGTCACAGAGCATGCAAAGAAAACACTCCTGTAGTCAGCGAGTCAGCTCTTGACTATTGTTTCTAATGGGCCATGTACTGTAAAAGTATCTTTCTAGGGCTACACCGCTATACTGCTGCCTATGATCTAGCTGACAAGTTCCCTTTAAGAACATACAATATCAAACATTGCACTTAAAGGGGTACTTTGGAAGGGAAAAAAATTGGGGTTTTTTTGTCAGCTGATGTCAGCAAGTTATACAGACTTGTAGTTTTACCTTTATTTAAAATTCTCAAGACTTTAATTAATTATCAGCTGCTGTATGTCCTGCAGGAAGTGGTGTAGTCTTTCCAGTCTGACACCGTTCTCTCTGCTGCCACCTCTGTCCATGTCAGGAACTTTTCAGAGTAGTTAAAAATACCCATAGAAAACTTCTCCTTCTCTGGACAGTTCCTGACATGCACAGAGATGGCAGCAGAGAGCACTGTGTCAGACTGGAAAGAATTCACCACTTCCTGCAGGACATACAGCAGCTGATAAGTACTGGAAGGCTTGTTATTTTTAAATAGAAGTAATTTAAAAATCTATATAACTTTCTGACACCAGTTCATATGATTTTTTCCCCACTCCTTTAACATTTGTAACATAAATAGTCATGAATTATATGGCACGTGTTTTCAGTGTGTTTGCCTGGTATCTTGTTCACACATCTGTTATTGCTGTTTTAAGCAAATATGTTTACAAAAAAGCAAAAAAAATATAAACATTCTGGGGGAACAAACCTACAGAAAGACTAAGTTTTAAACTGCATTTTTTTTAAGAGGTTCCCCACATATCTTAATTTAGGTTACACCCAATCTGTGCTAAAATAGAGAAAGCCCGCACAGTGTTAAAGGGGTACTCCAGTGAAATTCTTTTTCTTTCAAATCAATGGTGTCAGTAAGTTATATAGATTTGTAATTTACTTCTATTTAAAAATCTCAAGTCTTCCCATACTTATCAGCTGCTGTATGTCCTGTAGGAAATGTTGTTTTCTTTTCAGTCTGACACAGTGCTCTCTGCTGACATCTCTGTCCATGTCAGGAACTGTCCAGAGCAGGAGAGGTTTTCTATGGGGATTTGCTGCTGCTCTGGACAGCTCCTGACATGGAGAGAGATGTCAGCAGAGAGCACTGTGTCAGACTGAAAAGAAAACATCATTTCCTGCAGGACATACAGCAGCTGATAAGTATGGGATGACTTGAGATTTTTAGAAAGAATTACAAATCTATGTAACTTTTTGAAACCCGTTGAATTGGAAAAAAAAAATCGCTGGAGTACCCCTTTAAAGCAAGATTATCTTGCCACCTGTATGGAGGAGCCTGCAATCTGTGTTACTGTTAGCTCCAACCATCTACACTGTGCAGTCACACTTAGCTGCAGATTTTTTTACCATAAAGTGTGACTATTTATTATTATAATGCCATAAAGCCAAACTTAAAGGGGTTATTCAGGTTTAGAAAAACTTGACTGCTTTCTTCAGGAAACAGCACTACTCTTGTCCTCAGTTTGGGTTTGGTATTGCAGCTCAATTACATTGAAGTGAATGGAGATGAGCTGTAATACCACACATGACCTAGGGGACAGGGGTGGTGCTGTTTTTGCAAGAAAGTATCTATGTTTTTTCTTATCCTGGATAACCCCTTTAATTCAACCATTTTTCACTTTCCTTCATCTCCTAATGATAACCAGTCATGTGTAAGCCCTGTATTTTCATGTTTCTATGGCCTCCATTATTACAGGAGACAATGGGGGAGATTTATCAAACATGGTGTAAAGTGAAACTGGCTCAGTTGCCCCTAGCAACCAATCAGATTCCACCTTTCATTTTCCAAAGAGTCTGTGAGGTATGAAAGGTGGAATCTGATTGGTTGCTAGGGGCAACTGAGCCATTTTCACTTTACACCATGTTTGATAAATCTCCCCCAATATGTCAATAACTTACTGAGGTCCTACATTGTTAAAAAAAATAATAATATTTTTTTAAATTACAGCCTGGAACACAACAATAGAGAGTTATTTTAGCCATCAGAAAGCAAGAGAAATCTGACCTAAAGGACCATGGTGCTAGTGTGAACGCGGCCTTAAGGGGGGTTTCCGGGACTTTGTGACTGATGGCCTCTCCTATGGACATTTATCCATATCTGATTGGTGGGATACCAGCATCAGCCATTCCGCAGAGACACTGTGCCTGGATGTGCCCAGGACATGGAGCTAGAAGCACACAGCTCCGCTCATTGTATAGTGGCCACGCGGGGGTACTGCAGCACAGTTCTCATTAGAGTAAGCAGCAGCAGTACAGCAGCAGTAGGATCAGGTTTACAGACCCGGCACAGCAGAACAGCAGGTATCCTGTAGGCGGTGGAGGTGAATGGAAACCCTAAAATAGCTCAAAAGCAAAGTAAACATTTCTGGTGGACATCTGCATCGAAAACTTTGTGGAACCGGGTAAAAGAGCAATAGACATTGAATATTTTTCATTGTAACAGTGTTAACTGGCTAAGCTAAGTGCTACGTTCTGCCAAAGTTGCCTTATACTTCATGTACAATATATAAGCTATTGCAAGGTGTTTGCACTTATATTGAGTGTTACTATGTATTAGACCACACTTCTGATTTGTCAGAGAATTGTGGCAATTTGATAAGCTGACCCGTTCTTTTAAGAATAAAGATTGTATTACTTTGTCTTATCAGTTTTATTTCCTCATTTTCAGTGTTCTGCTTCTTGCAGCGTTTCCTCCTCCTGGGAAGAGAAAGGGTGATTCCAGTTGTGTAGTTGTTTTCCCTAAGGCTATGTTCACACAACGTATTTTGTGTGACAAGAACGGCCATTGTTTTCGATTTAAAAAAAAAAGGTTGTTCTTGTCATAAAAAATGTGTTGCATTGAAGTTAATGCAAACAACGAATGTTGTTCACAAAATGTTTTGAACAACGGCTGTTGTTTGCTACGGCCATGGAAATAATTGACATGTCAATTATTTCTGGCCCTTCTTCATTGATTTTCTTGCAATTGTAAATGCAACAATGACCACTGTTTGGCACTCACTACAACGGCCGTTGTTTTTGAGGTCCAAACAGCGGTCGTTGTTGGTACTGCATGTAAACATAGCCCTAAAGCAGACCTTAAAGCAGGGGTGTAAATAGGGCCATGGCTAGATAAAGCTTCCGGGCATGACTTTTGTTTTAATAGTCCCCTCCATCACCAAAAATAAGTCTTTTTGCTATTATGCAAATAAGGCTTAAGTGCCCAGGGGGCGTTCCTCAGCATGGCAGAAGCCCAGGTAAGTCCAGCACATGTCCTCAGTCAGTCAGATGGTGTAGGCCAGAGATGGGGAACCTTCGGCCCTCCAGCTGTGGCAAAACTACAATTCCCATCATGCCTGGACAGCTAAAGCTTTGGCTGTCCAGCCATGATGGGGATTGTAGATTTGAGGATTTACTAATACAGTGGTACCTCGGTTTAAGATTAACTTGGTTTAAGAGCGTTTTGGTTTAAGAGCTCACAGTTTTTCAAAATTGTGACTTGGTTTAAGAGCATTGCTTTGGTTTAAGAGCTCCCTGTACTGAGTGGGAGCGCGAGTGGGGGAGAGGCATGGTTTGCATAGCGGGGTCTACAGCCCTGTACTCTGACCCAGGAAGTCTCCCTCACCTTCCAAATCATAGCAGGTCCACTTCAGGCTGGGGCTTACATCAGGGGACAGGACTGTAGAGGTAATCTCTCCATAGCTGTAACCCTTCTCTCCCCGGACAGAGAGTGCTGCATGTATGTGCCCACATCTGTCCTGCTCCTTCCTTCTTGCTCCCTGCAGTCTCTGTCAGCCCTTGTGTTTCCCATCCTCTCCATTACTGTACATTAATTTATAGTATCAAAGATTCAGCTGTTTCTGAATGTTTGATTCATATGTTATTCATTATTTTTGGGGTGTGGAACCAATTGTCTGCATTTCTATGATTTCTTATGGGAAAATTTGCTTTGGTTTAAGAGTGGATTTGGATTACAAGCGCGACCCCGGAACGAGTTATGCTCGTAATCCAAGGCACCACTGTAATTGAACAAAGACTGGAACCTGCTTTAAAAAACCTTACCCACACATCATGCCACTGCCAGGCTACATTACCCATGTAAATTGCCCATGTAACACCGCCTTCACTTACCATACATGCTGGAAGACCATATATTGCTTCTGCCAGATAGCCAACCAGAGAACGAACCAACTAAATGACCAAATGTAGAACATCTACACCAGTCATCTCAAACTCTGGCCCACGGAGCCATTATTTTTGGCCCACCAGGCAATTTACAGATTGAATTGCATCTGGCCCACCGCCATCGCATTAGATTATAATATGGGTGGTCCGGACAGCCGCTTGGACCGCCCATATTATAATCTTGTAGGCCACAGGCAGTATTTAGCGTGCAGCCTAGGAGTATGTGAGCGGTTTCCCGACACCGTCAGTGCAGTGACGTCATCGCACACGTGCTGGGTGCCTCCCGTGACTCCTGGACCACAGAAAAGAGTCCAAGCTAATGGTGTAAGTATGGGGGGGGGGGCGGTATCCAGGGGTAGGGTGGGTTCGGGGGTCCGTCCACGGGGGACAGGTTCCCTCTAACTACTGTTCTAGGGGCTGGCTACTATATAAGAGACTATGGGTGAGGGCTGGCTACTATATGAGACTATTGGGGAGGGTTGGCTACTATATGAGACTATTGGGGAGGACTGGCTACTATATAAGAGACTGCTGGGGAGGGTTGGCTACTATATGAGACTATGGAGAGGGCTGGCTACTATATGAGATTATGGGGAGGGATGGCTACTATATAAGAGACTATGGGTGAGGGCTGGCTACTATATGAGACTATTGGGGAGGACTGGCTACTATATAAGAGACTACTGGGGAGGGTTGGCTATTATATGAGACTTGGGGAGAGCTGGCTACTATATGAGATTATGGGAAGGGGCTGGCTACTATATGATACTTTTGGGGAGGGTTGGCTACTATACTTGGGGACTGGCTACTATTTAGACACTACTGGGAGGGCTGGCTAATATGTGGGCAATTGGGCAGTTTTGGTTGGGTTGACTACTACATGTGGTAATATTGTGGGGGGGGGGGGGGGCTATTACATGGGTTGGGGTTTAATCATATCATAGCAATTAATCATGTCATTTATCATAGTGCACAGTGCTGGGAGAGTCACACCACTGACAGTGCCAGGAACAACGCATGCTACTCTGACAGTGCCAGGACCGCTGCATGAGCTTTTCAATAATTATTAAGGTTGGCCCGCGACTTTGACCAATTTTTAATTTTTGGTCCACTGTGTATTTGAGTTTGACACCCCTGCTCTACAAGGTGATACCCTCCACCCCCATATCTATGTACCAAACCCACCAACCATTCAGAAGCTATTTGTAGGGGTAATAAATGTTGAGGTCCCTTATACATCTTAGATAATAGTCAGCCATGCCAGCTGCTCGTGGCGGGTTTGGCCGTCAATGTAACATTCATGAAGCTCTCCCGAATGACCACTGACAGATGATGGTGGTGCTAATAGGGGTATGGCGTGATGGAAAATCCCCTTTGTTCAGGGATAGATAAAAGAGCGCTCTTGGCACGACTTACCCCTAGCCTAGAGAACGCAGGAAGGCTCGGCTCAACGTTTTTGTGAATGTAAAGGATGGGAACCGGACAAGAGAGATAACTAAAGGCTGGACGATGGCCTCCTTCAGTGTGTAGATGGTGCAACCACTCACTCAAAGTTGCTAAAATTGTAGCACACTGCAATGCAATACAAAATCTATGGGACTGACGGAAATAAAGCTGGGTTCACACTAGGTTTTTGTAATCCATTTTTTTTTTCATCCATTTTTGCAAAAAATAGATGGAAAAACGGATACATTTGTGTGCATTTGTTTTGATCCGTTTTTCCACTGACTTTAAATATTAAAAGAAAAACGGATCAAAACCCAATCCGTTTTTTTAACATTCACAAAAATAAGGTCAAGTACGTTTTTGTGTACGTTAAAAAAAGAATGCATTTTGATCCTTTTTTATAAATGGAAGTCAATGGCAAAACGGATCAAGATGGATGCACACAATTGCATACGTTTTCCATCCATTTTTTGCAAAAACAGATGCAACAAAAATGGATTGCAAAAATGAAGCCATTCAGTAGTCTGAAATACCTATTTACATTATGCAGAATTACTTTGCAAAAGTCTTTGCCAGAAGTGCATTGCGTTGAAACCTCTCTCCAATAATAAATTCCAGATAAAGTAAACAGCATATTAGTATAGTAGTAAGCACGTATGGCTGATGCCTTTCTGACCTCCAGGGTTCTTACTCATAGCACAAGTGAAAGTGCGACACCTTGGACCTGATAACTATCACACACACCCACATGTGAAGTGTGACCAATGGTTTAACCCCTGTTGTTACAGCAACCAAAAATATCTTACAAAAACAATATGGGCATAATACAAGTACATAGTCATTATAAACTGATAGAAAGTTTTCTCCTTTTAACAATACTCTACCCCAATTCCACACCTAGTAGTTTCCAAGCCCCAATCTAACACATGACTACTACAAAGAGTAGTCAAACTTCCATCAGAGGTGGTAGGTAAATCTACAATAACTGAATATAAACCTGCCTGGTACAGTATATACATATATCTATCCTAAGATAATAAGAAGGTAAATAGTAAATGGGCAGACTAGATGGACCCAGTGGTCTTTTTCTGCTGACAATATTCTATGTTTCTATGGACAATAAGAAAGCTTTAAAGGGAACCAGTCACACTTAAATTGGGCATAAAGGTAAGGAAACGTGCTGGTACATCAGCCAGCACGCCTCCTAACCATCCCCCCCCCCCCCCCCCCCCCCCCCCCCCCGTCCCATGAACATTCAGCCCGCAAAGTTAGTTTAATCGTGTCCCGCACTCTATGCAAATTACCATACAAGTAGTCACGGTGGGCGGGACAGCTGTTCGAGTAGTCACGGTGGGCGGGGTCTTCGCCAAGTAGTCACTGGGCCATGGGCCGGCTCCCGCGCTGTAATCACGCCCCTCCCGGCGTGTTGTAAAGCGGCGCCTGGTGATGTTACTCGGGGGGGGGGGCGGCATTGCACGTCGGCCCCGCCGACGTCTTTACTAAGCTGTGCATGCGCAGTACAGTGGGTGAAGCCGCTGCTGTACTACGCCGCGCAAGCGCAGTACAACAGCGCCTTCTCAGGCTGCACTGCGCATGCGCAGCTTAGTAAAGACGTTGGCGTGGCCGACGTGCAATGCCGCCCCCCCCCCCCCCCCCCCGAGTGACGTCACCAGGCGCTGAGGAATCAGTTGTCTGCACAATTGCGTCTGTACTATATTCATTCACAATGGGGCCACTAAATGGCCCTCCCTTGTCCAAAGGCCTAATGTTTCTCCTTGAGCATAGTGTCATGTTCTAAGGCTTCTTAAAGAAGCCAAATATTGAGTATAGTGGCGAAAATCTTTTTCTTTCAAATCAACTGGTATCATTAAGTTATATATTTAAAAATGACTTCTATTTAAAAATCTCAAACCTTCCAATACTTATCAGCTGCTGTACATCCTCCAGGAAGTGATGTATTATGAGACGGTGCTCCCTGCTGCCTTATCTGTCCATGTCAGGAAGTGTCCAGAGCAGCAGAGGTTTTCTATGAGGATTTGCTGCTACTCTAGACAGTTCCTGTCACAGACAGAGGTGGCAGCAGAGGGCTCTGTGTCAGACTGGAAAGAATACACCACTTCCTGCAGGACATACAGCAGCTGATAAGTACTGGAAGACTTTAAATTTTTAAATAGAAGAAAATTACAAATCTGTATAACTTTCTAAAACCAGTTGATCTAAAAGGAGTTTTTTTTTTCCACTGGAGTACCCCTTTAAAGGTAATCTACCTCCAAAAGGTGAGACCTGGGAACTACTTTGCATATTTTTCTTCCCATACTCTACTGGTTATGTTTAAATACATGTATGTCTATCTTTACCTATAGCAACCATATTTCCACCCCCCCACCCCCATTTTGATTTGGGTCTGTGTCTTATATTATTCACAGAATAATAGACAAAAGTCCTGGGGCCAACTAAGTACCATGACCCTAACTGAAGACATAGGAAAGGATGGTGATGTAGGTTACATTATACATTTTTCTGCTATGGTAGTAATCAGACTCTATGTACTGTATATCAGAGGTACATGAGTATCACTAAATCTTTAGTAGTAGCCTATAATGGTGAGGTTTCTTTAAGTGTAAATATTGTTGTGCTAAAATCACGATACCCAACTTATTGAATATAGGACATCTGTACGTTCACCAAGTATGAAACTGCAGGGCGACTGTTCTCAGAATTAATGACTTTATCTTTTCTTAGAAATCTTATTTGTAAAGTGCAACCAATATGTTTCTGGAAAGTCCTGAAATACTGAGAAGGGGAGACAGGAACTGAAAATATTGCTCAGTTAAAAGGAGTCAAAGTGATAGGTAGAGAGCATGTATGGAAATAGTACAGTGGTTAAACATCTACTACATATAGGAAAGCAGAAATTAATGAACTTCATACAGATATCAAAAGTACCAAAAAAAAGGATGTAGTATCCTATGGGTATTAGTATAACGTAATAAATATTGTTTTAAGGTACATAAATATAATAGATGCAGAACTTAATTATCAGACTATCTAGACACAGTAACACTTGGTATGTTACAAAGAAAAAGAAAAATCACTGTGAACTGAGCACACCATACAATAAAGTAGAAAAAAAATGCTTTTACGATAATCTGTATAAAAACATTTGAAAAACACAGGCTCAAAGCACAATCTCTATTCAGAATCAAAACTACCATGTGGGGGCACTAATGGGGGAGTAACTAGTATTTAGGGAAGTATTGGGAGGGATTGGCTACTATATGGGGCACTATTGGGGGTCTAACTGCTATATGGGGCACTATTGGGGGCCTAACTGCTATATGGGGCACTATTGGGGGCCTAACTGCTATATGGAGCACTATTGGGGGCCTAAGTACTATATGGGTCACTATTAAGGGCCTAAGTACCATATGGGGCACTATTGGGGGCATAAGTACTATATGGGGCAATATTGGGGAGTAACTAGTATATGGGACAGTATTGGGAGGAATTGGCTAATATAGACACAGTAACACTTGGTGTGTTACAAAGAAAAAGAAAAATCACTGTGAACTGAGCACACCATACAATACAGTAGAAAAAAAATTGCTATTACGATAATCTGTATAAAAACATTTGAAAAACACAGGCTCAAAGCACAATCTCTATTCAGGATCAAAACTACCATGTGGAGGCACTAATGGGGGAGTAACTAGTATTTAGGGAAGTATTCAGAGGGATTGACTACTATATGGGGCACTATTGGGGGTCTAACTGCTACATGGGGCACTATTGGGGGCCTAACTGCTATAACGAGGACTATTTGGGGCCTAAGTACTATATGGGGCACTATTAAGGGCCTAAGTACCATATGGGGCACTATTAAGGGCCTAAGTACCATATGGGGCACTATTGGGGGCCTAAGTACTATATGGGGAACTACTAAGGGGAGTAACTAGTATATGGGGCGGTATTGGGGGGAATTGGCTAATATATGGGGCACTATTGGGGACCTAAGTACTATATGGGGCACTATCTGGGGGAGTAACTAGTGTATGGGCAGTATTGGGAGGAATCGGCTAATATATGGGGCACTATTGGAGGCCTAAGTACTCTATGGGGCACTATTGGGGGAGTAACTAGTATATGGGACAGTATTAGGAGGAATTGGCTAATATATGGGGCACTATTGGGGGCCTAACTACTATATGAGGCACTATTGGGGGGAGTAACTAGTATATGGGGCAGTATTGGGAGGGATTACCTACTATATTTGGCACTATTGGGAAATCAAAAGATGGGGGGGAAAAAGTCGTTCCCCCCACGTCCCTGGCACCTTATAAAGCAAACGTGCAATCCATCGTCACCGATCGGACCCTCATCAGCACCACCACCAGGCATCATCACCTACCACCCCCCTCTCCAGCCTCTTCGCTGTACACAGGCTGAATACCAGCCATTTCCGTCCGGGTTGACAGGAGGAGACAGAGCCGCTGTACACACATATAGGAGAAAACAAGTGACAGCCACTGAAGCAGCAGCCACCCCAAGAGATCTCTGTCTCTGTAATGGCGCAGGAGTGGGTGAGTGGATGCCCTGCAGAGTGTTCCAAACATAATACACTCCATTAGCCAGTGACCCCACCAGTCCCAACTTAGGTGCACATATCAATATCAGCCACAATGTCCTGCTGCAATACTGCTCTAAGCGCCCTGACTACAGTGACTATTGCAGTAGTCATACCTCCCCGTCGTTACCTGTCACTCGCCTGGGGGATTAAACTGCTTTTTTTGGGGGGTATACAGGTACTGCTGTAGCAGCGGCCGGTACGTGCCATGGCTGCTGCAGGAGCTGTATACAGCAGTTCAGGGAACCATATCAGCATGAATGGCTAAGTTGGAAACTGCAGGGCAGCATAGTTACATTTCGCTTGTGCTTGTTGCTGTTCTAATACATGTTAGTATTAGGCATTAGACATTGGGGAAACGTTCTGTCAGCAGTGTTACAGCTTCCCAAAGTGCAATGTCTTTTCTAATGCTCATATCACATCGGTGAAGGCTAAGTATCTGGATGCAGGAGCACTAGTGATATGTAACTGAGCCAGGATCAGCGCTAGAGCAACCCTGCAGTACCTGACACAACCTGTCAGCTGACAGGCCATTCTGAAGCTAGAGCACGCGGGACCCGGGGGGGAAGACTGAGCGGAGCAGAAGACCTGACAGGTAATGTATGCTGCGCTTCTCAAATCGTCGCCCGCCCGCCGTGCACCACTATTCAACCGTAGCAATGCGCGGTGGCGGAACGATGATTTTAAGGCCCTATTCCACGGAAAAGCTGCGTCCAGATGTAAGCTGAAAAATTATACATAATACCCATATGACGTTTTTTGGTATGGCGTTTTTTCAGGACAATTTAGTGTTTTTCAGTGCGTTTGTAGTTTTTTTTTTTTTTTTTTTAAATAGAAAACCTGGAATCACACGCTAAAAAAATCACATAAAAAAGCCTGAGAATAATACCATAAAAATAGCATAGAAAAACACCTATATTACTTTACACTATACTGAGAAAACGCCAGAAAAAAATACAAAAAAAAACTGCTAGCTTTTTTTTGGACATTTTTTGCGTTTTTTTTTTTCCCCAGCCCAAAAACGGCTGTGCAAAGCTTTAGCAAGATTTGAAAACAACTTATTTTCCCTGGAATACTTCTTTCGAGGGTCGAACATTGATTTGAATGGATACTACTACCTCCAATAGGTGACAGTGAGGAACAAGCTTCTGGAGAGCTATTTTGCATATATATTTAGGTGAGAACGTTTATACTTTAACCATCTAAAGGGTAATAGAGCAGCTGTTAGCCATGTGTTTTGGAGAGATCAGTTATAGTCTGTCCCCTCCTTTTAGGTGTGAAACAGGATGCTTGGAGGGCAGGTTATTCTTTATCGACAACAAAACAAAGGTATGTAATTGGATATTTATCACTAAAAAGAACTACCCTCCTGCTGTTGAAAATCTTCAATTCCCATCATGCCTGGACAGCTGAAGCGCTGTTAAACTGGTGTCCCCATCTCAACTAATGTACTGTAGATACGAGAAACTTCTGGTCAAGATAGACATCTTTGTGATCACATTCATTTACTCATTTACCAAATTTGTCTCCTTCTCCTACTCCTGCTGCTCTTTCCCTCCCATTGTTGAAAGCTCGTTGTCTAGGTTACCGACCACCACTCTGCTCTAAAAGCAGTGGTCTGGCTGATACATATATATTACACTATATAAACAATGGTCCTGGTTTATCAAAGGGTGCAACACAGAAATTGATGTAAACTGCCTATAGCAACCAGTCACTTCTCAGCTTGTATTTCTGGTTAAATGAAAGCTGAGCAATGATTGGTTGCTTCAGGCAATTTGCACCAGTGTCCATTTGAATAACTTTGATAAATCTGGACCATCCTGTATATAATGTACATTATATTTAAAAGCGTATACTATATCTACATATACACCAGTTAGACCACTGCTTTTAGAACAGAGTGGGAGGAAAAGAGACAAGTTTACTAATTTAATGCGTTTGCAAAAATATTTACCATGACCAGTCCTACAAGTATAGCTATGTTAGTTGAGATGGGAATATCCCTTTAAGAGTGCATGAAGCAGCATTTACACAGTTAGATGCTCCATTAGTGGTGATTCAGGATCATTGGGGGGGGGGGGGGGGGGGGGGGCTGTCATATCAACCTGAGGACTGCTGAAAGCTTTGGTGCCTGCTATAACTGATCTGCTATTAGAGTCTGCCAATAAATCAATTAAAAGCACTGCAATAGCTATACATTGAATTGAATAAGCAACAAGGAAGAAGTGTAAAAAATAAATTCAAAGGGGGAGATTTATCATAGGGTATAAAACATAGACTGGTGTAAACTGCCCACAGCAACCAATCACAGCTTAGCATTCAGCTCTGGTGAAATATAAGCTGAGCTGTCATTGGTTGCTTTGGGCAGTTTACTCCAGTCTATATTTTACACCCTTTGATAAATCTAAGGCAAAATGTTTTCTAAAATAAAATATCCCCTCCATAATAAAAATTCAAATGACACCAATCTTTCAATTTTTTTATAAAAAAAAATAAATAAAAAATTCTATCCCTTATGAACTCCTTTTAGCTGGCTGTCAATAAATCAGGGTCACATATGGAAGAGGGAACGAGAAGGCGTTCGATATTGCTGCACTTCGGGAGCTTAGGAAGGTCCCTCTGACAATTTGGACATTTTTCTATGTTCTAGAAGCACAGATGGATATATGAAAGGTATCATGTGTCTCCTTGTCCTAAGGCTGCATTCATGTGTTCCGTGTTTCAACCCCTCCCACATGGGCAGCATCTCTGATATGATGCTGGGAGCGGGGGAACTGTATAAGTATGCGCCGTGCTGTAATGACACAGGTGCTTGGCTGCTTCATCACAACACGGCGCGTATTTATACAGTTCCCCCACTCCGGCTCCGTTACAGACCTTCCACGTCCGTGTTCCATGTGAAACGCGGAATGTGTGAATGCAGCCTAACAGCTATCTAACAGTGTTAGCAGTTTGGAATGTGAATTACAGTTGGCAGATTCCCTTTAAGGGTGCGTTCACACGTAACGGATCCGCAGCGGATTTCTCGCTGCCAATTCACAGCGAGTTCCACTGCGGATCCCTCCCCTGTTCACCTATGGGCAGACAAACTGCTGTATGTCCGCAGCCCGCCCCGTTAACCCCCCGCAGCCGGAGCGTATACATCACCTTCTCCACGCTCCGGCTTGCACTGATCCACAGCGCACTGATTGGCTGAGCGGGACGTGAAGATGCCAGGAGCCATGAAGCAAGCCGGAGCGTGGACCAGGTGATGTATACGCTCTGCGGCTGCAGGGTTAATGGGGCAGGCTGCGGACATACTCACAGTGGGATGTTCATCCCGCTGCGAGTTTGTCTGCCCATAAGTGTACAGGGCAGGGATCGCTGCGGATCCGCTACGTGTGAACACACCCTAAAGGAGAAATCCAGCCGGGACCTATTATTACAGAATGGCCGGGGAAGGGGTGGGTAAAAAAAAAAAAACATCCACTCACCTCCCCAGCCCCAGCACTGCTGCTAGCATCCCGCCACTCCAGTCCTTCGGTGTCTGGCCGCTTCCTGGTCTTGAAGCGGGACTTGGGAGGTGACATGGCAGGGCTGCTAAGCCATTCAGTGGCAGTGGCAAAGGCAGGACACCAATATGATGGAAAAAAATAAAACCAAACGAACAACATTTTCTCCATTGGATTTCATTAAAAAATAGTTTTTTTTATTGCTTACTCATGGCTGTACAGCCTCTGCAGCGTGGTGTGCGACCTCCATGCCAGGTTTATTCTGCATAAATATCTTCATCTTATAAAAAAACAAAAACTTTCTAATCAAAAAATGTATAATCAAAAAATTTCACAGTGTAAAATCTAACTCTCCCTTTCACATCACTTTAAGATTGCATAACCTTTAATTACAGAGTATAAATACAAGGACTACTTACGAAACAGACATGGAATAGAAGTGAACATTTCCCTGGCCCATCCCATCCTGAACCTATCCTCCCATTCCTTTGTAAGGAGATGTTTTTGAGTAGGCACTTTTATTAAATTCAGACTATTTCATGTCGTCTTCTTACAGTGAATGTAATCATATCCATTGTGGACTGGAATTCATATTACAGTACAAAATTAAATTATGTGACTAAGAAGTAAAAGAATAAAAGAAACAATTTCACAACAGACTTGTCAAGTCAAAGGTAAAGAAAAGGATGAAAATGTGTCTAAATTCAAGGACTTGTTTAGCACTCATATTGTTTTTAGAAACAGTACTCATTTTACCTATCCTCCCCTAATGTTCTCTACTTCCTGGTCCTATGTGACATGGGCGTGTCCTACATAAAGGCTACAGCCAATCACTTTTTCTAGTGGGACCCCTCTGTGTCTTGTGATTGGCTAAAGCAGTCAGATGGCTGAGAAGAACCAGGATGCGAAGATCATCAGAAGACTGAAGAAGCACCGGAACAGGAGTGGTGACAACTTCTAATTTACATGTCAACTTTGTGAGTTTTTTTTTTTAAGGTGGCCATACACTTTCAATAGCTGTCGGCTGAGCATTTGTTTCTACTCTCCCAATGTATATACACTTTACCTCCATGTGTTCTCTATGGAGAGAGGACATGCAAATTAATTCCAGAACCAAATGCTTGTGCAGTAAAAAATTTAGCTGATCCTGGCTGGTTCAGCCAAATTTTGACTAAACCTGAAAGGGTGGAACCACCTCTTTAAAACTAACTGTACAAAGCAAAGAAGCAAAGATTTTCCGGCAGAGGATTTTTTTTTGTTTTTGTTTACAGGATGTTGACTTTATCCTTATTAATGTCAATGATCCACCAGTCAAGTAAAACTAGTATATACGCGATATGTTACATCTTATGGTTTAAGAGGGGAGCTAAGACAGCATAGGACTATGCAATACTCCAGGACTCCAAATGGAACATTTAAGTCTATGGGTAAAAACGGCACGATCTATGTTTTTTCTTCTTCTTTTTTTTTTTCAGTTTACCATGTTCTGTTAATTTACTATAAGGCATAAAGGACTTACAAAAAATACTAATCAATTACTAATATAAAAATTTTGGCAACTGTAAAATTCAAAAAGTAAAATTCAAATGACGTGAATAGAGATGAACAAAGTCTTGAAAAGTTTTTGACGTCATTTAGAATTGAATGCTGTCGTGCTGTGCCAGTAATGTCCAGGTGGTTAGAGTTCAGCAGGTATGACTGGCAATGGCTTCTTAGTAAAGTTCTCCTAGGTGCATTCAGTATCCATAGATGTTTGAGACACAACGCAATGAACTAATACAGAAGGTTCATTATAGTTTGACAGCTATTGCAAATGGAAACTTCCTGACTGTAGGAATGACGGACACTTAAGATTCATCTTCCGGACCATAGTTGGTGGATCATTTCAGCTTCTTCCTGTAAAGTAAATAAATTATATATTACTTTTACATGGTATAATACGGTAATAATATGGTTATATAACTTTTACATGGTATAATACGGTAATAATATGGTTATATTACGTTTACATGGTAAAATAGGGTAATGATATGGTTATATTACTTTTACATTTCTGTAATGTATATTGACTTAAAAATTGCACAAATAATTAGAAATATAACAAAATCCTTTATTTACATACTGTATACATGATATACATACAGTATACATATAAAGGACATGTAAATAAAGGATTTTGTTATATTTCTAATTATTTGTGCAATTCTTTTGTTGCACTATATATTGATTTTGGCAGGACTTTCTTTTGGGTTGTACATTGACTTAAAGTTTAATTGTCATTTAAATTTTTTTACAGTACAAGCAATTTTAAGAAAATTTGTATATTGTTTCCCAGCTCCCCCCCCCCCACACACACACACTTCTTAACTGTGCATTATCAGGCTCAGGCTATGTTCACACAACGTCAAAAATGGAGAAAAAACGTCTGATTTCGCTATTTTAAAAAACGTCAGTTTTTGCAGCAATTTAACTGACTTCAATGCAATTGCATTGAAGTCAATGGGAAGACGGACGTCCTATGCACACAATGCATTGAATACGGGCGTATTTGCCGTGGACGTCAAAATAATGAACATGAACATTATTTTCGGACGTTTTTTGCAAATAGCGGACGTTTTTTATTAGTTGTTCACACACAGTTCTTCTTTTGTCACCGTTCTTTCTCCGTCTTTACTATTAAATTCAATGGATTTTTCAATTAAGCCCCATCCAACGGCAAATTAGTAACCCCAAACTAAAATAATGTGCAAACACCCGGGGATGCCAGGTTTCGAAAAACGTCCGTTATTTTAGACTCAAAATAACTGACGTCATTTTAAACGGAGCTGAAAAAAACGTTGTGACAACATAGCCTCAGGGTCCATTTACACAGAAAGATTATCTGACAGATTATTTGCCAAAGATTTGAAGCCAAAGCCAGGAATTGATTTATAAAGAGTAAAAATCTCAGTCTTTCCTTTATGACCTGTTCCCTGTTTATAGTCTGTTTCTGGCTTTGGCTTCAAATCTTTGGCAGACAATCTGTCAGGTAATCTTTCTGTGTAAATGGACCCAAAGCCGTCTTCATTACAGAGGAACAAAGTGAAGACAGGTTTGCTAAGTCCATTATAACCTATAGAGGGGGAGAAGGGGATGAGTGAGCAAGAAGAGGAGAGAAGCAGCCCAGCAGTTTGCAGACTTTCTGGGCACATAAAATGCTGGATTCAGAGGTCAGAAAGGTCAGTGCTTATCTGGGAGCTTGTTGAGAGAAGATTGCAGGATGATGTTCTGCAGGGCTGCCTTTTCTCCTCTCCATGCTTCTTCTGAAGGGAGGGAGGAGGTGGAAGAACAGCTTTTTAAGTACAGAAGCAAACACATAGTTTCTTAAAATCACTTGTTTTATTGATATTTATTGATTTCTGGAAAATGACAGTTACACCTTAAACTAGTATTTGTTATATTAATAATCCTGAGGGTATGCAGCCTCATGTTAGTTGCCATATTAGGACACCAATACAGTGGCCATAACTGTGGCGTTAATAAACAATGGTTAAAGAAATATGTTATTACAAAATAATTTTATTATGCTATTTTACTTTTTTTTTTTAATTTTCCATTTTAACTATGGATATTATAAAATAATCCCGGAATCTTACAATCTGACCACTAAACCTTATTATAAACTGAGATATCCTGTTCTGTACAGATCACTTTCCAGCAGTGTCTTCCTTATCATCACACACAGGATAACAGTGACCAGCAACAGCAGTGTATAAATAACAGGTACACACAATAGCTGAAGCTCATAGCTTAGCTCTTTACCAAATCACAGAGCATGCCCAGAAAATGTTATATATAATATTTAAGAATATTAAATTATTTAACCCTTTAAGGACATGGCCCATTTTCGTTTTTACGTTTTCAGTTTTTCCTCCTTGTGTTTAAAAGGTCATAGCACTTGCATTTTTCCACCTAGAAACCCACATGACCCCTTATTTTTTGCGTCACTAATTGTACTTTGCAATTACAGGCTGAATTTTTGCATAAAGTACACTGCGAAACCAGAAAAAAATTCGAAGTGTGGTGAAATTGAAAAAAAAAACGCATTTCTTTTATTTGGGGGAAATGTGTTTTTACGCCATTCACCCTGGGGTAAAACTGACTTGTTGTGCATGTTCCTCAAGTTGTTACGATTAAAACGATATATAACATGTATAACTTATATTGTATCTGATGGCCTGTAAAAAATTCAAACCGTTGTTAACCAATATACGTTCCTTAAAATCGCTCCATTCCCAGGCTTATAGCGCTTTTATCCTTTGGTCTATGGGGCTGTGCGAGGTGTCATTTTTTGCGCCATGATTTGATCTTTCTATCGGTACCTTGATTGCCCATATACGTCTTTTTGATCGCTTTTTATTACATTTTTTCTGGATTTGATGCGACCAAAAATGCGCAATTTTGCACTTTGGGATTTTTTTGCGCTGACGCCGTTTACCGTACGAGATCAGGAATGTGATTAATTAATAGTTCGGGCGATTACGCACGCGGCGATAGCAAACATGTTTATTTATTTATTTATTTGTTTACTTTTATTTAAAACCTGGGAAAAGGGGGGTGATTCAGACTTTTATTAGGGGAGGGGGCTTTTTACTATTAACAACACTTTTTTTTTTTTTTTTACACATATACTAGAAGCCCCCCTAGGGGACTTCTAGTATATACACTGTGATCTCTCATTGAGATCTCTGCAGCATAGATATGCTGCAGAGATCCATGAGATCGGCACTCGTTTGCTTTCGGCTGCTGCAGCCGAAAACGAACGAGTGCCGAGCCGAGGACGGCGCCATCTTGGACGCGTCCCCGGCCGGCATCAGTAACGGAGATCGCTCCTCCGGGACAAGGTCCCGGAGGAGCGATCTCCCCCACTAGACACCAGGGAAACGTTGCCTCCGGTAATCGGAGGCAGCTGTCAACTTTGACAGCTGCCTCCGATTAGCTAATTAGCGGGCACGGCGATCAGACCGTGCCCGCTAATAGCGGCGGTCCCGGGCTACTCGCGGCACCCGGGATCGCGGCACTTCAAAGCGGGGCCGCCGCGCGGCCCCGCTTTGAAGTGCAAGTGAGGACATAGGACGTACCGGTACGTCCTATGTCCTTAAGAGGTTAAAGCGTAACTGTCATGTTTTTTTTTATTGCAGAAATCAGTAGTATAAGCGATTTTAAGAAACTCTGTAATAGGTTTCATCAGCCAAAAAAGCCTCCTTCTGTACTCAAGAAGCAATCTCCCAGCCTCCCCCCCTGACTTCTTATCTGTGCATTATCAGGCAAACACGTCTTCATTACAGAGAAGCCAGTGAAGACGGGTTCTGCTCTCTCCATTGTAAGCCTATGGAGGGGGGAGGGGCTGAGGGAGCAGGAAGAGGTGACAGGAAGGTCAGCTGTTTGTAGACTCTCTGGGCACCTAAACCGCAGGATTCTGGGGTCAGAAAGGTCAGTGCTTATCTATGAACTTACTGAGAGAAGATTGCAGGGTGTTGTGCTGTACAGAAATCCTCCGTGCTCAGTCACTCCTAACAGCCCCTCCCCTCTCTGTAGCCACATAATGGACACAGAAATCCTGCTTCATCTGATGTGAGGGGGGAGGCTGGGAGATTGCTTTTTCAGTACAGAAGGAAACTCTTTTAGTACATAAAACCTATTACAGAGTTTCTTAAAATCGCTTGTACTGTTGATATTTAATGTTTTCAGAAAAATGACCCTGAAATGACAGTTACGCTTTAAGGCTAGGTTCACACTATGTAACTGTGCGGCTGTATTTTTTATGCGGCTGTAAATGTGCGGATGAAACTACGGCCGTGGGAAAAAATAGACATGCGGCTCAAAACATACGGTCATTTACTTGGAAATCTGGTTCAACTAAAAATAACAAATAAAATCTTAAGAAAGTGATGCAAACACCTCTGGATGCATCTGGGAAAGCAGGGAACACAGTTTACATGAATCGCTATTACCGGGGTTTGCGATCCTCTGCAGTAATGCCGATGTCTCTCATGGTTAATCTATTAAAATAATAAAACACATTTTCGTTGTAATAAAGTCCCTTTCGTTGTTCAATAATTAAATTTAAACTAATCCATCATTTTGCAATTAAATATACTGTTAAAATAAATATATATATAAATAAATGTATATTTATATATATATTTATTTTTTGACAGTATATTTAATTGCACAATGATGGATTCGTTAGAATTAAATTATTGAACAACGAAACTGAATTTATTTCATCGAAAATGTGTTTTATTAATTAAATATTAATTAGTACAGGAAGCTCCATAAGCCGTTAATTCATATTGCCGGCAAACAGTATTCTGTACTAATCATCACTTTACTTTAATGAAAACATCAAATGTTTCTTCTAATTATGTTATCACAATAGCATTATTAGAAGAAACATTTAGAATTATATGTGCGCTCAGCTGATTGGCTGATCGGCTGAGCGCACATATAATGAGCGGGTCCGCAGCACAGTGACTTCATTGTGCTGTGGACCAGCAAAGAGGACACATCGGGGTGAGTATAGAGCTCTCCCCACCCCCTCCCCAGCACTGCACCCCTCCCAGCAAGGAAGGGGGGTCACTTAACCCCTTCCTTGCTGGGATGGGTGCAGTCTGACATCAGTCTGGCCCCCAAGGGGTTAAGGGGGATGCAATACATCCTCCCTTAACCCCTTGGGGGCCAGACTGTAAGCAGCAATCTGTAAAGATGCTGCATACTGTAAGGAGCACAACACCGCTCACAATGATGGGTGTTGTGCTCCTGTTTGTGTGTTTTTTGTGTGTTTCTCCCTTTTTGTTTTTCAGATATCGGTATCCTGGGGATTACGTCGGATTCCGTGGACTACGTTGATGACCAGCGTTTTTTTATACTTTTTTTTAATAAAATGGTCAATGAGGGGTGTGGGGGTGTTTTTATTTGAATTAATTTTTTTTTTTACTTGTGTCTTGTTTTTATTTCTTTACTTTATAGACTTAGTAGTGGAAGCCGTCTAATAGACGGAATCCATTACTAAGTTGGGGCCTAGTGTTAGCCGGTATAAAATGGCTAACACTAACCCCCTATTATTACCCCAGTACCCAATGCCACCAGGGGTACTGGGAAGAGCCGGGTGCCAGTGGTCCCGGAGCGTCAAAATTGGCGCTCCTGGACCGGGCGGCAGCAGGCTGGTAAGATTTAGGCTGGGGAGGGCCTAAACCAATGGATCTTCCCACCCTGGTGTTACCAGGCTGCTGTCGTTTGGTTTTTAACCCGGCTGGTTATAAAATAGGGGGGACCCTATGCGTGTTTTTTTTTAAATAAATAAATTATTAAAAAAAAACGCATAGGGTCCCCCCTATTTTTATAACCAGCCGGGTTAAAAACCAAACGACAGCAGCCTGGTAACACCAGGGTGGGAAGAGCCATTGGTTTAGGCCCTCCCCAGCCTAAATCTTACCAGCCTGCTGCCGCCCGCTCCAGGAGCGCCAATTTTGACGCTCCGGGACCACTGGCACCCGGCTCTTCCCAGTACCCCTGGTGGCATTGGGTACTGGGGTAATAATAGTGGGTTAGTGTTAGCCATTTTATACCGGCTAACACTAGGCCCCAACTTAGTAATGGATTCCGTCTATTAGACGGCTTCCACTACTAAGTCTATAAAGTAAAGAAATAAAGACAAGACACAAGTTAAAAAAATTTTTTATTCAAATAAAAACACCCCCACACCCCTCATTGACCATTTTATTAAAAAAATAAATAAAAAAACGCTGGTCATCGACGTAGTCCACGTAATCCGACGTAATCCCCAGGATACCGATATCTGAAAAACAAAAAGGGAGAAACACACAAAAAACACACAAACAGGAGCACAACACCCATCATTGTGAGCGGTGTTGTGCTCCTTACAGTATGCAGCATCTCTACAGATCGCTGCTTACAGTCTGGCCCCCAAGGGGTTAAGGGAGGATGTATTGCATCCCCCTTAACCTCTTGGGGGCCAGACTGATGTCAGACTGCACCCATCCCAGCAAGGAAGGGGTTAACTGACCCCCCCTTCCTTGCTGGGAGGGGTGCAGTGCTGGGGAGGGGGTGGGGAGAGCTCTATACTCACCCCGATGTGTCCTCTTTGCTGGTCCGCAGCACAATGAAGTCACTGTACTGCGGACCGGCTCATTATATGTGCGCTCAGCCGAACAGCCAATCAGCTGAGCGCACATATAATTCTAAATGTTTCTTCTAATAATGCTATTGTCATAACATAATTAGAAGAAATTTGATGTTTTCATTAAAGTAAAGTGATGATTAGTACAGAAAGCTCTATTGCCGGCATATGAATTAACGGCTTATAGAGCTTCCTGTACTAATTAATATTTAATTAATAAAACACATTTTCGATTAAATAAATTCAGTTTCGTTGGTCAATAATTTAATTCTAACGAATCCATCATTGTGCAATTAAATATACTGTCAAAAAATAAATATATATATAAATATACATTTATTTATATATCTATTTATTTTAACAGTATATTTAATTGCAAAATGATGGATTCGTTAGAATGAAATTATTGAACAACGAAAGGGACTTTATTACAAAGAAAATGTGTTTTATTAATTTAATAAATTAACTATTAGAGGCATCGGCATTCGGCATCATTGGCGGATATTTTTGAAGTACTCCGTACGGACCGCCTGTCAATCCACGGCCGTGTTTCCAGCCGCAAACAATGGTCTTGTTAATTTTTTACGGGTCCGTTTACGATCGGGCCGTAGATTCATACATAGTGTGCACTGTGCAGCCGTATATCCTATACTTTCCAGCGTACGCATGAACCACCAAAAATACCGCCGCACAATTACAGCCGCAAATACAGCCGCACAGTTACATAGTCTGAACCTGGCCTAAGGCTGCGTTCACACTACGTATATTTGAGGCTGTATTTGGTCCTCAAGTCAGATCCTCATAGCAACCAAAACCAGGAGTGGATTGAAAACACAGAAAGGATCTGTTCACACAATGTTGAAATTGAGTGGATGGCCACCATTTAATGGCAAATATTTGCTGTTATTTTAACACAACGGCTGTTATATTGAAATAATGGCCGTTATTTACTGTTATATGGCGGCCATCCACTCAATTTCAACATTGTGTGAACAGATCCTTTCTGTGTTTTCAATCCACTCCTGGTTTTGGTTGCTATGAGGCCTGAAATACAGCCTCAAATAAACGTAGTGTGAACCCAGCCTAAGTGAATAATTTAAGAGAATATTTAAGTGAATAAGGTCTGGGCCAGTTTATTGTACCTATGTTCATGGAACTTGCTGTAAAGCGTATCTCTAAATGCTGGTAAAACTCAGGCAAGTTAAAAGTTCAGGCAAGTATGGTCCCCATTATAATAATAGAATTAATATTAAATTGAAAAAAAAAAATTGCAATAAAAAAATAAGCACAGGTTTTGGTATCTGGCTGTAAAATGCATGGACCGTCAACCTCATGGTCATATGCAAAACAATGGGCCCGATACTGTCCTCAGCAGTGTATATAGCTGAAGAAGTACTGATACACGCTATTGTTTGTTATGTCTTTTGTTTGTTACATTATCATGTGTTGCAATATATTTGTGCTATTGGTCACCGCTGGATACGCTTAGCGTGTCAGCTTCAGTAGTCAGTAAATAATAAGAGATACAATTCAGGTACTTTGTCTGCTGACAGATCCCGGGGGGGACCTGGGATTGTCCTCACCTGACTATATGAGCGCAGGTGTATTAGATCCATGGTAAGGGTAAGGATCACTGGCAATAAAGTCTTCAATACAAAAACATGACTGCTTTGTACCATAGACAGTGCCAAACGCCTTCATGTCACATGCTTTTGTCTTTTTTTGGCCGTTTCAGTCAAAATAACGGCCGTTATTTCATAATGACAGCCACTATTTGTACATTAACCACGCTAGTGTTGCCATAGTTACAGTGGTGGGGCAGACTTGGTGAACAGCCCAGGGCCTATGGTAAAGTTAATGCGCCCCTGACAATAACGGCTGTTATTTGGACTTAAAGGGAACCAATTACCTAAAATACCGCTATGACACTATTGAAATGTGCTGCAGCAGCGCCCAGCGCACTTCTCAGACGTGCTTTTTGACTTTCCTCCCTGTAATGCATATTCCCCAAACTTACTTAATATTCTTGGCCCGCTGTATGCCAATCCCCTGCAAGTAGTCATCTGGGCCGTGAGCCGTCAATTACGCCCCTCTGGGCGTGATATAAACTAAATAATTATTCTGACATCATTCAGGGGCGCACCGTGAATCACATTGGTGTGCCCACATGCTTACTGCGCATGCGCAGTACAGCAGTCCTGAACTGCGCAGGTGCAGAATAGCCATTAACTTATTGCTCTATCTCCGGCAATGAGTTAGAGGCTATCCTGCACCTGTGCAGTACAGCGCGGATCGGGACCGATGTGCGGCATAAAGATACAGCACAAGGTTTAGTGATACCTACAGAACCTCCGCTACTATCTCTCATGATAACAACTCCAACTACATTAAGGGTAAATTCACACGGGCGTCTCGCATAAAAAAAAACGCAGCTAATTCGCAGCTAATCCGCAATACACATATTATTCTTATTATTATTAATACGTGTATTGCGGATTAGCTGCGTTTTTTTTTTATGCGAGACGCCCGTGTGAATTTACCCTAAAGGAAAAGTCCAGCGACTTCTAAAAGCTGGAAGTAGGGATGGTCCGAACCGAGTTCGGTTCGGGTTCGTACGAACCCGAACTTTCGGCAATGATTCCCACTGTCTGCCCGCTCCGTGGAGAGGGTGGATACAGCGGGAGGACCGCCTGGAAAACTGGGATACAGCCATAGCCATAGGCTGTATCCCAGTTTTCCAGGCGGTCCTCCCGCTGTATCCACCCACTGCACGGAGCGGCCAGACAGCGGGAATCTGATGCCAAACGTTCGGGTTCATACGAACCCGAACCTCGGCAGTTTTGGACCATCCCTAGGTGGAAGCCTACAGGGGGAAATTGATTACAAGTAACAACACACCTCTCCCCGTTCCAGCTGTGAGAGGTGGTACTGGCTTTGGGACTCCAGCCGGAAGTCATTTTTCTCCGAGTTGTGATGACGTTACGACTCTGGGGAAAATGCATGTCCCGGCTGATGGACTGGTCGCTCAGCTAGTGGGTGACTGGCGTGGAGTCCCGCCCCAAACACTGGCTGGCTGAGCGGCCAGTCCTTCAGCTGGGTCGTGACGTGGACACCCCGGAGATCCTGGAGCTTGGCGGAGGACCCAAGGCCGGTTCCGCCACTCACCGCGGGCACGGAGAGAGTTAAGTTGTTACTTGTAATCAATTCCCCCCCCCCTCCGCCTGCAGGCTGCCAGCTTTCAGGGTAGCTTCACACATACTGACTCGCAGCGTTATTAACGCTGCGAGTCGGCTAGGTCCTGGCAGATCACTTTCACTACATACACACAGCGGTCTGAACGACCGCTGCGTGTATGTAATTCTGCTGGCCGCTTAACCCCTTCAGCTCCCACCCGGCTCCTGCTCCCACTCCGCTGTATACATTACCTGTTCTCGCTGCACCGGTTCCCAGCGTACTGCTCTCCCGCCCGGCCAATCAGTGCGTTGCCCTGTCGCAGCCACTGATTGGCCGGGCGGGAGAGCAGTACGCCGGGACCCCGTGCAGCGAGGACAGGTAATGTATACAGAGCGGGAGCCGGGCGGGAGCTGAAGGGGTTAAGCGGCCGGCAGAATTACATACACGCAGCGGTCGTTCAGACCGCTGTGTGTATGTAGTGAAAGTGATCTGCCAGGACTTAGACGACTCGCAGCGTTATTAACGCTGCGAGTCGGTACGTGTGAAGCTACCCTCAGAGTGTTCTGCTGGTGCCAGCTGTCTTACAGACAGACACAGCACTCCTTCCAACCAGAGATTCTGTAGAACATTTCGCTAAACTGCAGACTATTGCTCTGTAAATCTTCAGCACTTGCTGCATTCCTTCCCTGGCAGCTCATCTGGCATCATTCATCCCTAGGCAGCATACTGTAGACACACCTCATCTTCCCTAAATGTACCAATAAAGACAAGGGGGTGGTGCTGTAAGTTAGAGGGGCTGGTCATAGTTGATGACATCACTCAGGGGGTGTGGTTTAAGCTTACAGACAAGATCTAGCCAAGCTGCCTGAGACAGCAGAGGCTGATGCATTGTCTTAAAAGAGCAGGAAGAATCTGGGAAATGCTGAGACAACACCACACTAAAAACAGTTTTTAGGAACAAAGATTTTTCTGTTTTGCTAAATATTTCTTCCAGAAGCACTGACATTACGAGAAAGAAAGTGAATGTGATATCAGACTGCAGCTAATAGTCCCACACAGGAAGGATGACAAACAGGATGTTCAAATATTTACCTAATCTTATTTACTGTGTATATATATATATATATATATATATATATATATATATATATATATATATAGTGCCAGTAAGTGACAGGTGACATAAAGGCTACTGTCTACATTATAAACAGTATTGTCTATTATTAATTATAATTAAGGCGTCTATGCACCTCAAAATGGCCAACCGTTATTCCTCCTGACACTCCATACAGATGCACTCCATTGGGCTGAGCATGCATGTATTCTCAGTACGGAGAGGGGAATAAGTCTCTACCATATTTTCATATGAAATCTGGCATTGCTGATGATTCTTTCCCCCAACATTTTCTATTAGAAATTAAATAGCTCAGGGTACCCTGATCACACACCTTTTTACAGTCTATTGATATGTTCTACTTTTCCCAAGATATGTGGGTTTATAATTTGACAATTCAGATAACAGTCAGATGGGTGTGACCTAATTTTAATAATAGGAGGGGCTATGAGGTGATGGGTGGGATTATACTGTCTGGTGTATATGTTTTACTATGGGCATGTGTATATCTAATTATTCTCATTATTCTTATTCTAATTATTGAAATTAAGTCCACGCGCATCTGACTGTTAATTGAATTGTTAGATAAAATATTAACACACATATCTTGGGAACAAAAGGACACATCAAGAGACTGTAAAAGGTGTGTAATCCAGGCATTATAAGCTATAATAGTAATGATAATAACATCTTGGGGGATATTTATTAAACTGGTGTAAAGTAGATCTGGCCCAGTTGCCCCTAGCAACCAATCAGATTCCACCTTTCATTTTCCAATGAATATATGAAGAATGAAAAGTGGAATCTGATTGGTTGCTAGGGGCAATTAAGCCAGTTCTACTTTACACCAGTTTGATAAATCTCCCTACTTGTTTTTCTTGGGGGCTGGCTTTGGGTCGTTTATAAGGCCATGTTCACACAACGCATGTTTAGCATAAATCACGGCCGTTGTTGCAATTTGCAACAGCGGCTGTGATTTATGCTAAACATACATTGTATTTGAATGGATGGAATCCCAGCCGGAGTGTATACTATGGGGGAGATTTATCAAACATGCTGTAAAGTGAAACTGGCTCAGTTGCCCCTAGCAACCAATCAGATTCAACCTTACAACCTTAGATTCATCCTCACAGACTCTTTGGAAAACGAAAGGTGGAATCTGATTGGTTGCTAGGGGCAACTGAGCCAGTTTCACTTTACACCATGTTTGATAAATCTCCCCCATAGTATACACTCCGGCTGGGATTCCATCTGGCCGCACAAAAAACTGACATGTTAGTTTTCTGCGGTCACTATCCATTGAAAAGCGGCCGCACAGACCTGTCAGTTCACACAATGGAAAGTGCGGCTCCAGCTGCACGCTCCATTGTGTGCAATGGTGAATTGGCGAGGGGTCTAGTCTTTTCGCTGCTGTTCATTGTTCGGTATCACCTTTATTCTCCAGGTTAGTACAGTACAATATGCCAGGTGGTAGTTTGTGTTATTTATTTATTTATTTTACTATTGTTTGAAAACTACTAAATATTACAGAGTAAGGGTCCATTCACACAGAAAGATTATCTCACAGATTATCTGCCAAAGATTTGAAGCCAAAGCCAGAAACAGACTATAAACAGAGATCAGGTCATGAAGGAAAGCCTGAGATTTCTCCTCTTTTCAAATACATTCCTGGCTTTGGCTTTAAATCTTTGTCAGATAATCTTTCTGTGTAAATGGGCCCTAAGGTTTTTTTTTTTTTTGAAGATTGAACTATATTTTTAAGTTATACCATTTGGGGTATCACACACTAAATTAATAAATTTGGGGTATCTGTTATTTATCCAATGTATCTTATTAGTCTGTATATCTCTGCACTAAGGTTACAGTCACACATATATATGGTCCGTGCATGCAGTGTATACTATGGACCTGGAAACTCATTCATTCAATATGATTCCTTGAGCTCCAAATCAGAACGCGTGAATGACCCTTTATACAGGAACTTATTCTGGTCTGCCGCCTTTGTGTAGTGGGGCTAGCATAAGGCATCGTAGGTCTCCTGTGCTGTTTAACCCCTTACATGCCAAGGTCAAATTGTAGCTGCTACATGTAAGGAGTTTGTGCACCATTCATCTCATTGGTTCCCTGGTGAAACGATAGCCGTGCCAATGGGTATACATGGCAGCTGGGAAATTCATATAGACCCCCAGGGCTGCCATAAGTGTTGGTGAATCTCCTGTCAGCATTATGCTAATAGGCATAAAATCCTAATTAAAATGTAATCCCCCACCAACAAATTTTGTAATTACATTCCCTTTTTACATAAAGTATTCACGTCAATTCTTTGAGCGGAGGAGAGCAGAGGCGCACAAGCCCTCCCATAGAAACGCCATTTGACACTGAGGCAGGCGGGATTCTGCAGAGGGGAGTTTCACCGCGGAATTCCGCCACATATCCTAAGGGGGGTGTGTGTGTGACAATATCACTTTAAAGATTTAAATGTAGATTCCTGATGGTGTATTAGCTATTAAACATGCTGTAGTTTGGAGGCACTGTCGGTATACTGGTGCTGGTGCTTGTCGGAACTCATTATGATTCTATTACACAACAGTACAAATCTGTATTCTACATTTGCAAAGGAACCTGTGTGACCTGTTTGGCAGTTCTGGAATTTTTTTTTAGGAAGCAATCAGGACTCAGCATGCCAGCAGGCTCTTATGTAATATTAATACACTGGCAGCCAATATTCAATATGCCATTATCTGCATTCAAAAACACCCCCCCCCCCCCCTCCTCTCTCTCATTCACTGCTCATTATCAGGAAATCTCAACTCTTTCACATCAGTCGGGCCCTGTGTAACCTTTGGAGAGGGGAGGAGGGAGATTAGTTGGCAGCAGAGAGCAGAGAACAAAGGATTACACAGCGGGAGCTGCATGAAAGCCCCTATTCGGAGGTCAGGGAGGTCAGTGCTGACTGTCAAAGGAGATAGCCGGTGATGTAGCTGTAAATTAACTCTTTGTTGTCCTGTTTTGGTGCCTCATCTCCCTTCACTCCTCCCCTCTCCATAAGAAAACCATGAAGGCAGGGGGAGAGCTTCAAACTGCTTTCTCGTGATAAAAATGCATTTTTCGGCTAATAAACCCAATTACAAAGTTTCTTAAAATCGCCTGTACTATTGATTTCTGCAAACAAAATTTAAACGACAGGTACACTTTTATTTCCCTTTAACAAGCTTCTTTCATAGAAACTGAAAAGGAGTCGGCACTCTCTTAGTGCATTGCGTGTGGTCTAGTATTTATGCGTATATTATGATATTATATTGCTGTGCACATACTTCTAAAAGTTTGAAGCAGTATCGGGTTAGGTGTCCTTCCGGGTTAGTCCTTTTGAACGATATACCACATGTATGGTGAAAACCATAAGAAAAGTGTGTGTTCAAAAAGTCTGCAGTGTATAACAAGTAGGATCAAAGTATACTGTATACTTCTATCTACTCTGTTAGCCAAACAGCTATGAAATAATTACTGCATTTCCAGTCCTGACTTCTTTGCATTCCATCTGTGTCCTGCCTTCATATACAGGTCACAAGGTCAATAACAGACAGTATCTGACACCTGAGGCAAGATACTCATCTCACCCCATAGCACATCCATTTCTGGGTATATTGAAATTATTTGGACAAACTTTAGTCATTGCTTCATCTGGAACAGGTTTTTTTTTGCTTTAGGTTTTAGTTTTAAACTGTGCCTGCAGTAATGTTGTGGGTCATTTTTGCTTTTCAAAAGGAAGCTTCAATGGGCTCTGTCACTTTAAAAAACTTTTGTAGTTTTGATTGGTCAGGGTATGGGTGTTCAGACCCCGACTGACCATTAGAAAGACCCAGAAGTTTTTTTTTATAACAGGAAATTGATTGTTACAAATACCAAGTGCCAAGTATGTTGGAACATATTTCTCAATATAAGTTGGATTCTGGTGGGCATAGCTTGAATGATTGAATCTCATAGGAGGAAAAAGGTTTTTAACTTGTAGGGCAGCTTCCACCCAGTCCATTCTGAAAAGCAAAGTTCGTTTTTGCATAAAGAGTCACAAGGATGGAGGGGTCGGGGAGAGCCACTCCTGCAGTATGGATTTTCTGGCAGCTGCCGATACAACATAGAGAAATTTTTTGGATTCTTTTGAGTAGGGGTGGGCGGCGTAGTCGACATGGCCAAAGATGGTCTATTCCGGAGTTAGAGGCATGTAATTGAGTAGATGGGTGCAAGCAAAAGGCTTGAACCTCTAAACCAGTGATTTTCAACCTTTTTTGAGCCGCGACACACTTTTTATACTTAAAAAATCCCGGGGGACACCACCAACCAAAATGGCACAAAATGACACTAAAACAGTACATATTATACATATAGTTAATAATATAGATTCTAAATGTATTTATACTCACTCAGTGTGAAACCTGGGCCTGTTTTCTTCTCCCCCCTGTGCTTGTCTCCTGTGCTTCTCTCCACCATACTTCTCCCCCCTACTTCTCTCCTGTGCTTCTCTCCCCCATGCTTCTCTCCTGTGCTTCTCCCCCCCATGCTTCTCTCCTGTGCTTCTCTCCATCATACTTCTCTCCCCCCTGCTTCTCTCCACCATACTTCTCCCCCCTACTTCTCTCCACCATACTTCTCCCCCTGCTTCTCTCCCCCATGCTTCTCTCCTGTGCTTCTCTCCCCCATGCTTCTCTCCTGTGCTTCTCTCCACCATACTTCTCCCCCCTGCTTCTCTCCCTATGCTTCTCTCCTGTGCTACTCTCCACCATACTTCTCTCCCCCCTGCTTCTCTCCTGTGCTTCTCTCCACCATACTTCTCTCCCCCATGCTTCTCTCCTGTGCTTCTCTCCACCATACTTATCCCCCCTGCTTCTCTCCTGTGCTTCTCTCCCCCATGCTTCTCTCCTGTGATTCTCTCCACCATACTTCTCTCCCCCCTGCTTCTCTCTACCAAACTTCAATCCTCCCTGTATCTCTCCGCTGTTTCTTTCCCCCATCCCCATGTTTCCCCCCCCTCTGCTTCTCTCCCCTGTTTCTCCCCCATCCCCATGTTTCTCTCCCCCATCCCCAGGTTTCTCTCCCCCATGCTTTTCTCCCTGTCTCTCCCCCCTGTTTCTCCCCCATGCTTCTCTCCCCCATCCCCATGTTTCTCCCCCCCACCCCCAGGTTTCTCTCCTTCATTGTTTTCTCCTGTTTCTCTCCCCCATCCCCAGGTTTCTCTCCCCCCTTCCTCCTCACCTCCTCCGAGATGGTCGCCGCTGCTGTCCGCCTCACCTACTGGCCCCCCGTAGGGCTCGGATGTGCTCCTCCAATCAGCGGAGACCGGGAACGTGGTGCGCTGCGCCGCACCACACTCCCGGTCTCTGCTGATTGGATAGGAGGAGCACGTCCGGGCGCTACAGGCGGTCAGTAGGTGAGGCGGACAGCAGCAGCGGGGCGATCTGCAGGGGCACCATAGTTTGGGGATCTTTCCCCGCGGCACACTGGTTGAAAATCACTGCTCTAAACAATCCCCCAATGTGAGTTTATGGGATCTCAGTTACATGCATAGAGAGTGGTGAGAGAAGCGCTCAGTTGCATTCTAGGGACCAGTCAGGGACTTTGACCTGTCTCTATGTGATAGGTACTTTTCTATCATTTTCTATTTACTTGGTCATAGTAAGGGTAGTATTACATGGACGGACCCGTACTTGATGTGAGCATCTATAAAGTAGATCGTCACTTATTTAAGGAGCTTATTACATGGCTCCATCATCATGTGGACACGGCCCATCATCCATGTTGACCATTACTGCTATCATTATCAGCAGCACTGTGTAAGAGCACCTTGAGACTGCCTTCCCACATTTCTGGTCCCCACATGTGCCCGAAACTATGCCCCTATGCAATTTTGGCAAAATTGATAGAGACGAGCGAACCTGGAGCATGCTCGAGTCGATCCGAACCTGAACTTTCGGCATTTGATTAGCGGTGGCTGCTGAAGTTGGATAAAGCCCTAAGGTTATGTGGAAAACATGGATATAGTCATTGGCTGTATCCATGTTTTTCAGACAACCTTAGAGCTTTATCCAAGTTCAGCAGCCCCCGCTAATCAAATACCGAACGTTCAGGTTTGGATGGACTCGAACCCGAATGCGGTTGGCTCATCTCTAAAAATTGACTGTCAGCAAGTAACCACATGGCGGAGTAGCTTTGGCCGCATGCAGGGACCATAATGTGGGATTGCAGCCTTACAATAATTAATACAATAATTGATTAAACATATATTTATACTAGTATATTAATAAAGGAAATACTATAAGGGGGGACTAGATAGACCAGGTGGTCTTTTTCTGCTGACAATCTCCTATGTTTCTATGTAAACCTGCTTACAAGATGCTCATTGACTGTAATAGAGCCTTCAGTTACTGTGGATGGAGCTGTATAGTCCAGGAGCCGGAGAAGTTACTATGGCTTTAGTGTGTTATGTAACATCAGAGTCACAAGATCTGCCACGATGCCGGCATGACATGCAATTTCTTCTCGCAAGTACTAACAGATTAGACCATTCAAATATATTATTAGCAGTTGACGATTTCCTAGTGTAAGAAAGCTTACACATTTTACACTTATTAATGATAGTTTTGCATTGTCTTGAGGAATAGTTTAAGGCTATGTTCACACACGCCATTTTTATTGGACAGCTGTCATTTAACTACAAATTATAAGAATAACGGCCGCCATTATCAAATAATGTCCGTTATTTGCAATTGTCCAATAATAACGGCCGTCATTTTGATGGTGTGTGAACATAGCCTAACGCTGTATTGTATAACACTAACCTTTGTTTGCCAGCGTTAAATCTGAACCGAGTTGATGTTCCTCTGCAGTGTATGGTCCCTTGTGTGTTCCCCTGGTAAAGTGGCAGAGACGCTGTTAAGTTGGGACATTGGCACAGTCACTGGTTTATCCATCTGCCTTGTTCTGGCCCCCGGACTATCTTTCCGGGGCCGCCTCTGTGATCTAGCGCTCCGAGTTCTTCTAAAGCTGCTGGAAAGCCGTCCAGAAAGTGTCCTAACAAGACCCAGTACTCCGGTGTTCTTTTTGAGGCCAACATCGTCGGCCAGTTCCTCCGGGGGCACTTCAATATTCCCCGTGTACCAGAACACCCACCAGATGAGACTGAGGAAGATCACGATAGATCCGGCATAGATTAGGAAATCGTAAAAAAAGACGTTGACAAAGACGCCAATGAGCAGGACGGCCAAGCCGAAGATATCGAAGGCCACCGCCAGCCAAAAGCAACAGGTACAACGACCCAGCCCCGCTCGACTAAGGGCCATGGTAGAGGGGGGCAAAAATATGGCAGAAATATGTCGATCCTGGACGTGACAGGGTTTCGATCAAAGTTCACATGTTGGAAACACACCTTCTTCCTGCACAATGTCCAGGTGCATTGTACCTGCTCTCTTTAATGGTCTCATTACGATGGCTGGAGTCAATGATTAACAATGGAGAGGTGGCCGAGCTGGTCCCATCTGATAAGTCGCTCGTTCTTTGTGAGCTCAAACTGATTTCACAAGCTGCTGTATCTGCGGTGCATTGAAGCTGGTAAAAGGTTGAAGTCACCCGGGAGTTTGTTTAGTAGATATTATCCTCCGTGCCACCTGTTATCTATTCCCCCGGGATCGTCAGGCTCCTTATACTCCGAGAGAAGCAAGACTGGAATAGAAAGCGCCGTTCTCCCATAGACCTGTGAATAATAGCCTCCAGCTATTTTATTTTCCTCCTTTATGGTTTTCTATGTTTATATATTAATCAGCTCCTGAGGCTTCTTCCTCCTTCGTGTTCTCCGCCCGGCTGTATACTGTATATACCTGCTCCGCATCGACAGGTAAAGAACCTGCTTCCTGTTCCCATAAACAAACAATTCAGGATCAGACAGGTTACCTGGGAACCATAGAGACGGCACTAAAACACCTCAGGCGCTGAAACTCGATTGCTGGGAACTTGAAGGTGGAGAACTGGTCAGATGTGAAATTTATGTTTTATAAAAAAAAACAACAAAAAAACAAAAACAAAACAGGAAATAAATTGAACATTTTATGACTGCAAAAAAAAGTTTACATTTCAGTATAGACATCTGAATAAGTAAAGAGTTCATTTACTGAAATGTTATATTAATGTGGTATGTCAGCTGTATACACCACCAAATACAGGATGGCAATGTATCATTATCTATGAGAGGATTTCTTGGTCCAATGTTACTCTCAAACAAGATTTTAGGATTAAAGGGGAACTCCGGTGGAAATTTTTTTTTCTCTTTCAAATCAACTTCTGACAAAAAGGAATATAGATTTGTATTTTTTTTTTTTGTGTGTGTACTGAACCTGGAAACACTGCAATACCAGGTCAATGCCTGGAGAGGACAGAGCAAGCTCTTTTTCCATCTCCCTGTTCTATTTAATATATGGTCCCCAGATAGGGGACTTATCAGATATTAAACTGATAAGAACAGAAGCAATATATATATTTGTAATTTACTTTTATTTAAAAATACAGTACTTATCAGCTGCTGCATGTCCTGCAGGGAGTCTTAAGAGAAATAGATCACTGATCTCATGGAGACCAGCCAAACGACAACACTGCCGGCTGCTAATGAAAGCGCTCAATACAGTGAAATCCTAGGTGCAATGCCCCCTGGGAAACATAAATATGCAAAAGAAGAGCCCATGGAGCCTCATCATAGAGTCTCGAAACACAGGACTAGCCAGATATCCCTCCGGGAAGGACCCAGCCAAGGGGTGGCTCCTGTAAGGAAACCACCAAAACCATCATATTAAGTCACCCTATAAGTCAATGTTATGACAAGGGATAAACCAAGGCCAGGTAACCATCCACATTCAGCTGTTTCGGGGTGTTGCCCCTCATCAGTGTGGAGCAGGACTCTGGCTAGGTGGGAGCAATGCCTAGTAGAGCCATAAGAGAAACAGATTGCTGAACTCAGGGAGACCAGCCAAACGACAACACTGCCGGCTGCTGATGAAAGCGCTCAATGCAGTGAAGTCCTAGGTGCATTGCCCCCTGCAGGGAGTCTGACAGAGTGCTCTCTGCTGCCACCTCTGCCCGTGAGAGTAACAAATTCCTATAGAAAACCTCTTCTGCTCTGTACAGTTTCTGGCACAGACAGAGGTGGCAGCAGAGAGCACTGTCAGACTGGAAAGAATAAAAAGAATACACCACTTTCTGCAGGACATACAGCAGCTGATAAGTACTGAAATACATGATGTTTTTAAAAAGAATTAAATTACAACTCGATAAAACTTTCAGACACCAGTTAATATGAATTTTTATTTTCACCAGAGCACCCCTTTAAGCGTTGGGAAGGGTAGTACAGTTAAAACCATGCATCAAACTCCCTTGGCATTGTACAGTTGCTTTGGAGACTATACCACCCATCTGAAGATCAAATGGGAGAGTAACACTGGATTTTAAAGGGGTTCCTGATTAACTTCATGTTTTCCAGGACTCTGCGGCATTCCTCTTCTTCAGCCACTGCGCTCATCTCTACTCTACGGCCAAAAGAAGATCTCAATGCTGCTAAGGTCATGCATGTACATAAGAGGTCTGGAGGTCTGGAGGTTCCTCATCTCTACAACTATTATTTGGCAGCAAATGAGGGTCGGCCTCAATGGGCCCAACTGGAAACTGATCTAATAGCCCCCTACTCATTGCCAGCCCTCATGTGGTCCCCTCTGCCAACTCTCCCTCGGCTTCACGCCTCGGCCCAAATTGTCTTACATTCATTGGCACTATGGCGCAGGGTCCGGTTCAAGAAAAATCTGCATTCCCCAGTCTCGCCCTTATTACCCCTGTTTGGGAACCCTTCCTTTCCCCCTGGTCTGTCTCCCCTTATGTTCCAGTGGTGGATAAAAAATAAGTTCTCTAGGCTCCACGACTTTCTGGCAAGAAAACGTTTGTACACGAGGCAGGCATTTGTGGCTCACTCCCACATGCCTTCTTCTGAACTGTTTAGGGCTAACCAGGTCTTCTCGTATTTTAGTGATACTTTGCCTAGGTGCACAGAGATCCTGATGACAGATTTTGAACGGCATGCGCTTTATACCCCTTCTAGGACGGGTATGCTATCCCTTCTCTATTCTATGCTTAATCACCTGCGACCAGAGGTCAAGCTGCCCTATATGGCACAGTGGGAAGCTGATCTCCATATATCTCTATCCCCTATCCAGTGGAAAACAAGTAGTGAAACTCTTAGTAGGGGTAGCATGCAGGTCTCCCTGATGGAGACTGCGCTTAAGATCTTGCATAGAGCGTACTATGTTCCTGCTAGGCTCCACGTTATTTACCCAGATGTCTCCCCACTGTGCTTTAGGGGGTGCATAGCTGATGGCACCATGCATCATATCTGGTGGTCATGCCCAATAGCCCATACATTCTGGATATCTGTAACTAGGTTGATTTCAGATATCATTGGACACAGTTACCCAGTGACTCCACAAGCGTGTCTCTTTGGCATTAGGCCATCCAAAATGGCGAACCAAATGTTTAAATTATCGCAGTTTATCCTTTTGGCAGCACGTATCCATGTGGCCGCTAGTTGGAAACAAATGCATTTGTCTCTGGACAAAGTTATAGCTAGATTAAACGACATTATGCTTTCGGAAAAAATTGCGGCAATACGTGGAGACGTGGTGGCCCTTTACGAGAAGACCTGGTCCCCTTGGTTTACTTCCTCATATGTTACAGATGTCTCCTATTATATTTCCATATGATCCCCGATCACCCTTCCTCCTTTCCATATGACATCTATAATTATTGTATTTATAATTTATATGCATGCACGACACTGTACCTAGAATTTCTGTTATGTTTTGTTACTTTTGTAACTTTTCATGTTTTCTAAAAGTTGGCCAAGTAGGCCACTGATTGCTGTACTTGCTCCTCTTGCTTCCTAATAAACTTGATATGTTTGACACTAAAAGAAGATCTCAAGAAGTCGTCTTTCTTTTTTTTAAACTTTTTTTTAATAGCATACAGGTAAAATACAGAGGTACAAAGTAGAAATTTCTTAAAGGTCAAAGGTTGAGTAGACTAAACCTAAAGTGTCACTGTCGTTTAATTTTTTTTTTTTTTTTTTTTTTTGCAGAAATCAATAGTACAGGCGATTTTAAACTGCTAGACTGCTGATAAGCCCCTCCAGCATTACAAAGTTGCTACAACGTTGCAGATAGGGACTTCATCAGCCAAGACAGAGAGAAAAGCTCGCACACAGTTTTTTGTGTCTTCAGCAGAAAGTAGCAACTCAGAACTGGGGAAAGGAGACTAAATAGATAATAACAAGTATGGAAGGAATTGTTAGTGTCACCATGGGCAGCAACATATGAAAAGCTATGTTTGAGCGGAATACCCCTTCAACTCTCTTATTTTTCTATTTACTGATCCATATGAGGGTTTGTTTTTTGTGGAACCAATTGTATTTTCTAATGACTCATTTTACTGTTTTTGGTGGCTTACTTTCTCCAAAAACAAAAGGAGCAGGTTTTGCATATTGAAACAAGGAAGTATGTTATAAACTATTATTAATGTTATTGATTTATAGAGCGCTTTTTGTTCCAGGGCGCTGCACATATCACAAGGGGTTAAAATACACATTATAACACAAAGGTAAGTACAATAAACAGCCTGTGGGGGCTTACACTCTTCGGGAGATCTCCGCTTGTTGTTGTTTTTGCACCTTGCACATCCATGATTGACACCATTTGCCTAGAAATGTATAACTTTTCTCATCACTCCCAGTTCTGAAAAAGTGTATGGTGTTTACTAAAAGGGGTCTGGAATTTCTGACATATTTCCAAATTCTAAAGTGGTGCAAATTTTAGTGCACAAATTTGGCACGGATAGGTTTTATTTTCTGGCTATAGGACTAATTTAGGAGTCGCGCACCTTAGTTAGTGCAATCCAACCAACCAATCCGACCAAATAGTTAAAGGGGTTTTATCCAAAAGCAAAGTATGTAAAATCAGATATGAATATGTAAAGGAAATCAAAGTGCTGTTATTAGTAAAAGAACTGATATCACTGTACTGTTTTTCTCCCCCATGGATCTAATCACTTCCTGGTTTCCTCTTTAAACTGTGACCCTGCTGTTGCCAGTAGCGGATTATAATAGGCCAGTTTCGGGCAGTAGCCCAGGGCCCTGAGCTCCTGGGGGAGCCCATGGACACCCAAAAAGACATATACCTTAGTGGTGGCTTGTCTCCTGACTACAGTTCTGCCATGATTTGCTAAAAAAATGGCTGCTTTTTTACTGCAATTATGCACACATCAGGGCATCATGACATCATCAATTCTGTACTATTAACACTATGTTAGCATACCTCCCAACTTTTGCAAAGAGCAAAGAGGGACATGTGCGCCGCGGTCCCCATAGCCACACCCCCATAGCAACCCTCCATAGCCACGCCCCCATAGCAACCCTCCATAGCCACGCCCCCATAGCAACCCTCCATAGCCACTCCCCTACAGTCACCACATGCTGCTGACTAAATAGTGCCCTATACAGTATCCAATCCCCCATTATAGTGCCCCACATAGTATCCAATCCCCCATTATAGTGCCCCACATAGTAGCCAATGCCCCCGTATAGTGCCCCACATAGTAGCCAATGCCCCCGTATAGTGCCCCACATAGTAGCCAATGCCCCCATATAGTGCCCCACATAGTAGCCAATGCCCCCATATAGTGCCCCACATAGAATCCAATCCCCCACATAGTGCCCCACATAGTATCCAATGCCCCCATATACAGCCCCACATAGTAGCCTATGCTCTATATAGTACCCCACATAGTAGCCAATGCCCCCATATAGTGCCCCACATAGTAGCCAATCCCCCCATATAGTGCCCACATAGTAGCCAATCCCCATATAGTGCCCCACATAGTAGCCAATCCCCATATAGTGCCCCACATAGTAGCCAATCCCCCATATAGTGCCCCACATAGTAGCCAATCCCCTCATATATGCCCCACATAGTAGCCAATGCCCCCATATAGTGCCCCACATAGTAGCCAATCCCCATATAGTGCGCCACATAGTAGCCAATGCCCCCGTATAGTGCCCCACATATTATCCAATCCCCCATATAGTGCCCCACATAGTAGCCAATGCCCCCATATAGTGCCCCACATAGTAGCCAATCCCCCATATATGCCCACATAGTAGCCAATCCCCCCATATAGTGCCCCACATAGTAGCCAATCCCCCCATATATGCCCCATATAGTATCCAATCCCCCATATAGTAACCAATCCCCATATAGTGCCCCATATAGTAGCCAATCCCCATATAGTGCCCCACATAGTAGCCAATCCCTCCATATATGCCCCACATAGTAGCCAAACCCCCATAGAATGCACACATAGTAGCCAATGCCCCCATATATGCCCCAAATAGTAGCCAATCCCCCATATATGCCCCACATAGTAGCCAATCCCCCATATAGTGCCCCACATAGTAGCCAATGCCCCCATATAGTGCCCCACATAGTAGCCAATCCCCCATATATGCCCCACATAGTAGCCAATCCCCCATATAGTGCCCCACATATTATCCAATCCCCCATATAGTGCCCCACATAGTAGCCAATCCCCCATATAGCGCCCCATAGAGTAGCCAATCCCCCATATAGTGCCCATATAGTAGCCAATCCCCCATATAGCGCCCCACAGAGTAGCCAATACCCCCCATTTCTGTGGCCCCAGCGGAAAAAAACAATAAACCAGTAACTCACCTGTCCTCCGGTCCCAGCAGCTCCTCTCCCGGCAGAGCGCGCACCCCCGTCATCCTCCGGGGCGGGCAGCGGGGTACAGAGTCACTGACTGTACCGGAAGTGATTAATGACAGAGGCTGCAGGTCACTTCCGGTACAGTCAGTGTCTGTATACCCCGCTGCCCGCCCCGGAGGATGACGGGAGTGCGCGCTCTGCCGGGAGGGGAGCTGCTGGGACGGGAGGACTGGTGAGTTACTGGTTTATTGTTTTTTTTCGCTGGGGCCACATATAATGCGGGACACTGGGGGCCGTTCCGGGACCGCGGGACAGCACCCCGAAAACGGGACTGTCCCGCGAAATCCGGGACGGTTGGGAGGTATGCGTTAGTGCTGCCATAGTTACAGTGGGCTGGGGGGGGCAGGCTTGGTGAACAGCCCGGGGCCTATGGTAAAGTTCATCCGCCCCTGGCTGTTGCACACAATTTCCCTTGCTGGCAGGCTCAGTGGAGCCCGACTGCCAGTACTTCCTGGAGATTCCAGTTGAATTGAGCATGCCTGGCCCACCTTACCAGATCATCATAATTAGGGGCAACATGTATTATTAAATCTATATAGCTCTCAAACAGGACACTTTCTGAAATGCTTGTACATTTGCAATATGTTCCATTTGACCTAATGGATCACTTTAGATCTAGTCATGTTAATGACACAACCCCAATAATGTAATCTTCAAACCGACCTATTATACATGGAGAAAAGAAATAGAAAAGTATATGGTACAAAAATAATTCCCTTTGCATGGAGGGCACATAGGTCAGGACTGCAGCTAAGGCTAAGCTTGTGGATGAGTCATTTATCAGCCGTATATAGAGATGAGCAAACATTCGGTATTTGATTAGCTGGGGCTGCAGAACTTGGATAAAGCTCTAAGGTTGTCTGGAAAACATGGATACAGCCAATGACTATATCCATGTTTTCCACATAGCCTTAGGGCTTTATCCAACTTCAGCAGCCACCGCCAATCAAATGCCGAAAGTTCAGGTTCGGATCGACTCAAGCATGCTCCAGGTTCGCTCATCTCTAGCCGTTTACAGTGGGTACAAAGGTAATAGCCCAACAGCAGAATGCATAGTCTTATGGCTGCTGATTACCTTTTGAGATTGGAGATATTTGCAATATTATTTGGATTGTTAAAATATTCTAAAAAAGCTGAGAATAACACTTTATAATATGTAGCATCAACAAGCGGATTTACACATATGGCTCATGTACTCCACCGCACCTCTGACCAAACACATAGGTCTGGCTCCCCCTAGTGGACTGAATTGTTATTAATGAGAAAGGATTCTTTCTGCTTGGCTGCTAAACAGCTTTGTAACTAGGTGTAGTAGGAACTGGATGTAATGCCGACAGTATATTATAAATGTATCAGGAGGAATTGACTGACTTTTTTTTGCGTTTAGGAAGAGAAAAAGTATCTGCTGCACAAATAAATGTCACAACACCTATTACAGTCAGAACTTAAAGGGGTTATTCAGCGCTACAAAAACATGGCCACTTTTCCCCCTACTGTTGTCTCCAGTTCAGGTGTGGTTTGCAATTAAGCTCCATTTACTTCAATGGAACTGAGTTTCAAAACCCCACCCAAACTGGAGACAACAGTAGGGGGAAAGTGGCCATGTTTTTGTAGCGCTGGATAACCCCTTTAACAGAATTAGCCCTACTGAATAACAAGGGAGCTAATCCACCTGCAAATCTACTGCAAGACTCCAAGGCTCAGACTATGGAAACCCACAATATGAAATATACTGATCATTATTATACATTCTTGCCAGACAGAAGAGTGGACATAGCATATCTTATATAATATATCTTTCTGGTTATATATTGTCTTATTGGCCATTGATTTCAGGAATGCGCATTGTTATAATGAGATCACATTCATTCATCAATTAGTCAGGCATCAAAATCATTGCTAGCTGGCCGCATCCGCATCTTCATCCGCTATGATAAAATATAGGCCGTGTTCACACATGCAGAAATGCAATAAAAATGCAATGTGAATTCATCATTTAATTGATCCCTGTTGTTGGGCCCTAAGGGCCCTATTACATGGAGAGATTATCGTGCAAAAAATCGTTATATCGTTCAGATTTAAGCCATAATCTCTCGTGTGGATGCTGGCAATGATCAGACGACTGATGAAAATTTGTCCGTGTGTTGTTAATCGCATCTTTTGGGTCCTGCTAGATGAAGCGATTTTTCGTTTTCTTTGATTAACGATTGCAAACGACCTGAAATCGTTCACCATTATACACGGAATGATAGTTGTTAGTTATGATTGAAAATACAATCTTTATTACAATCGTTCAGATACGCTAGTATACGAACAAATGATGTGTTCAGACACTGAAAAATTTGTGATTAGAGATGAGCGAACCGGGTTCGGGTTCGAGTCGATCCGAACATTTGGTATTTGATTAGCTGGGGCTGCTGAACTTGGATAAAGCTCTAAGGTTGTCTGGAAAACATGGATACAGCCCAGGGGCGTAGCTAATGTCTCATGGGCCCTGGTGCAAGAGGCCAACTTGGGGCCCCCTTAAAAAAAGTCCCCTCTACCCTAAGGCTATGTTCACACAGCGTTAAAGTACAGCCATTGTTGCCATCGACAACAACGGCCGTACTTTGTACGGGTGGAACACTGCCTAGTCTTCTATGGGATCCTGGCTGGAGCGTACACACATAGTATACACTCCAGCCGGGATCCCATACAGCGCCGCAAACAACTGACTGACAGTTTTCTGCGGCTGCAATTTACTGAATTACTGAAAAAGACCTGTCAGTTCACACAATGAAGTGAGCGTCTCCGGCCGCTTGCTTCATTGTGTGCTATGAGTTGTTCTGATGCGGGCGCGTGCTGATGCGCCCACATTAGAACACTGCGGCCGGAAAGATCACCCAGCCTGCAGTACCGTCCGGGATGATCTTTTCAGAGACCGGCCGTTCCGTGACCCGGCCGGATCACGGAATGGCCGGTCTCATACGCTGTGTGAACATACTCTAAAATAGTACAGATAAGTACAGATGAGCACACGACAAATGCACCTCACACAGCTCAGTCCACTGTAGAATTGGGATGCAAGGTGATTTCTTATTGCCAAAAAAAGTTGTCACACACTGCAGTTTTGAGAGGGCGGGCGGGGGAAGTGATTGCTTTCCTAGCAATATTTTGTATGATAGAAAAACACTTTTTAAAGGCTGACTTCCACCTGCCTGGCTGTGTATAGGTGGTGTGAAATATTGAACAGAGGAAACTCCAAGTTTTCTGGTGCTGGACAAGTGGTGATCAATAAACCCTCCATGCAGCTGTTTATAGAGAATAAGATATCATAGGTAAGGGCTACATGGAGATTTTGTGCAGCAGGGAGGGAACTGGAGGGGACAGGGAAAAAGTGGATTCATTCTGTGAACTCAGTAGCAGCTGTATAGTACTTCTAGCTACTACTGAGGAAACTCATGATAAATCCCCCTAAAGAGCTCTGGAGTTGTGACCTCCTGCCCCTGAGTGTGTCTGCTCCAGTCCAGGGGGAGGAAGCCTGATCAGGACAGAGTGCAGGAGCCCCGACAGACCTGACAGGCTGATACAGCAGATACACAGCACCCCAGCCCCCGACCCACTCAATCTGATGATGATGCTTCCTCTCTCCAGTCCCGACAGCTGCTTAAGAGGAGGTGAGTCCTGCACATGACCAGCCCCCTGCTTCAGTGGAGGAGAGGAGGGGGGATGTGCGATCTCTGACTCATCCTGTGAGGGTCCTCAGCTCTGCAGCCTGCCGCTGAAGCGTCCAGGCAGATTGTCAGACATACAGGGGGCAGGGACCTCAGGCCCCCAATCGGCTCCAGCGTCTCCCGTGTAGCGGCAGCAGCCTGCATCCGATGGAAGCAGCTGCACAAGGTTGGTTAGATCGTGAAGTGGCAAGGGAGGGCGGTCGGGCCCCTCTGACTGGCGGGCCAGGTCGCAACTGCGACCCTTGCGACCACTGTAGCTACGCCACTGATACAGCCAATGACTATATCCATGATTTCCACATAGCCTTAGGGCTTTATCCAACTTCAGCAGCCACCGCTAATCAAATGCAGAACGTTCGGGTTCGGATGGACTCGAGCATGCTCCAGGTTCGCTCATCTCTAGTTGTGATTGATTAACAATGATTTTATGGTCGGTTAAAAAGATGCCGTCAGTGACAACAAAACATGAAAACAATTGAAAACAAAAAACATGCAAACTCACCCCTCCTGGAGCCTCATAGCACCGCTCTGGGGTCCTATATACCGTAGCCAGGATCCTGCAGCTCGGCTAGCTGCATCGTCACGACCCCGGAGTAAATGCCCACTCAGCCAATCAGTGACCCTGGAGTGGTGCAAGGGAGGCACAATGAGGGGTGAGTTTATATTTTTATTATTTTTAGTCCTTGTGGGACTTCTCTTTTAATTGTTGGCAGATCTTTTGGTGTATGTGCACATCATTTGTTTGTATACTCCTATACCATTAATGATTGTAACTAACAACTAATTGTTTAAATGAAAAATCGCTCTAATACACGTCCCCATAAAAAAAAAGTGCTAGATCGGCACTTGTTTACTAAGCTTTTACATAGGAAGATCATCGGGCAGCAAGGGCTGCATGGACATCATTAGGGATGTAGTGTAAGATAATAAATATTAGTGTAAGATAATAAATATTACCTCACCATACCACGTTTCTAGACGTCCTCAAAGGCCTTCCGCGCTTAGTGCAGCTCTGCCTCTGCTCCGGTCTTTGCAGTGACGGGACGCCGGCCACTCAGCCAATCACTGGCCGAGACAGGCTGCGGCCAGTGATTGGCTGAGCCGCCGGTTAATATTTAATAATAAACACTATAATCACCCGTCAGCTGCACATCGCTATTACACGTAGCAATGTGTCGGCGCCCAATGATTTTAGGTCTGAACCTAAAGAAACGATCAGCCGATGATCGTTTCATCGGCTGATCGTTCTCTTTATTACACGGAGCGATAGTCAGGCCGATTCGGACAATTATCTCTCTGTGTAATAGGGCCTCAATCAGAGTATTATCTACCTACAGAACAGATCATCCCTAGGTCCGGGCCTGATAACCTGCTTCCATACACTACAGTAACAAATAATCATTATAATAAATATACTGTATAAATGCAATGTCTATATCAGAAAGAGATGACATGTATATATCTGAGAGTAGCTATCCTCTTAGCCTCCATTTAACAAGCAGAATAACAGTGCCTTCTCCTCTACGTACTTACCCAACCTTCCTTCCTTTATTCCCTTTCCCTGATTTACACACAAGAAAACAAGTCTCGGCAATAGGACAGAAGGTCATTTTCTTTTTCTATTCTCCATTTTTCTAAACATCATTATTCCTCGTTCAGGATGAAACCTTTTCTCCTTTTATTTAGCTTTCTTCCTCATTTTACTGGATTGTGTTTCCATGGAAACGAGATGCTACAAAATAAATCAAGATTAATGCTCGGCTAATGGCTTATCGAGGGAAATATAGCAGAGCTGGCAATAAGGCCACACAATCCTAAGGCTTTGGTTCTCTTTCTAAATCAACAATTGCTTTTCTGAGATTCCATTTTTTTCCCTGATTAGTATTATCATTAAAATATTTTTATCTGTATTTCGAGGTAAGTTTTTTTCTTCATTTTTCTGGTGGAAAATATTGAGAAATTTTCAGAGAACTATTATATTTCTTTATATAATTCTCTAGAGAGAAAAGAAACATGGTAGCACATCCATATACTTATGACTGATCTCTCTGCATAAGCCCACACACCACGTCAAGGTTCCTGATACGTGTGGGTCCCCATGTGGCAACCACCATGGCAAAAACAGCGCCAGAGGGGTGAGCAACCCAGTCGCCCAGCAACAGTCGCCCCAATGCCGCTAGATATAGCCCCCCTGGGCTCTGGGCCACACCATCCACCAACACCACACCGCCAACGGTACCAAACCACACAGGGCAAAAGCTCTTATATTTGTTTTCATTGGTCCCATAAAACAAGGGCAAAATTAAGATACACAAATTTGAAGTCTCAAAGCTAAGATACTGCCAGGGAGTAATGATTTCTATCTATAGTATTTTATGAAATTTTAACCTGGATAGGAAAAATTATTTTTTATTAAAAAATACATTAAAAGGAGAGATGAGTGAATTTACAGTATAAGGCTATGTTCACACTACGTAAAAGTACGGATGGCAACAACGGCCGTACTTTATGCGGAGTGGAACAATGCCTTATTTTCAATGGGATCCCGGCTGGAGAGTATACACATCGTATACGCTCCGGCCGGGATCCCGCACGGGGCTGCAAATAACTGACATGCCAGTTTTCAAGGAATTGCGGCCGTAGGAAACCCTGTCAGTGCACACAGTGGAGCGAGCGGCTCCGGCCGCTCGCTTCACTGTGTGCTATGGGAAGCTCTGATGCGGGCGCGCGCTGATGCGCCCGCATCAGAGCTCTGTGGCCGGAAAGATCAGTACCGGCCGGGATGATCCGTGCACAGACCGGCCTAAGGCTATGTTCACACGCCGGAAGAGACCGGCCGTTCCGTGACCCGGCCGAGTCACGGAACGGCATGCCTCTGCAAAGATCATCCCGGCCGGTACTTATGATCTTTCCGGCTGCAGTGTTCTGATGCGGGCGCATCAGCCCGCACCCGCATCAGAACTTCCCATAGCGCACAATGAAGCAAGTGGCCGGAGCCGCTCGCATCATTGTGTGCACTGACAGGTCTTTCAGTGAATTGCGGCCGCAGAAAACTGACATGTCAGTTCTTTGCGGCACCATATGGGATCCCGTCCGGAGCGTATACGATGGCATAGTTAGTACATAATTAGTACATAACTTGATCAAACCATATTGCCTCGTACCATGTGCAGGTCTTCTGATCCACATGAGTCCCTACTCTAGCCATGGTGCAGCGTTCGCTGGCGACCACCACTGCCGCAAAGCTAGTGTCCACAGGGGGGAGCAGCCCAGCGGTCCAACAACCCCAGTGTTGCAAAACCAAGCTGCTCTTTCCCAGTCTAGCTGGGAGCACATGGAGTGGGCTTTTAGATCTGTTCACACTAGGTATTGGCTGACGGCCATTGCCCTTGCTGGCCGTGCCTGCGAGGCGGTGCAGTTCTGGCCCTGCGGGCATGGTTCTACGACACTGGGGTTGCTGGACCGCTGGGCTGCTCCCCCCTGTAGGCAATGGCTTTGCGGCGGCAGTGGTTGCCGGCGAATGCTGCACCATGGCTAGGGTAGGGACTTATGTGAATCAGAAGACCTGCACGTGGTACATGAGGCAATATGGATTGATCAAATTATGTACTAACTTCTGATGTTGGTTTTTAATGTAGCTGAACAAGCTTTAGTTTCAACCATGGGTGCGATGTGAAGCCATTTCTATGTTCTCCAGGCTTGTTATCTCTGTGTTCACACATGCAGTAACGCATTGAAAATGCAATGTGAATGCATCATTTAATTGCAGTAAGTGGCCATTAAATTGCCGTTCAGCCGTCCTTCATTGCAATGAAACTCGAACGTGTGTGAACATACCTTACTGACTGACAATGGCGGTAATCATCCTACAAATCACATACACACACACCTACAGCAGTAATCTGAGGCTGAGACACACAACGGATTGCGAGTCTAGTGTGTGAAGATATCATCATGTTATTGATCTATTATTCATGTAGCGTCCTTTTGTTTCAGACAGAAGAAGGGATGTAACGTATCTGGGGAAATAATGTCTATTATTACTATCTTACGTCTTTAGGGTCAGTATCCTGGGAGTATATTGCCTACCTGGAGAACCAAACAATCACCCTACATACACATACACTACAGTGACAAATAACCATTATAATAAATACGCTGTATAAATTCAATGTCTCCTTCAGAAAGAGATGACATGTATATATCTGAGAGTAGCTATCCTCTTAGCCTGAATTTAACAAGCGACAGTGCCTTCTCCTCTACGTACTTACCCGACCTCCCTTCCTTTATTCCCTATCCCTGATTTACACACAAGAAAACAAGTCTCGGCAATAGGACAGAAGGTCATTTTTTGTTCTATATTCCATTTTTCTAAACATCATTATTCATCGTTCAGGATAAAAAAAATACCTTCTTTTATTTAGCTTTCTTCCTCATTTTACTGGATTGTGTTTCCATGGAAACAAGATGCTACAAAATGAATCAGGATTAATGCTCGGCTAATGGCTTATCGAGGGAAATATAGCAGAGCTGGCAATAGGGACACACAACCCATTTGTATCCCTGCAATCCTACGGCTTTGGTATTATTATAAATATTCTTTTGTTTGCATTTCAGAGGATTGTCATTTTATAAAGAGTTCCACAAAAATATGTTGCTTTTTTTATTGGCCCTTTAAAACAAGAGGCAATTGCCCAGAACCCCAATCCAAAAATCCAGAAAATCCTCACTATCTGGTCCACTCTGTCTCCACTCCTCTGTGCTCCCCCTCTGTTCTGAGACCAAAGTCACATGACGTCTTTGACAGCAGCGGCAGCCTCCTGAGAAGCACAGGGGAAAGGAAATACAGTCAATTTCTTTCTCTCTAATCTATCTGTGTGGATAGATACCAGTTCAAAGTTCAATACCAGTGTGTGGATAGATAGATATTTTGTTTACAGTGTAAGGGTACAAACTCACTGGGCGGATCCGCAGCGAGTTTCTCGCTGCAAATTTGCAGCGACACCCGCTGCGGATCCCTGCCCTGTTCAGTCTATGGGCAGACAAACTCGCAGCAGGATGCACATCCCGCCCCGTTAACCCCCCGGCCGCCGGAGCATATACATCACTGGGTCCCCACTCCGACTTGCTTTGCGGTTTTTCGACACGTCCCGTTCGGCCAATCAGTGCGGCCGGGGGTTAATGGGGCGGGCTGCGAACAAACTCACAGCGGGATGTGCATCCTTCTGCGAGTTTGTCTGCTCATATGTGTACAGGGCAGAGATCCACAGCAGGCCCCGCTGCGAATTCACAGCGAGGAACTCGCTGCGGATTCGCCCAGTAAGTTTGTACCCTTCAGCAGAAGCAGATAGAGCCAAAGATTAGGCAGATACTTGGCAGTTGGCTCTGAGGTGCAATGCATTCTGGGAAATGTAGTTTTCCCACCTGTGCTATCTTGGCTATAGATTCTCTTAGTAAAACTTGTAACACAGGAACGGCAGCAGCTAGACAGACGGAAGATGGCTCAAAATACTCAGGGGGGCTTTGTGGATAAGATCGGCTAAGTTTAAGAGCAATTGATGTTTTTATCTCTTGGGTAGAATAAACTTTTAAGTCTTCAAGTACTTATCAGCTGCTGTATATCCTGTAGAAAATGGTGTATTCTTTCCAGTCTGACAAAGTGCTGTCTGCTGCCACCTCTGCCCATATCAGGAACCTTCTATTGGGATTTGCTACTGCTCTGGACAGTTCCTGACATGGACAGAGGTGGCAGCAGAGAACACTGAGACTGGAAAGAATACACCACTTATTGCAGGACATACAGTAGCTGATAAGTACTGGAATATTTGAAATTTTTAAATAAAAGAAATCAACAAATCTGCATAATTTTCTGACACCAGTTGAGTATCCTTTTTGATAGAGTGTTGGGATGCCAGCTTTCATTTCTTATATTGCTCTCGTGAAATAAAATCTACGCTGTTATTGGTATGGGAAACAAAATAAATCTCACCTTATGTTAAGGAAGGATTGGGGGTCAAACTTATTGCTGCTCCTTTAAAAGTCTATGGGACTGAGATGGCACTTGGCTATTACGAATAGAGATGAGAGAACTTACAGTACGTTCGAGTTTGCTCAGTATTTGAATCCCGGTGTCTGGAGAAGATGGATGCAGCCCTAGCACTGCCTAGAAAACATTGATACACCCTATGGTGAACCCGAACTTACTGTAGGTTCGCTGATCTCTAATTATGAGCTATAAAACTGACAATTTATTGTAATAGTTATTAAGGTTGTTGTTGTTCTAGTTCCCTCTGGGATCCGGGCCGTGTGCCGTAAGGCCAGGACTGGCATCTCATGTGCTTTAGTATAACCAGGCTGGTATTAGCATGGATAAGCACCTGCCTTTAGCATCTATGGCTGCTCTCTCCTCAAAAACTGCCTCCTTGTTGCCATGGAGAGGGGGACTGCAAAAGAGCCTGCACTTTACACAAGCTGCCTTTTGTAGGGCTTCATCTATGTGTGTGTGGGGGGGGGGAGTAATTACTATGGTGAAAAAAATCAACACTACAGTCTTTTTGTATGTCAGTTCTCATGGCAGCAGGGGGTTGATAATAAAAATAAGTAAAATTTTCATTTTTCTACCAATATGTACCTTTCCGCATTTTTCTTTCCGGATCCAAGCCTGGTAACCTTTTATAGATTTCATCTGCAATATTAAAATTCTGAAGAAAAACTGAAGCAGATTTAGGGCCGTGGGGCATTTGCAGTTCTGTTGCAGTTCGCAACATGGCTGTCCTCAGTCCAAAGCTCTGTGCAGGTGTGCACCGGTGTTCTAGCCCCTTTGCTTGTGTATTTTATACCTTCATTTGTATAACTACTATGTGTACTTGTGTGCATTAGGTGGCGACTTTAGAGGAGAAGTTACAGCAACAGGCCATGCTCACATAACGTATATTTTCGTAAAAGCACGGTCGTTGTTGCAGATTGCAACAATGCCCGTGATTAATACGAAAATATACGTTAACTTGCTGTCTATGGAATCCCGGCCGGAGCGTACACACATAGTATACGCTCTGTCTAGGACCTCTAGCGGCGCTGTAGAAAGCTGACATGTCAGATTTCTGCGGCCGCTATTCACTGAATAGCGGCCGTAGAAAACCCTGTCAGTGCACATTATGGAGTGAGCGGCTCCGGCTACTCGCTCCATTGTGTGCTGTGGGGACTTCTGATGCGGGCGCACACGGATGCGCCCGTATCAGAACTCTGCTGCACTAAAGATCATCTGGCCGGTACTGCAGTACCGTCCGGGATGATTTTTTCTGAGACCGGGCGTTCTGTGACCTGGTCAAGTCACGGAACAGCCGGTCTCATACTACATGTTAACATAGCCACAAGGTGCAAAGGCACATGTGTCTACATGTATACTGATCAGCCATACTATTAAAACCACATGACATATCATAAAATAAGCATAACATGAACAAACACAAGAAGGTCAACAGGCCAAGGTCAAAACCAAACTAGCAACGCGGTACAAAATCAGAATCCAAGTAGTGAGGTCAAAGGTACAATACACCAAAGTCAGGTAACCAGGTAAAGTAGACAGAGAGCAAAGACACATAGGAAACACTAGCACACTTTTAAAGTCAGACTAATAGCTAGCAAAGGGTTAACAGACCAAGGAAGTATATATATGAGATCAGGGGTCCGGTCAAGCATGTGATTGGACCAGAGGTCCAGAACCCAGCTAGGAGTAAGTGGAAAGACAAGATGTCAATCACCCAGGCAAAACAGAGGTTAATCGTGAAGAGGCCAGAGGGATGTTAGCAGGGATGAGACGGGTGTGGCAGATAAATCAATCATCAGAGGAGAAGGAGTAGAGCAGTGTTTAGACAGAGCTCAGAAAAGTGAAAATAAAACATACAAATAACAATGTATGGCAAAGAGCGCAGTCTTGGCCGTATACCACAAGCCGAGGACCGTGCCGAGGTCCTAACAGGTAAAGTTATGACATCTACTCCCTGAGAATTTTTTTTCACAGACCCCTGTAAAACTGCTAAAGGGGTTTCTGTGGCTTAACACCAACTAATTCTCTCCTGTAAACCAGACAAAGTGACCTTTCAAACCCACTAGGAACTAAACATAGGCCTAGAATTCACACCATCCCAATAACAATCCATCTTGTCATTACCTTCCAAGGCCTTCTGATGAGCAAACTATGTGAAGGATCTTGCATCGCTATAACAGAGATGGGGAACCTTTGGCCCTTCAACTGTGGCAAAACTACCATTCCTATCATGTCTGGACGGCTTTATGCAAAAGATGAGCCCTCACACAAGGCTATACAAAAAAATAAGGAACACAGGTCAGAATAGGGCAATTGTAAGACAATACATTTATTTTTACACATTTTAAAGTAGTAAAACAAAACAAAAGCTATATAAATTAGTTATCAATGCCAGTAACATTTTTTGTTTTCACATTTATTATACATTTTGTGGTAAAATAAAAGCAGCCAATGCAAAGTTCAATTGGGCCCACAAAAAAAGTCTTTATATGGCCCCGTTTATGGAAAAACTAGTGGTCTTACAGCTTTTAGAACCTGAGTAGGAAAAAAAACCCAAAACACTGGTATTTTCCGGTCTTGAAGGCAATAAATGTACTTAAAAACAGAAAAGAACATATACATTTGGTATAGATGTAGTTGAACAGATCTAAGGAATACTACATATTTAGTACAGTTTTACTACATAGTTAACAGCGTAAACACATAAGCACCCCAATTTTTAATTTCATGAATATTTTTTTCCCCCAGTATATTTAAAGTTTTCATTACACAAAGCACAATTGGTTCCACCAAAGTAAAATGAAAAGTAAGCTCTCATATGCCTCTGTAGACGGAAAAATTAAATAGTTATGACTCTTAGAGGAGAAAAGATAAATAAAGCCATAATAAAGAACCTATACTTACCAGTCCCCGTACCCTTGCATTGCAGTGTCCCACTCCCAGAGGATTCTCCATATCTTTCCTCTGCTATGTCATGACTCTGCGGATATATGCTCGGCTCAGCCAGTCAGTGACTAGGGAGGGACACTGCTGCAGTCACTGATTGGCTGGGTGGAGTACTTCTCACGCGCTCCCTTCAAGGCACAGGAAACGGTAAGTATAGGTACTTCGTTATGTTTCCTCCACCCCCTGCCTGCACTGGTATGTTTACACTGAGCAAATACGGCTGAATCCAGTGTCCTACAGTGACTAAATGAGAGGGAGGGAGGGCGCGCGCGTGTCCGCTTCCTCCCCTCTCCGCTCAAAGAAGTTCTCCCATAAATGGGCAATGACACACTGAGCACGTCGGAATTCCGCCTGATTTGCTCAATGGGAACATACCCTTATTGTTAAATCAACCGGACTTCTCCTTTAACCCCTTGCCGCATATGGACGTACCGGCACGTCCAAATCTGCATACAGTTCCTGCAGATGGACGTGCCGGTACGTCCACGGGATGACAGGGGCGCAGGAGCTGCACTCCTGTCATCCCCGATGGGGCCCGGCTGTCAGTGATAGCCGAGCACCCGCCACAACTGCAGAGATCCGCGCCGAGCCCGGATCCCGGCAGTTAACCCCTTAGTGACCGCCGATACTAATGGGCCGGCGCTGTACTGCATTTCATCTCCCCCCCCACCGTGAATCCATGGCGGGGGGAGATGAAATAAGTCAATCAGACCCCAGATCAGCCCCCCTAGTGGGCTGGTCACTAACCCTCTCCCTCCCGCGGCGGCCATCAGATCCAAGATGGCCGCCGCAATCACTGTGAACAGACTAATGTCTGTTCACAGTGATTAGAAAATAGAAAATAAAAATGAATGAAACACCCATGCTCTCCGCCACCGGAGGTAGGGGAGAGCATGGGGCAGTGATCGGGGACCCCCCTGCGGGGTCCCGGAACAGGCGATCGGCGGTATATACTATATACCGCCGATCGCCTGTTCACAGTGCAGGGATGCACTTTTTATCCCCTGTCACCATCAATGATTGGTGACAGGGGATAAAAAGTGTCAGGGTCCGTCCCCCAAGTCGCCCTCCACCCCCCCAGTAACCCCCCGTCCCCCAGTCACCCCCCTACCCCTTATACGTTACCTGATCCTGGAGCTCCTTCCTCCTCGACGTCCCGGCTGGTTATGAAGTGCGCATGCGCTACATAACCAGCCAACTCTGAAAATTTAAAGTGACAGAGACCAATTTGGTCTCTGTCACTGAACTATGATTACTGTGATAGAAAATATCACAGTAATCATAGTAATACAGTGAAAATGAATGTGTAAAGTACAAAAAGTGACAAACATACAAAAAAATAAAACACACACTTTTTATTATAGTAATAATTGCAGTTTACTCCTAAATTACCCCTAACCCCCCCAGATTACCCGTAACTACCGCAGGTTGCCCGTAACCCCCCAGGTTGTCCGTAATCACGTCAGATTGCACGTAACCCCCCAGATTACACGTAACCACCGCACGTTGCCCGTAACCACCACACGTTGCCCGTAACCACCACACGTTGCCCGTGACCTCCTCCAGATTGTCTGTAATCACCCCAAATTACATGTACCCACCCCAGATTACCTATAAGCACTTCAGTTTATCCGTAACAAATCTAGATTGTCTGTAACCCCCCCCCAGGTCGCCGTAATCATGCCAGATTACATGTAACCCCCCCAGATTGCACGCAACCACCGCAGGTCGCCTCTGACCACTGCACCTTGCCTCTGACCACCCCAAATTGCCAATAACCCCCTCCAGATTGCCCGTAACCACGCCAGATTACAGGTACCCACCTCAGATTACCTATGAGCATTTCAGTTTATCCGTAACCACCCCAGATTGCCCGTAACCACCCCAGATTGTCCTTAACCACCCCACGTTGCCCGTAACCACCTCATGTTTACCGTAACTACAGCAGGTTGCCTGTAACCACCCTAGATTGCCTGTAACCACAGCAGGTTGTCTGTAACCACAGCCGGTTGTCCGTATCCTTGTCAGGTTGCCTGTAACCACCCCAGGTTGTCCGTACCCACGTCAGGTTGCCTGTAACCACCCCAGGTTGCCTGTAACCACAGCAGGTTGTCCGTATCCACGCCACGTTGCCTGTAACCACCCCAGGTTGTCCGTATCCACGTCAGGTTGCCTGTAACCACCCCAGGTTGTCTGTAACCACAGCAGGTTGTCCGTATCCACCCCACGTTGCCCGTAACCACCCCAGGTTGTCTGTAACCACAGCAGGTTGTCCGTATCCACCCCACGTTGCCCGTAACCACCCCAGGTTGCCTGTGACCACCCCATGTTGACCATATCCACCCCAGATTGTCTGTAACCACAGCAGGTTGTCTGTAACCACAGCAGGTTGTCTGTAACCACAGCAGGTTGTCCGTATGCACGCCACGTTGCCCGTAACCACCCCAGGTTGCCTGTGACCACCCCATGTTCACCGTAACCACCCCAGGTTGTCCGTATCCACCCCAGATTACCCGTAACCACCCCATGTTCACCGTAACCACCCCAGATTACCCGTAACCACCCCAGGTTGCCCGTAACCACCTCCAGATTACCTGGAACCACCCCACGTTACCTGTAATCTCATTTTCTTTATTGTATTTTAGTAACTGCACTGTTCTAATAACTATTACTAGCTGCGGTTTTGCTCCAGCAAATTGGCGCTCCTTCCATTCTGAGCCCCGCTGTGTGCCCATACTGTGGTTTATGCCCACATATGGGGTACTGTTCTACTCAGGAGAACCTGCGTTACAGATTTCGGGGTACATTTTTTCTCCTGTTCCTTGTGAAATTTTGAAATTTCAAACTAAATGAACATATTATTGGAAAAATTCGAGTTTTTCATTTTTACTGGCCAGTTTTGAATACTTTCCTCCAATACCTGTGGGGTCAAAATGCTCATCCTACCCTAAGATGAATTCTTTGAGGGGTGCACTTTCCAAAATGGGGTGTCTTATGGGGGGGGGGTTCACTCCGCTGGCACTACAGGGGCTCTGCAAACGCACCTGGCACTCAGAAACTTCTTTAGCAAAATCTGCATTGAAAAGGCTAATTGGCGCTCCCTTCCTTCTGAGCCCGGCTGTGTGCCCATACAGTGGTTTATGCCCACATATGGGGTACCGTTCTACTCAGGAGAACCTGCGTTACAGATTTTGGGGTACTTTTTTTTTCTTGTTCCTTGTGAAATTGAGAAATTTCAAACTAAACGAACATATTATTGGAAAAATTCGAGTTTTTCATTTTTACTGTCTAATTTTGAATACTTTCCTCTAATACCTGTGGGGTCAAAATGGTCACCACACCCCAAGATGAATTCTCTGAGGGGTGCACTTTCCAAAATGGGGTGACTTATGGAGAGATTTTACTCCGCTGACACTACAGGGGCTCTGCAAACGCACCTGGCGCTCAGAAACTTCTACAGCAAAATCTGCATTGAAAAAGCTAATTGGCGCTCCCTTCCTTCTGAGCCCCGCTGTGTGCCCATGCAGTGGTTTATGCCAACATATGGGGTACCGTTGTACTCATGAGAACCTGCGTTACAAATTTTGGGGTGCTTTTTCTATCATGTTCCTTTTTAAAATGAGAAACTTTAATCTAAATGTATATATTATTGGAAAATTTTAATTTTCCATTTTTTTACGGCCTAATGGTGAATACTTTGCTCCAGCCCCTGTAGGGTTAAAATGCTCATTATACCCCTAGATTAATTCTTTAAGGTGTGTAGTTTCCAAAATGGGGTCACTTATGGGGGTTTCCAGTATACAAGCCTCCTAAATCAACTTAAAAAAAGAACTGGTCCCTAAAAAAATCAGTTTTGGAAACTTTCACAAAAATGTGGTAATTTGCTGTTAAATTTCTAAGCCCCGTAACACCCTAAAAAAGTAAAATATGTTTATGAAATGAAGCCAGAATAAAGAGGACATATTGGTAATGTGACTTAGTAACTAATTTATGTGCTACGACTTTCTTTTTTTAGAAGCAGAGAATTTCAAAGTTCATAAAATGCTAATTTTTTACATTTTTCATGATATTTTGATGTTTTTCACAAAAAACACACAAAGTAGTGACCAAATTTTGCCACTAATATAAAGTGGCATATGTGACGAAAAAACAATCTCAGAATCGCTAGCATACGTTAAAGCATCACTGAGCTATGAGCGCATAAAGTGAGACAGGTCAGATTTTGAAAAATGAGCCTGGTCATTAAGGCCCAAATAGGCTTAGTCTTGAAGGGGTTAAAAAGCTGTCATTAGACTTTTGACGTGCCTTATGTTTTCAGATTTTTGTGATGAACGTACATTATTGTATCCCCAAGGAAATGTGTTTGACCTTCTTGTGACATGTTTGGATATGTTTTTGGAATTTAGCGTTTCCTGTTGAAACATTGTTTAATTCTATAAAGGTGTAAACGCTTTCCTCTTCCCATACAGCTTCACTGCGAGCTAAGGCTGCGGCCCTGTTGTTTCTATGGTAACTTGGATTGAAATAGCTCAGATATAATAAGGAGCTTTAGAGCCTGCGGGAGGAAATACCACCCGTGACGGCGGTTTGAATCACGTCTATCAAATCTCCACTTTTGATATTTGTATGTATTTTTTCCTTATTTATTGTTTATAAAAAGCCTTTTCTAGCCATTTATAACCCACTGGTAGAACACTGGGAATGATGAAATGTGCAATACAATTTCTCTCATTTTAGGTTTGTTTTGCATTTAAATGCATAGGGTATCAGTATACTTTGCCTAGTGTAGGAAGCAAATTAGATATTTTCTAGAAGAAACAAAGCTGACTTCGTAGCGCCACCGATTGAAAGTAGCTACTGTATTAGTCAATATCAGACCTATAATAGAATGTTAAAAACAGACTGGGATTATCAACCAAAACAGAATCCCCCCCATAGACACCCATCTGTTACAGCTCTGTAGTGGCTCTTACCTCTTGTCACTAAGGTTCTGGTTTGTATCTCCAATTGGTGGCACCAGGAAGACATTGATATGGGGGACAGCTAATTAGCTATGCCTGGCCTATAAGACCTTCTAGGCCACTTGGCTCCCCATAAGGAGAACTGCTATGCTCCAAAGACTTACATCAAAGACCTCTCATTCACCCAACCACTGGCCATATTGGAGATACACATTTCCTTTCGTATACTTTTCTTCAAAGTTATTTTCTAGATGTTTCCAGGATTTGTTGGTGTACAGTCCCTATTCCACGATAGCATGGGACAGTAAAACCTTAGGGTCCTATTCCACTGGACGATTATCGTTCGCATAATCGTTAACGATTAACAATCTCAAACGACTGCTATTGTGAAAGACCTGAAAACGTTCACTCATTTCCATGGAACGATAATTGTTACTTATGATCGTATTTGCGATAGTTTTTTCTTCGCTATTGCGCTCGTATCTACTGCGAACGATGTCTTATTCAATGCGAATGAGCAACGATAAAAATAGGTTCAGGTCTTATAAAGCGATCAACGATTTCTCGTTCGATCGTTAACTAAATTTCAAACGAACGATTATCGCTTAGATTTGAACGATTTAACGATAATCTGAACGATAATCGTCCGGTGGAATAGGGCCCTTACTCTGTCAGTACATTAAAAAAAAAGTCATCACAACCCTCCAATTTTGGCAGGAACATCTTAGGTGTATGGGGACCTTCTGACTTTACAGGAGATGTCAGGGAAAGAAGGATTGGGCATGTTAGGTTTCAACTGCCCAATGTTTTTGTTCTTGAAGAGAAAAGCTGCCACAGTTGCGTGGTGTCCCACTACGCGTTTTTCTTCTTTTCTTACTCCTAGGTAAAAGTGTCTCTCTAAGATGACACAGTTGCGATAGTAAGCTGCTGTACCTTACTCCAACCACTAGGTGTCCCACAAAACAGCTGCAGTCAAAGTTGGGTTTAGCTACACTCACTACTTCCTGGGAAGTTCAGGCGGTCTTGTCCCAGGCAGAGAAGAGAGAACACCTGTTCCAGAGCTAGTGAATCAACCCCCAGGGAAGCTGGAGACTAGGGAGTAAACCCCCTTGCCTATGCCGTGGATTTATTTAAACTCAGGACAGTAAACCCCATAAAGAAAGGAGACGAACACTAAGGCTGTACCGCAGCAGAGCACAGTGCAAGTTAGCCACTCTCTACTGACTTTCGCTCGGTTGAGTAGGAAGGACACTACTAGCTAGCTCCACCCAGTGACAGGACTCGTACTAACCCATTAGGATGGAAACCTGACACCAAGGGGAAGAAGGCAGTCAGATGAGATAACTGAGACTCATCCATACGTGAGTACGAGGATTTCTTCAAGACACTCTATCTATAGACACTTCACCACATCCTGGCAGAGTACACAGTAATTTAGGCAAAGGACCCTCCTATCTGGTCCCTGACACCTGCTTCGGTTATCTTTTTCTATCAACTCATCTTCTACAAGTTCCTAATACTGTTCGCGATCACGAATAACACCTGATCTCACACCCCAGTACCCAGAGCGGCTGCAATCTATAGGGACCCTGCAGACCAGCTCCCTACATAATTATATAATATAGAATTCTCCAGCCGCACAACTGGGAGTCAGTTCATCAAACTGTCAGAGCGCTGTAGGACGCTACAAGGCCTGACCATAGCTTACACTACATAGACTTCTATTCTTATTCTATACTTCATATACTGCACCCCCTGCTGGATCCTGCCGGTACATACACTTGAGATGTGACATCACGTTTTTTTTTTTTGTTTTTTTTTAGAGAAGTTGAAGCCTGCCTGATCTACCGAATTGAGAGGAATAGCACTATATGTGTATTTCCTATAAATAGTGTATATTAGGGATTTGTCTAACTTCCTTATGTAATAACATATTAAAAAATACATTTTGCCCGGAGTCCCCTTTAAAGCCCTTGGCTGTCCAGACATGATGGGAATTGTAGTTTTGCAACAGTTGGAGGGCAGAAGGTTTAACACTGAAGATTTTTCAGCTATAAATGACAATAAAGCATCTGAGAAGGGGGTCAGACTGGTTTTTCTAGCCGTCCCGCCATCTCCTTGGAAACCTATCAGTAAACGTACAGGAAGATATAAAGCAGAAGATAACCATTCCTCAGTTATCTCGCATTGGCCGTCCGATTAGAGACACACCGGGGAGCCACTGGCACAGCTATCCTTCACGGAGATCTGCCAGGGACTTTCATAGTGAGGACAATAGGAAACTACACTGCTCAAAAAAATAAAGGGAACACTCAAGTAACACATCCTCGATCTGAATGAAATAGTCTCACTGAATACTTTGTTCTGTACAAAGTTGAATGTGCTGACAACAAAATTACACAAAAATCATCAATGGGAAATCACATTTATTAACCAATGGAGGGCTGGATTTGGTGCCACACACAAAATTAAAGGGGTACTCCGACCCGGGGGTATTTTTAAGCTATGGCTGGGGAGGGGGTAGTTATAGACGGCAGAGATCACTTACCTCCGCGGTTCCAGCGCCGGGTCCCGGATCGCACCGCCCCGTACACCCGTGCCGCGGCCGCTTCCTGGTGTGAGCTGCGGCATGAGACCTGACGATTCAAAGCAGCTCAGCCATTCAGCGGCCATAGCCGGGGAGGGTTTAATAATACCCCCGGGCCGGATTACCCCTTTAAAGCGGAAAATCACACTCCAGGCTCATCAGACTTTGATTTAATGTCCATATACAAGTCACAATGAGTATTGTGTGTGGCCTCCACGTGCCTGTATGACCTCCCTACAATGCCTGGGCATGCTCCTGATGAGGTGGTGGATGGTCTCCTGAGGGATCTCCTCCCAGACCTGGACTAAAGCATCTGCCAACTCCTGGACAGTCTGTGCTGCAACTAGGGCTGGGCGATAGGGGCAAAAAATAAAATCTCGATTTTTAAAATTTTTTGGACAATTGTCGATTTAAATCTCGATGCTTTTCCTTTTTTGCTAAATAAACAGAACATTTTCTCCCTGCAGCATCAGATACTATTTTAATATTTCAGACAACAACTGTATTGCTTTCCAGTGTAACAGAGCCCCCATATAGTATAGGAAATCATGTTTGTGCCTCCATCTATGTAGGGTGTAGTAGTGGAGGTATAGTGGATAAGGGGTGTAGTAGTACAGGTATAGATGAGGGGTGACTGGGGAGACTGAGGGGGAATGGGGTAAAACTGAAGGGGACTGGGGTGACACTGGGGGACACTAAAGGGGACTGGGGTGACACTGGGGGACACTGAAGGGGACTGGGGTGACACTGGGGGACACTGAAGGGGACTGGGGGGACACTGAGGGGATTGGGGGCACACTGAAGGGGACGGGGGGGGACACTGAGGGGATTGGGGGCACACTGAAGGGGACTGGGGTGACACTGAGGGGAGACTGGGGGGGGACTGTGAGGGGACACTGAGGGGATTGGGGGGACACTGAAGGGGACTGGGGTAAAACTGAGGGGAGACTGAGGTGACACTGGGGGGACACTGAGGGGACTGGGGGGGACACTGAGGGGATTGGGGACTGGGGGAACACTGAGGGGATTGGGGGGGCACTGAGGGGATTGGGGACTGGGGGGACACTGAGGGGATTGGGGAATGACTGGTGCAGCTGGGGGTGATTGGAGCAGGAGGGCACATACATCTCCTCCTGGAGCAGGAGGCCGCAGGGACAACAGGAAGTGGTGATCACGTCGCTGCGGGTCATGGAGCTATACAGCGGAAACGGGGGTCTGCACTGAGCCCCCCGATCCAGCTGTATAGCTCCAGGACGTGCAGCGCCGCGATCACCACCTACTGTAGTCCCTGCGGCCTCCTCCTCCACAGACCCGGGACCTCCACGTCTGGCCGGGAGGAGAGCGGGACGCTCAGTGGAGGGGGCGGGGGCAGGTCAGCGGCGGCGCTGTCAGTGGCTGGAGGCTGCCGGCACCACACCGCCCCTCTCCAGCCTGGCCACCCAGCATCTTCTCCCCGCTCACCCACACTGCCCCTCTACGGCTCTCCCGCCGGCCCGCACTGCAACCCCCCTTCCTCTCAGCTCCTCTCCGGGATCGCAGCCCGAAATGATTTTTTGTGAAAGTCGAATTTACGATTTTCACAAAAAATCGAATCGATTTCAACATTCTGGACAATTAATCGAATTAATTTGATTAATCGCCCAGCCCTAGCTGCAATGTGACGTTGGTGGCTGCAGCAGCCGAGAGCAATGGAACACTGATCTCATGTATCTATGCAGTATATCTATACTGCATAGATCTCAATGAGAGATCAATGTGGCTATACTAGAAGTCCCCCAGGGGAATAACCCTAACCCCAGAGGGAATAACCCTAACCCCAGGGGGGCTTTTAGTATAAAAAATGTATTAATTAAACAAAAACCTCCCCTAATAAAAGTTTGAATCACCCACCTTTTCCCATTTTATAAATAAATGTTTGGTATCGCCGCATGCGTAATCACCTGACCTATTAATTGATCACATTCCAGATCGTGCACGGTAAATGGCGTAAGTGCACAAAAATTTCAAAGTGCAAAATTGCGCATTTTTGGCCGCATCAAATCTAGAAAAATTGTAATAAAAAGGCGATCAAAAATATGCGCAAACAAGGTACCAATAGAAAGAACACATCATGGCGCAAAAAATTACACCTCACACAGCCCCATAGACCAAAGGATAAAAGCGCTATAAGCCTGGGAATGGAGCGATTTTAAGGAACATATAGTTTTTTAAAAAGGTTTTAATTTTTTACAGGCCATCAAATAAATTAAAAGTTATACATGTTACATATCGTTGTAATTATACTGACTTGAGGAACATATATAAGAAGTCAGTTTTACCCTAGGGCGAACCGCATACATATCATTTTTTTCTGGTTTCACTGCATATTTTAGGCAAAAATTACACCTGCCATTGCAAAGTACAATTAGTGGCGCAAAAAATGTGGGTCATGAGGTGGAAAAATGAAAGTGTTATGGCCTTATATACACAAGGAGGAAAAAACGAAAGCGCAAAAATGAAAATTGGTTGTGTCCCCTAAGGGTTAATCTGAATGAGTCTTGGGGCAGCTGCAGTACCGTGCACGGCCACTACATGGTGCTGTAGCTCGTAAACAATTCGCAGGCCACAAAGGCCCTCTATCCGCTGACCCCGGTCTAGTGATCGCTGAGTAGCCCAGAATGTTCCATAGAGAGGCGGCTACGTTATTACACAGCCCGCTCATAAGATGGGTCAGAGGTTGCCCTGATGCCGCAGCTCATATAGTGACACAGCGGCAAGTGCTCGTCATAACAATAGAGCCCTGTATACAGACGTAAGCGGAGCCGCAAGCACCGCCAGTGTGTACTGAGCCCTGTGTGACCGCTCCGCCAGCGCCGCCTGTGTGCACAGACTCCCTTCTGTCCGCTCTGTACACTGCAGCCTTACTAATAAAGCTAGGTGAAGGGGAAAAAAGTGCGACCTAGCAGGAGATACAGGAAGTGATGTCAGAGGATGGCCGTGATGTGTGTGCGAGAGATGAGAAAGAGCTGAGAGCGGCGGAGGGCTGGCAGGTAATACCGGGGAGGACGGCGGCGGTGACTGCACCCGGGGGGGCCGGGGTGTGTACGGGCGGGCGGTGCCGCCTCTCCTCCGCGCTGTGTGTACACGGCCCGGGCTGGAGTGCAGGCTGCGCATCCATTTTACCGACATCGTGACGGCAGGAGCGGCCACAGCGGAGGGAGAAAGGCGGGAGATAGTAACGTATGAGGCGGAGGACGGACGGGTGAGACGCTGAGGTATACACGGAGAGACAGGCACGTCTGAGGTATTACAGGAGAGAGGAGGAAGACAGCGAGGTGTAACAGGGGAGAAGAGGAGGCACTGAGGTATTACAGGGGAGAAGAGGGAGACAGTGAGGTGTAACAGGAGAGAGGAGGGAGACAGTGAGGTGTAACAGGAGATAGGAGGAGGCACTGAGGTATTACAGGGGAGAAGAGGAGGGAGACAGCGAGGTGTAACAGGGGAGAAGAGGAGGGAGACAGTGAGGTGTAACAGGGGAGAAGAGGAAGACAGCGAGGTATTACAGGAGATAGGAGGAGGCACTGAGGTATTACAGGGGAGAAGAGGGAGACAGCGAGGTGTAACAGGAGATAGGAGGAGGCACTGAGGTATTACAGGGGAGAAGAGGAGGGAGACAGTGAGGTGTAACAGGAGATGGGGGGACAGCGAGGTGTAACGGGAGAAGAGGAGGGAGACAGCGAGGTGTAACAGGGGAGAAGAGGAGGGAGACAGCGAGGTATTACAGGAGATGGGAGGAGGCACTGAGGTATTACAGGGGAGACGAGGGAGACAGTGAGGTGTAACAGGAGATAGGAGGAGGCACTGAGGTATCACAGGGGAGAAGAGGAGGGAGACAGCGAGGTATTACAGGAGATAGGAGGAGGCACTGAGGTATTACAGGGGAGAAGAGGAGGGAGACAGTGAGGTGTAACGGGAGAAGAGGGAGACAGCGAGGTGTAACGGGAGAAGAGGAGGGAGACAGCGAGGTATTACAGGAGAGAAGAGGAGGGAGACAGCGAGGTATTACAGGAGATAGGAGGAGGCACTGAGGTATTACAGGGGAGAAGAGGGAGACGAGGGAGACAGTGAGGTGTAACAGGAGATAGGAGGAGGCACTGAGGTATCACAGGGGAGAAGAGGAGGGAGACAGCGAGGTATTACAGGAGATAGGAGGAGGCACTGAGGTATTACAGGGGAGAAGAGGAGGGAGACAGTGAGGTGTAACGGGAGAAGAGGGAGACAGCGAGGTGTAACGGGAGAAGAGGAGGGAGACAGCGAGGTATTACAGGAGAGAAGAGGAGGGAGACAGCGAGGTATTACAGGAGATAGGAGGAGGCACTGAGGTATTACAGGGGAGAAGAGGGAGACGAGGGAGACAGTGAGGTGTAACAGGAGATAGGAGGAGGCACTGAGGTATCACAGGGGAGAAGAGGAGGGAGACAGCGAGGTATTACAGGAGATAGGAGGAGGCACTGAGGTATTACAGGGGAGAAGAGGAGGGAGACAGTGAGGTGTAACGGGAGAAGAGGGAGACAGCGAGGTGTAACGGGAGAAGAGGAGGGAGACAGCGAGGTATTACAGGAGAGAAGAGGAGGGAGACAGCGAGGTATTACAGGAGATAGGAGGAGGCACTGAGGTATTACAGGGGAGAAGAGGGAGACAGTGAGGTGTAACAGGAGATAGGAGGAGGCACTGAGGTATCACAGGGGAGAAGAGGGAGACAGTGAGGTGTAACAGGAGATAGGAGGAGGCACTGAGGTATTACAGGGGAGAAGAGGAGGAGGCACTGAGGTATTACAGGAGATAGGAGGAGGCACTGAGGTATTACAGGGGAGAAGAGGAGGGAGACAGTGAGGGGGAGAAGAGGGAGACAGCGAGGTATTACAGGAGATAGGAGGAGGCACTGAGGTATTACAGGGGAGAAGAGGGAGGCACTGAGGTATTACAGGGGAGAAGAGGGAGACAGTGAGGTATTACAGGGGAGAAGAGGGAGACAGTGAGGTATTACAGGGGAGAAGAGGGAGACAGTGAGGTATTACAGGGGAGAAGAGGGAGACAGTGAGGTATTACAGGGGAGAAGAGGAGGGAGACAGCGAGGTATTACAGGGGAGAAGAGGGAGACAGTGAGGTGTAACAGGGGAGAAGAGGAGGGAGACAGCGAGGTATGACAGGAGATAGGAGGAGGCACTGAGGTATTACAGGGGAGAAGAGGGAGACAGTGAGGTGTAACAGGGGAGAAGAGGGAGACAGCGAGGTATTACAGGAGATAGGAGGAGGCACTGAGTTATTACAGGGGAGAAGAGGAGGGAGACAGTGAGGGGGAGAAGAGGGAGACAGCGAGGTATTACAGGAGATAGGAGGAGGCACTGAGGTATTACAGGGGAGAAGAGGGAGACAGTGAGGTGTAACAGGGGAGAAGAGGAGGGAGACAGCGAGGTGTTACAGGGGAGAAGAGGGAGACAGTGAGGTGTAACAGGGGAGAAGAGGAGGTAGACAGTGAGGTGTAACAGGGGAGAAGAGGAGGTAGACAGTGAGGTGTAACAGGGGAGAAGAGGAGGTAGACAGTGAGGTGTAACAGGGGAGAAGAGGAGGTAGACAGTGAGGTGTAACAGGGGAGAAGAGGAGGTAGACAGTGAGGTGTAACAGGGGAGAAGAGGAGGTAGACAGTGAGGTGTAACAGGGGAGAAGAGGAGGTAGACAGTGAGGTGTAACAGGGGAGAAGAGGAGGTAGACAGTGAGGTGTAACAGGGGAGAAGAGGAGGTAGACAGTGAGGTGTAACAGGGGAGAAGAGGAGGTAGACAGTGAGGTGTAACAGGGGAGAAGAGGAGGTAGACAGTGAGGTGTAACAGGGGAGAAGAGGAGGTAGACAGTGAGGTGTAACAGGGGAGAAGAGGAGGTAGACAGTGAGGTGTAACAGGGGAGAAGAGGAGGTAGACAGTGAGGTGTAACAGGGGAGAAGAGGAAATAGACAGTGAGGTGTAACAGGGGAGAAGAGGAGGTAGACAGTGAGGTGTAACAGGGGAGAAGAGGAGGGAGACAGCGAGGTATTACAGGGGAGAAGAGGGAGACAGTGAGGGGGAGAAGAGGGAGACAGCAAGGTATTACAGGAGATAGGAGGAGGCACTGAGGTATTACAGGGGAGAAGAGGGAGACAGTGAGGGGGAGAAGAGGGAGACAGCAAGGTATTACAGGAGATAGGAGGAGGCACTGAGGTATTACAGGGGAGAAGAGGGAGACAGTGAGGTGTAACAGGGGAGAAGAGGGAGACGGCGAGGTGTAACAGGGGAGAAGAGGAGGGAGACAGCGAGGTGTAACAGGGGAGAAGAGGAGGGAGACAGCGAGGTATTACAGGGGAGAAGAGGGAGACAGTGAGGTGTAACGGGAGAAGAGGAGGTAGACAGTGAGGTATTACAGGAGATAGGAGGAGGCACTGAGGTATTACAGGGGAGAAGAGGAGAAGGTACTGAGGTATCACAGGGGAGAAGAGGAGGGAGGGGGAGGCACTAAGGTATTACAGGGGAGAGGAGAAAGACAGCAAGGTGTAACAGGAGATAGGGGGAGGCACTGGGGTATTACAGGGGAGAAGAGGGAGGCACTGAGGTATTACAGGGGAGAAGAGGGAGACAGTGAGGTATTACAGGGGAGAAGAGGGAGACAGTGAGGTATTACGGGGAGAAGAGGGAGACAGTGAGGTATTACAGGGGAGAAGAGGGAGACAGTGAGGTATTACAGGGGAGAAGAGGGAGACAGTGAGGTATTACAGGGGAGAAGAGGAGGGAGACAGCGAGGTATTACAGGGGAGAAGAGGGAGACAGTGAGGTGTAACAGGGGAGAAGAGGAGGGAGACAGCGAGGTATGACAGGAGATAGGAGGAGGCACTGAGGTATTACAGGGGAGAAGAGGGAGACAGTGAGGTGTAACAGGGGAGAAGAGGGAGACAGCGAGGTATTACAGGAGATAGGAGGAGGCACTGAGTTATTACAGGGGAGAAGAGGAGGGAGACAGTGAGGGGGAGAAGAGGGAGACAGCGAGGTATTACAGGAGATAGGAGGAGGCACTGAGGTATTACAGGGGAGAAGAGGGAGACAGTGAGGTGTAACAGGGGAGAAGAGGAGGGAGACAGCGAGGTGTTACAGGGGAGAAGAGGAGGTAGACAGTGAGGTGTAACAGGGGAGAAGAGGAGGTAGACAGTGAGGTGTAACAGGGGAGAAGAGGAGGGAGACAGCGAGGTGTTACAGGGGAGAAGAGGAGGTAGACAGTGAGGTGTAACAGGGGAGAAGAGGAGGTAGACAGTGAGGTGTAACAGGGGAGAAGAGGAGGTAGACAGTGAGGTGTAACAGGGGAGAAGAGGAGGTAGACAGTGAGGTGTAACAGGGGAGAAGAGGAGGTAGACAGTGAGGTGTAACAGGGGAGAAGAGGAGGGAGACAGTGAGGTGTAACAGGGGAGAAGAGGAGGGAGACAGTGAAGTATGACAGGAGATAGGAGGAAGCACTGAGGTATCACAGGGGAGAAGAGGAGGAGGCACTGAGGTAGGGAGACAGTGAGGTATGACAGGGGGAGGCACTGAGGTATTACAGGGGAGAAGAGGGAGACAGGGAGGTATCACAGGAGATAGGAGGAGGCACTGAGGTATTACAGGGGAGAAGAGGGAGACAGTGAGGTGTGACAGGAGATAGGAGGAGGCACTGAGGTATTACAGGGGAGAAGAGGGAGACAGTGAGGTGTAACAGGAGATGGGGGGAGGCACTGAGGTATTACAGGCAGTGTCGGACTGGGTTCCCTGGGCCCACCAGGGAAATTGATTCTAGGGGCCCACCCTACATACATATACTGTACATAACCGATGCCAAACCTCTCATGTTAGTACAGTGTGCTAAATCTTTTTTTACATAAATCTGATAGTACATTTGGATTAAGGAATAATCTGACATTGTACACATGTACACATACTGAGATACACACAGACACACATACACACACACCTTCCATACATATATCTAATCATACACACACACACACAGACACACACACCTTCCATACGTACATCTAATCATACACACACACACACACACACAGACACACACACCTTCCATACGTACATCTAATCACACACACAGACACATACTTTAACCCTTAGGGGACACAGCCAGTTTTCATTTTTGCGTTTTCGTTTTTCCCTCCTCGTGTATATAAGGCCATAGCGCCTGCATTTTTCCACCTAGAGACCCAAATGAGCCCTTATTTTTTGCGCAACTAATTGTACTTTGCTAAGACAGATGTAATTTTTGCCTAAAATGTGCCGGGAAACCAGAAAAAAATTATATGTGTGGTGAAATTGAAAAAAAAAACGCATTTCTTTTATTTGGGGGAAATGTGTTTTTACGCCATTCGCCCTGGGGTAAAACTGACTTGTTATGCATGTTCCTCAAGTTGTTACGATTAAAACGATATGTAACATGTATAACTTATATTGTATCTGATGGCCTGTATAAAATTCAAACCGTTGTTAACCAATATACGTTCCTTAAAATGGCTCCATTCCCAGGCTTATAGCACTTTTATCCTTTGGTCTATGGGTCTGTGTGAGGTGTCATTTTTTGCGCCATGATGTGATCTTTCTATCGGTACCTTGATTGCGCATATATGACTTTTTGATCGCTTTTTATTACAATTATTCTGGATTTGATGCGACCAAAAATGCGCAATTTTGCACTTTGGGATTTTTTTGTGCTGACGCCGTTTACCGTGTGAGATCAGGAATGTGATTAATTAATAGTTCGGGCGATTACGCGCGCGGCGATAGCAAACATGTTTGTTTATTAATTAATTTATTTATTTTTATTTATAAAATGGGGAAAGGGGGGTGATTCAGACTTTTATTAGGGGAGGGGATTTTGTGTTATTAAAAATACTTTTTTCTTTTACTTTAGACATATACTAGAAGCCCCCCTGGGGGGCTTCTAGTATATGCACTCTGATCTCTCATAGAGATCCATGCAGTATAGTTATACTGCATGAATCCATGAGATCGGTGTTCTATTACTTTTGGCTGCTGCAGCCAAAAGCAATAGAATGCCGAGCCGGGATCAGCGCCATTACGGAGCAGACCCCGGCCCGGTATGGATGCAGGGATCGCCCCCCCGCAATCGCGCCGCAGGGGGGCGATCCCCCCACTAGACCACCAGGGATGTATAACCGCAAGTATTTAGAAGCAGCTGTCAACTTTGACAGCTGCTTCTAAGTACTTAATTAGCGGGCACGGCGATCGGACCGTGCCCGCTAATAGCCGCGAGCCCGGGCTACACGCGGCACCCGGGATCGCGGCAGTTCAGAGGGTGGTCGCCGCGCGACCCCCCTCTGAACTCCCATAGCGGCACGAGGACGTTAAATAACGTCCTGGTGCAGCTATGGGTTAAGGGCACTACTTGGCTCTTAAGGCCCTATTGCACAGAAAGATTATCGGCCGTATTTGTCCAATATCGGACATTACGGCCGACAATCGTCTTGTGTAATAGAAGACAACGATCAGCCGACATGAACCATGTCACCTGATGGTTGCAGTCGTTTGTCTTTCAACATGTTGGCAAATGACAAATATAGCAGCGATCTGCTGCCGTCGCCCCGTGGAATAGGAGCAGCAGCAGACCGATGCTATTTACATTGAAGGTTTCTAGTTTATTATAGTTTATTATAAATGTATGCAGAGTGCAGGTATAGACCCTACATAGAAGTATATAGATAGTATATACACTCTCTCTCATCTATGTGTTACTACATACAGTCTATACGCTTATCTGTACAGTCTACATGCACACTGCATACATCTATAATAACATCTATAGGAAATAGGATAGTGTCTCTCAATAAACATCCATAGGACTACATTATATAATATACACTATGGGGGAGATTTATCAAACATGGTGTAAAGTGAAACTGGCTCAGTTGCCCCTGGCAACCAATCAGATTCCACCTAACAGACTCTTTGGAAAATGAAAGGTGGAATCTGATTGGTTGCCGGGGGCGACTGAGACAGTTTCACTTTACACCAGGTCCCCTTATATACATAATAGGTGTGCGCACACACACACACACATATATAGCCACACTACACAGACACACACACACACACACACACACACACATAGCCACACTACACACACACACACACACACACACACACACAGCCACACTACACACACACACTACACAGAAACACACATATAGACACACTACACACACACAGCCACACTACACAGACACACTACACACACACACAGATAGCCACACTACACACACAGCCACACTACACACAGATGACAAGACTACACAAATATACAGACACACACAATGACCTACTTAAGCACTTACTGACACACTGACTGCTTTATGCAGAAGCTCCAGGGCCTCCATTAGTCTTCATCTCCACCATCTTCTTCTGTGCAGCCTGCAGCCTCTCCCTCTTCTCCTCGCACCGACAGCACAAAGCAGCAGGAGGGGGGAGACATGACTGCAGGGGGAGGGGGATGGAGGGGGCTGCTACTGTGGCTTCTCTGTGCAGCTTTCAGTGTGTCCCTGCTGCCACACGAGTGTTTGTTTACTGCAGGGAGGAGGGAACCTCTAGTGACAGGCAGGAAGAGAGCCAATCAGGAGCTGATTAAGACGGACTGTACCACTTACAGTGCAGGGGGAGGGGGGGGGTCCATGGCTTTACAGTGGTGGAGTAAAAGAAGGGGCCCTGCTGCCGTTCTTTAATCACTAGAGCACCATGGAAGGCAGCTGAGGGCCCCCTGATCTCCTGATCATAAGGAGAGGCTGAACAGGAGGCCCACCTCCAGCTCAGGGCCCTTCAAAGGGGGGCGGGTCCAGTCCGACCCTGATTACAGGGGAGAAGAGGAGGGAGACCGTGAGGTATGACAGGAGATAGAGGGAGACAGTGAGGTGTGACAGGGGTGAAGAGGGAGACAGTGAGGTGTAACAGGGGAGAAGAGGAGGGAGACAGTGAGGTATGACAGGAGATAGGAGGCACTGAGGTATTACAGGGGAGGAGGCACTGAGGTATTACAGGGGAGGAGGCACTGAGGTATTACAGGGGAGGAGGCACTGAGGTATTACAGGGGAGAAGAGGAGGAGGTACTGAGGTATACCAGGAGATAGGAGGAGGCACAGGTATAACAGGGGAGAAGAGGAGGAGGTACTGAGGTATACCGGGAGATAGGAGGAGGCACAGGTATAACAGGGGAGAAGAGGAGGCACTGAGGTATCACATGGGAGAAGAGGAGGCACTGAGGTATCACATGGGAGAAGAGGAGGCACTGAGGTATCACATGGGAGAAGAGGAGGCACTGAGGTATCACAGGGGAGAAGAGGAGGCCTTGAGGTATTACAGGGGAGAAGAGGTACTGAGGTATTACAGGGGAGAAGAGGTGGTACTGAGGTATTACAGGGGAGAAGAGGAGGTACTGAGGTATTACAGGGGAGAAGGGAGACACTTAGGTATCATGGGGGAGAGGAAGAGGTACTGAGTTATCAAAGAGGAGGTGTAACAGGAGGAGTGTAGCTGTGGGGGGGGGCTCTAAGGTATTGCAGGAAAAGGAAGGAGGGTGCATTGAGGTATAAGGGCAGAGAGGCATGACTTGGGTATCACAGGAGAGAAAGTGTAATAAGGGGGCATGATTGAGGTGTAGCTGGGGAGGCAATGAGGGATCACAGGAGAGGAGGAAACGCTGACGTATTGGAGGAAGAGACATATCTTAAGTGTTGCATGATGATTAGGGAGGACACATCTTGAGGTATCATGGGGAGGGAGTTATATGTGAGGTGTGGCAGGAAGAGGGGAAATGCAGTCCTAAAGGTATTAGGAGGAGGCATTGTGGTATTATAGGGAGACAATGAGGAATCGCAGAGGGAAAGAGGGGCACATCTGAAGCGTTGTAGGTGAAAGCCTCTCCTGTAATATTGTTCTCCCTCTGTCATGGCTTCTGTGTAATGTATGTACTGCAACATATCAGGAAAATGCAGTTTTTTGCAGTATATTGATGTATATCCAACAGGCAGAGGCCGATAGGGAACCCGTGAGGACATGTTTACTGTGTACACTGGAAGCTCTCTGAATGTATATGCTTAAAGTATGGAAAAAACATGGTGTAAATGGGGCTAGGCTGTAGTAGGAGCCATAGAAGCAGTGCCACGAGTGACCTCACAACCTGATGTATGTATAGGGAAAGCTATTGATGTATACAGCTCAACGCGTTAAATACATTTAAATCCTTTATTTTTTCAGTTTTACTGTTCTGTATTATAAAATAATTCCAAACTCTTGCAGTTTTCATTCTGACCACTAATTCTAGAACTAAGCCAACACTTTCTGCTCTGTATAGATCATTTCCCAGCAGTGTCTTCCTTATGATTGAGAGGATTACGGTGAAAGGTGACACCAGTATATAGATAACATGGTCTACTACTATTTATAATAGCAGAAGCTCACAGTCATAACGCTAGCGGCCTGAACTAGGTCTCTGTGGCTACAGCCAATAGGAATAGAGTGCTAATCTGAAGGATCATTGTGATACTATAGTAGGGCTGAGCGATTAATCGTGAAAAAACAGAAAATGAATATGGTCTCAATTAACCGACCTGATCTTCTGCATGATTATTATTTACTCAAGCTGGGAGTTGTAGTTTCACAACTGCTGTAGAATGTCCTATAGTATGTAAACATACTTATGGCCTCCACTTACCCTATGTATACAGTTGGGCTGGGCTATGTATATACCGCTCTCCTCTGTGTTTTGCACACCCAAATAAGTGTGGCTTGCAAAAGGGGCATGGCTTATAAAAGGGGCGTGGCATAATTGTTCAATAATCATGTTCAATGTTCAATTAATTGTGATGTTGCTTTAGGCCATAATTGCCCAGCCCTATACTATAGTATAGTAATTGCCCATTTTCTAGATATAAATTATTGACGCAAATGTACCACTTTGCTTAGTAAAATTTATTTTTTATTCTACCTTGCCGGCATGGGCAAGTACATTCCGGTGGTGCGGCCCATTTTTTTTTAACTTTTAAGCCTCCCTTTTTCCTGCCATTTGTGTTGGTTTCTGATATGCAGTTCAGCCGGCTCTTTGCACTGGAGGCAGGCCCAGCACCCCCAGTGCTCCAATGTCTTCCCCCCTCTTTGACACGGCCAGACTTGACACCCAGGGGAGTAGATATGAGAGTACTGGGGGCACGACGTCTGTCTCCAGTGCATAGTGGGCCAAATTACATATCAGAAACCAGTGGAGATGGTGAGATACGGGGGGGGGGGGGGTGGTTTGAAAAATGGTCCGCACCATCGGGATATACACACTGGCGCTGACTAGGTAGTAGGGATGCACGATGCACCAAAAAATACTACTATCGATTTTCGGGGCAAAAAAAACGGTTCAATACCAGGATTTCCTGGTATCGATACTTTATGTTAAACTACAAAATAGCGTAGTTTAACATATAGTGGCGAGAACATGACAGGCGGCTACCTGAGCACCTGCCATGTTCTCTCTGTGCCACCCCTGCGCGCTCACTCGGGCCCAGATCTTCCAACTACCATGCAGCTGCCACCGGCAAATTTTCCGTTGCCGCTCCTGCCTCTGACATCGGAACACGTGTGTGTCACTGCGGGGTTGGCAACTGCGGGTTCTATGGGCTAAGATTAGGACCTTCCCCCCCCCCCCCCCCCTCCACAGGCACCGAGCATGAGACACAGCTGGGCCGGTGAGTGTCTGAAAAGGGCAGAGGGGTGCGCGGGGTCGGCGGCAGGAGAGGGAGGAGAGCGGCTGAGAGCTGCACGGTGCGGGAGAGGAGAAGGCTGGAGGTGGGGGAGGCGAGGAGGAGATCTGACAGGAGGTGTGTGGCTGTGAGGTGTGGGCGGCAGGAAGGACCGTCGGGACACTCCCCGGGCCGGCATCAGCAATGTGGGGGGTGAACAAAAGGTCGGCCTGGCTGCGACTGTGAAGGGAACTGGGAGGGGGGCGGTAGCCTGCACAGTACTCTGCCGCCCGAATCCAGCTGGAATAGTGCAACTACAACCCCCATCATCCCCCTGACAGCTGAAGTGTATTACATGACTACAGTTCCCATCATCCCCCTGATAGCTGAAGTGTATCACATGACTACAGTTCCCATCATCCCCCTGATAGCTGAAGTGTATCACATGACTACAGTTCCCGTCATCCCCCCTGATAGCTGAAGTGTATTACATGACTACAGTTCCCATCATCCCCCTGATAGCTGAAGTGTATTACATGACTACAGTTCCCATCACCCCCCCTGATAGCTGAAGTGTATTACATGACTACAGTTCCCATCATCCCCCCTGACAGCTGAAGTGTATAACATGTCTACAGTTCCCATCATCCCCCCCTGATAGCTGAAGTGTATTACATGACTACAGTTCCCATCATCCCCCCCGTGATAGCTGAAGTGTATTACATGACTACAGTTCCCATCATCCCCCCCCTGATAGCTGAAGTGTATTACATGACTACAGTTCCCATCACCCCCCCCTGATAGCTGAAGTGTATTACATGACTACAGTTCCCATCATCCCCCCTGACAGCTGAAGTGTATAACATGACTACAATTCCCATCATCCCCCTGATAGCTGAAGTGTATTACATGACTACAGTTCGCATCATCCCCCTGATAGCTGAAGTGTATTACATGACTACAGTTCCCATCATCCCCCTGATAGCTGAAGTGTATCACATGACTACAGTTCCCATCATCCCCCTGATAGCTGAAGTGTATCACATGACTACAGTTCCCATCATCCCCCTGATAGCTGAAGTGTATCACATGACTACAGTTCCCATGATCCCCCTGACAGCTGAAGTGTATTACATGACTACAGTTCCCATCATCCCTCTGACAGCTGAAGTGTGTGTTACATGACTACAGTTCCCATCATCCCCCCCCTGATAGCTGAAGTGTGTTACATGACTACAGTTCCCATCATCCCCCTGGTAGCTGAAGTGTATCACATGACTACAGTTCCCATCATCCCCTTGATAGCTGAAGTGTATTACATGACTACAGTTCCCATCATCCCCCTGGTAGCTGAAGTGTATTACATGACTACAGTTCCCATCATCCCCCCTGATAGCTGAAGTGTGTGTTACATGACTACAGTTCCCATCATCCCCCTGGTAGCTGAAGTGTATTACATGACTACAGTTCCCATCATCCCCCTGATAGCTGAAGTGTATTACATGACTACAGTTCCCATCATCCCCCCTGATAGCTGAAATGTTATTGTGCATATTATAAGATTATCACCTTCCTGATGACGCACGGTAAATGGTGCAAGCGGAGAAACCACCAAATTCAGTACCACATAAAAACGTGCTACTAAATAAAACTACAGATTGCCCCATAGCCATGTTAGGAATCAGAATAGGGCTATTTTTTTAAGAACATTTATTTTAAAAAATGGAAACTTTATTTATAAAGTAATATGGTTCGTACAGACCTGACAGTCGGGGGGGATCTCTATTGTGTTTTTTTTTTTAAATATAATTTATTAAGTATCGAATTGGTATCGAGCATTGAAAAAAAAAATTGGTATTGGTATCGAACTCAAAATTCTGGTATCGTGACATCACTACTAGGTAGTATATATATTTATTTTTCACTAAGCAAACTTGATGATCCTGTATGGTATATGGCGCATATGTAAAGAAAATTAGTATTTTTATTTTGGGTACCTCACATGCCAGAAAAATGAAAAAATTAGGAATATGGAATTTAGATTGTGAGATCTAATGGGGACTGGGACTGATTTGAGCAATGACAAGCTATGTAAAGTGCTGCAGAATAAGTTGGTGCTATATATATATATATATAGAGGAGTTATTATTTTTTTGTTTTTAAGAGCTGGAAGATTCTGCAGCACTCTGCAATTCTGGGGGAACTTAGATAAATGTCAGACATTGCAGAAATATACATATAATTATACAGACATGATAAGCTGTTCAGCACAACCATAGAGCCTGCATAGTACAGTGTACAGGCCCATTGTCATTACTACAGAATGTCAGGAACCAAGAATTGTTTACATTAGCAATTATAGGGGTAGTGCGGCGCTAAACTTTAATTCACAAAATAACACATTACAAAGTTATACAACTTTGTAATGTGTGTTATGTATGTGAATGGCCCCCTTCCCCGTGTCTCCCACCCCCCCACGCTAGAACCGGAAGTATGGTGCATTATACTTACCGCATTCGTGTCAACCCCCGGCAGCCCATGCCATCCATCATCCCGCCCCCCCCCCCCCCTCTGGCGCGTCATTAGCTACTCAGCCGCGATTGGCTGAGCATAACTGTGGTCAGCCAATTGCGGCTGAGTAGCTGATGAGGCGCCGGGGTCTCAACACGAATGCGGTAAGTATAATGCACCACACTTCTGGGTCTAGCGTGGGTGGGGGGGAACAGGGGGAAGGGGGCCATTCAGATGCATAACACACATTACAAAGTTGTATAGCTTTGTAATGTGTGTTATTTGGTGAATTAAAGTTTAGCGCCGCACTACCCCTTTACTGGCCTGTCATAGTGATTGGCCATCACTCTATTTTCTTTGTAAAATTCTTTGCAATGGTTAAATAAAATGTTAAAATATATTTTTGTCTTTTATTTGTGTTGTAGGAAGGGAGATCTTGGCACCATGCAGTCCTTCCGAGAGCAGAGTAACTACCATGGAAACCCTCCAACCTATCCTCCAGAATCTCATGGAGCCTCAAGGCTGGAAGAGTTCAGCCCTCGACAACAGACTCAAATATTCCCAGGTGGCTATGGAGGACGTAGAAGCGGGGCAGCCACTCCTACCGCCATAACTCCGGGAGAAAATTCTAATCTACAAAACTACCAAGCTTACCGCAAAGAGTCAGGTGATTTCTATTACCTAGGCAACAAAGATGCAAGCACCCCAGGGGGGCAGACACCACAACGTCGACTACCTGGCTCAGTGCAAAGTTACGGACCACCCCAAGGAAACAGCAGTACCAGCAGCACAAGCTACAGCAGTCAGTATGGGAGAGAGAGTCACCACAGCCAGTTTGCGGGACAGCATTCTGCTTCAGCTAGTCTTTCTCAGTACGCGCAGGATTTTCCTGGGTCCTTCTCTCCAGGTGGTGGACAATATTCATCACATGTTCCCAGTCAGCAGCTGAGACATCAACTTTATCAGTCACATCAGCCCCTCTCTCAAGCTGGTAACCCACCTGTCTCACCCGGAACCTCACATCTACAGCAGATTCAGCGTTCTGCCAATCTCAACTCTCCTTCTGGATATCCCCTTCGAATGGGACAGTTTGGTCAACATTATCAGTCTTCACCAGGATCGTCATCCAGTTCCTTTCCTCCTCAGAGGTTTGGACAGTCGGGAACAAACTATGAAGGCTACAGCCCTGGAGGTACTCCTTCTCCATATGAGAGTCATATTTCTGGATCCTCCTATGGGACTCAACAAGCATATAGTAGTTATGCCAGCCAGCACTTAAAAAACCTTGAGGCAGCTAAGATGCCTCAAGGAGGGAGCCAGCCACCACAGCAACAGCAGCAGAATCCTTCTCACTTAATGCAGTTCTCAAACTCTTCTAAGTTACTTACACAAAATCAGACTGGACAATATAATCAATCTGAAGTTCCTGTTCGATCGCCTATGCAGTTCCAACAAAACTTTAGCCCCATCTCTAATCCTTCTCCAGCCGCTTCTGTAGTACAGTCTCCAACTTGCAGTTCTACACCATCCCCACTGATGACCAGCAGTGAAAACGTTCAGTGTACACAGGGGAACGTCCCTTTACAATCCAGAAACCGTATGTTGCCAATGATGCCACAGTTAAGTCCTAACACACAGATAACAAGTTTTAAAGGTTATGGTGTAGAAGGTCCTCATGAAAAGCGTCTAACAGATCCAGGTCTGAGTAGTCTTAGTGCACTCAGCAGCCAGGTTGCTAACTTACCGAACACAGTTCAACATATGTTGCTTTCTGATGCTTTAGCGACGCACAAAAAAGGTGGTAAAAGGACTTCTCGGAAAACTGACAGCTGCGCCAACTCTGAAACTTCATCCCAAGCTGAGGAGCAACTAAAATCACCAATGGCAGAGTCAATCGATGGCAGCTGTTCTAGTAGTGATCCAGGTGAAAGGGTACGACAGCTAAGTGGCCAGAGCACTAGCTCAGAAGCAGGCTTTAAGGGTCCGCCTTCAGAAAAACCACCTTCACCTGTCCAGACTTGGCAAAATGAACCTTCAGGAAAGACTGCTGTTCAGGATATTGATACAGTGCCAGAGCCAGCTGAGACCTATCTGGAAATTTCCAAGCCAAGTGAAAAGGCAGTCGGAGTTATTGTCTCAACAGAAACTGTGACAAATAGACCAGAGAAGTTAGTTGATGAGGCTCCAACAGTGATTACTAATGATGATGATGACGGCGTTGATGATGATGATGATGATGATGACGCTCCATCACCAGAACCCGAACTGCTCGAAACAGCAAAAAAGGAAGAAGACACAAAGACTTGTCCGAATACCCAGAATGGAGAACCAAATATGGTTGATGCCACCTCTGCTACAGTAGCTAATGTACCCTTAATAGAAACTGATAAATCTCCTGTTGGAGCTGGATTTGGATTCAAGGAGGCATCTTCTGCTTCTTTAAATACTCCTAGTTTGCCACCACAGCCTAAAAATTCAGATGCCGGAACTTTTGGAGGTCAGAGTGAGCGGAAAACAGGAAGAAACGATAAGTATCCAAGCCTTTTGCAGGAAGTCCTTCAAGGGCACCATCAACAAGAAAGAAGATATGTAAGAAATGCACAAGAGCAACCACCTCCGGTTACTGAAAGTCCTGATGTACCATTGAGGCCCAATGTTCTCATGAGCCAGGCCAATGAGCAACCTAATCGCAGCATGCTTGGAAAGACTTTAGCACCACATTTAGAATCCTCACATTGGGGACAGTGGGATAGAAAACCCACATCAGAAATGAAACAAATCAATTTGGCAGATTATGCCAACACCAGAAAGTTTGAGGGGGAACCTGCAGGTCCCTGCCATGAACCCAGTAGTGGTCCCTCGGAAAGGAGATCTGTTATCTGTGACATATCCCCACTTAGGCAGCTGGTGTGGGATCCATCTAACTCTCATCATGTTGCATCTAGTCAAGACAGATCACAGGATGGCAGAGCTGGACAGTCTGTCATTTTGCCAAGTGGCATGTTGTCTTTTGAAAAGTCAAATAGCGAAAGCGGAGTTGCAAAAGCCGAAGATACAGAGTCCTCAAAGATAATCCGAAAACGAGCAGGAGAACAGTGTATCCCATATAGCTCTAAAGAGTCCCCGAGAAGAAATGCAAGTCCTCGATCCATGACATTTGACGCCAGTCAAGAATATAGCTCTCACAGCCGTTCATCTAATCCTAAAAGAGGAGGTGGAAGATTAGGATCTCGAGGAAGATCACCTGCACAATCTCAAGATCTCAGTGAGAAGTTAAAAATGTCTCCAGGAAGAAGTCGCAGCTCAACAGAGATTCATCACCTGACTCCAACAATGAGTCTTTCAGAGCGAGCAAGTAGAGAAGCTTTGTACTCTGCGTTTTTTCAGAATGCTGATAACTCTGCCCTGGCCTACCATACTAACTCAAGAGCAAGTTCTTATGGAGAGCCTCATCCATCATTTACATCTTCTCTGCATTACAAAAGACAGATGTATCAGCAAGAGGAATACAAAGAGTGGTTGGGAAGCTCTGCTCAAGCTATACTTTCGGCATCGCAGCATCGTCAGGATTTCCAGAGAAAGAGCCCAAGACAGGAGTCCTTTCATGTGCGAAGTCCTGGTAGGAGTGAAAATGAAGGGTTAGCTTATAACCAGCCAGGTTCATATCATGATCACAGCAACCTAGATTACAGCCGCCAGATGCGTATGAGCGAAAGTACCTCTTCTACTTTAACAGCTGGAGACTTCAAACGAAATAGTCAAAAAACTCCTCCAGGAGACCCGGCTGGTTGGCACTTAGGACGGCAGTCTTCTCCTGCCAAAAAATCTGGATCTAGTGCAAATCAAAAACCATTTAGCCCCATTAGGGATCCTGAAACGCATGGTCCTAGGCCGGGTGACACAACTGAACTTTCTAAATCTGGGTGTAATGCTCATCGTCCTTCAGTACCTGAGGAAGGATCGCACCATAACCCCCTAATAATGAGAAGAAAAGTACGTTCTTTTATCTCGCCCATTCCAAGCAAAAGGCAAATGCCTGATGATAAGGCCCGTCCTGTTATTGCATCTTCAAAAGAAGGCTCTGACATGACACTTACATCACACATTCGATCGCCAAGGGCCAATGAGAGTGAATTATTGTCTATGACAGAAGAGCAACCCAAATCTGGTTCTGAGCAGAGAAGCCCCACAGCTGTGACTCTTTCAAGTCCAACCAAGACAAAAATTCTCCCTCCCCGCAAAGGAAGGGGTCTTAAGTTAGAAGCCATAGTGCAAAAAATTACATCTCCAAATGTTCGGCGGAGTACAGCTTCAAGCAGCTCAGAGAGTGTTGTTGAGCCTGTAACACTTGATGATATATTGTCCCTCAAGGGTAGGCCTTCTGAGGCAGGTAGTGGTTCCATAGAAGAGATGGCTATAAGAACAGTGGATGCTGTGCCTGATAATCCTAACAATGACGATAGAAAAATTCAGAGCATTTCACCAAAATCCTTGGAAGCTTGGCCAGTTAATGATGACAAACAGATTAAAAAGGAAATTGATGAACAATTTATGGAAACCAAAGACCTTCCACAGTCTGGACCTTTAATACAACAAGCATCCAACCATTATTTAGAAGCAAGGGGAAACACTCCAGCTTTGGAACAGAAATGCTCTTTGCCACCACAGCCTCAGCCTTGTGAGATGCCAGATAAAGAGAAGGTAGTTAATGCCCCATGTCCTGTTACCCCCAAGCAAACTATAATACCTCCGAAAGGATACTTTCCATCTGGGAAAAAGAGAGGTCGTCCTGTTGGTAGTGTCAACAAGCAGAAAAAGCAGGAGCAGCTTCAGCAACAGCAGATTCAGCAACAGCAGCTTCAGCAACAGCAGCAGCAGAGTGTACAGCAACAAGTGAAAGACCAGCAGAAGCTTCAGTCTCCTATTGCAAAAGACCTGGCACCTGTTCCTCCGCCACAACAAACGCCATCAGTATCGGAGCAGGAAATAGAGGCTGAGCCTAAACCAAAAAGGAGGCGAAGGGAAAGAAGGAAGCAACCTGGAACTGCAAGGCGGAGGAGAGGTAAACAAGCAGCTCCTATAGTAGCTCCAATAGAACCAGAGATCAAACTAAAATATGCCACTCAAACACTTGACAAAACGGAGACCAAACCTAAATCGTTTTTCCCTTATATCCATGTGGAGAACAAGGTGGACTTAGGCTTATCCTGTGTCATTATCAACGCTGAGGAGGAAGAGCAGAGATGGAGGAAAGTAACTTCTGCACGAAAAGATCAGAGATCTACATCTCCATCTCAACCATCTGAGAGTAAAGCTCTCCCAGTCTCGAGCTTTATGGTACTGGGGCCAGCTGTAACAGAATCCGCCACAGTTGGACACCTTGTCTGCTGTTTCTGTGGAAAATGGGCAAACTACAAGAATCTCGGTGACCTGTTTGGTCCTTTTTATACACAGGAATATGCATCTACTTTGTCCAAGAACCCACCACCCAAAAAGTCATCAGAAACCCCCAAGAAAGTCAAGGTTCGACTTAAAGACGAATTGGATGGTTCTAAAAGTGACTCTGATGAAGAGGAGGAAGAGCCCCAGCAAGCCAGGGAACAACGAAGTTTGTCCGCACACCCCCGTTATAAACGCCGAAATCGTTCAGGAGACTGTACTTCTTCAAGACACGCTGTACCTTCTCGTAGGATGACCACTGATTCTAATGAACTGGTCTCTTTGGACTCTAGTGGGTCAGTCAATGCAGATGGAGTTCCTGACCAAGGATTTCAGATCCCCCAGCTACCTCTTGACAGCAATGAATTTTGGATGCATGAGGCATGTGTCCTTTGGGCCAATGGTGTCTACTTTGTATGTGGACGATTGTATGGATTGCAGGAGGCTTGTGACATTGCCAGAGAGATGGTAAGTGATCTGAAGAAGTCTTTTGTTGTTTTCGGCTCATATTGTCTTTTGGCTAGTGTTTAGTTGACAAGGGAATTTTGCATCTTTCAAAATAAGGTGAGGAAAGACGTTTATATGCTTACATGCAGGAATAAAACTAGGAGGTAACTATGACAAGTAATGAGAAGAAGGGAGTCAGGGGGCGCTTCCTCGTGCGATAAAAGATAGCCAGGTGGATGGAAACAAGATCTTACAGGGATCCACTCACCTGGGTAGGTTGTGCAAAAATTAGGCACAACTCTATATGTAGCATGAAAGAGTATACTCCGCAGCTGTACTGGGGGACGTCACCACCAACGGTGGGAGAAGCAAATGTAGATGTGTAATCAGCCGATTACAGGACCAGGAATCGAATCCACACCAGAGTATAGTGAGTGCAGAAGTATATAAATTTGCACACAGCAGTGCAGCCAGGAATCATCCAGAGGTAGATGGCATCTACCTCTGGATGATTCCTGGCTGCACCGCTGTGTGCAAATTTATATACTTCTGCGCTCACTATACTCTGGTGTGGATTCGATTCCTGGTCCTGTAATCGGCTGATTACACATCTACATATGACAAGTAATGAAGTAGAGGTGCAAAAAGAGGAAACAAAGATCTATTGCTTTGCATGTGAATCCTGCAACATGCTGGTGAGTAGCGTTGAGCGAACTTGACAAACTGTTTGGGTTTGGAAACGTCCTCCGACCCCGATCATTTGGCATTTGAATACCAGTGTCTGGATAAGTTAGATGCTGCCCTAGGGCTGGCTATGACTGTATTCATGTTTTCCAGCACTCCCTGGGGCTACATCTGACTTCTCCAGACACTGGAAGTCAAATGTTGATTGTTCGGCCTTGGAGAACGTTGCTGAAGCCGTATAGTTCGGCAAGTCTGCCCAACACTGCTGGTAAGTTGTTTATTCATTCAGGAAACTTTGCTTGTTTGTTGGACCTATATTTAGGTAATATTTGCCTATGTAATGGCGCCTTTAGTGTAAAAGGATCTCTCTAAGTCAGGGATTGGGAACATTCGGCCCTTCACTTGTTGCAAAACTACAATTCCCATCATGCCTGGACAGCCAAAGCTTTGTATTGTAGTTCTGCAATAGCTGGAGGACTGAACGTTCCCCAGGTCTGCTCTAAGCTGATGCTTGTTACTGTTCTCAAGAAATAAAGCGCTCTTCAGTTGTGCACGCAGATCCAGTCCATAAAGTTTTCATTCCTTTTTGACAGGCAGGATGCATAATAAACATTACCCTGCTTCTCATGTCTATTCTGGCCTGTGCAATATAAACCTAAACCAGAATAGTAAATTGGAAGGAACATTAAGTATAGAAAATACATCAAACTTTAAAAGCAATGCAGACAGACACTAATCTCTTCCTTAGTATTGATTCTGTTGCCTTGTATTGTAGTTAAAATATGGTATTGTAGTTAAGTATGTGTCCCTGCAGATTTTCAAACCAGATTATCCTGTATCTGGCTGTAAGGTGAATGCCACACAGTGGTATACACAATGAGAATTCGGTACAGGGGTCTGCTTTTTAGGCTGACTGACTTGTCCAAGGGCTGTGGCTGGTGTTGCCTAGAATTTCTCACTAGTGTTTACAGAATTCAATTGGACTATACAATTTCAAAATAGAGACTCACTTTGACCCTTCTCTACCCCTTCCACCTTCATTCTCAGGACCAGTGGTGGCTCCATAAGTTGAACCTTTATCTATAATAAAGTGATAGAAATCCTAGAATTTCCCTAGCAGCTGCAGACTCGAGAGGGAAGTTCTTGTAGACTGCTCTTACTGTTTTTGAGTCCTGGAGAGTGCCTTCCATGGTGCACAGATATTTCTCATTTTCTCCATTTCAGAGGGCACATCTGGAGTTGTTGTTTTGCCAACATGATTTAACCCTTTGAGGACCAGGCCCAAAATGACCCAGTGGACCGCGCAAATTTTGATCTTGGTGTTTTTGTTTTTCCCTCCTCCCCCTCTAAGAGCTCTAGCACTTTCAGTTTTCTATCTACAAGCCATGTAAGTGCTTGTTTTTTACAGGAATAGTTGTACTTTGTAATGGCGTCTTTCATTCTACCATAACATGTATGATGGAATTCCAAATATATTATTTATGAAGATATAAATTGGTGAAATCGTAAAAAAGAATGCAATATGGTAACGTTTGGGGGGTTCCTGTGTCTACATAATGCACTATACGGTAAAAGCGACATTATACTATTATTCTATAGGTCAGTCTGAACACAACCATATGCAGGTTTACGCAGATTCTCTAATGTTATATATTTTTTTTAAATGAAATCCTTTTTTTTGGCAATTATAAATAAAATGGGCCTATTGTGACGCTTATAACAGTTTTATTTTTTCACCTATGGGGCTGTATGGGGTGTCATTTGTTCCACTATGATCTCTAGTTTTTATTAATACCATATTTGTGAAGATCGGACGTTTTGATCGCTTTTTATAATTTTTTTTTATATATAATGTAACATTAAATCGGTAATCCGCGCACTTTTTCCCCTATTTTCGTGTACGCCGTTCTCCGTTCGCAATGACGCTTGTAATATTTTAATAGATTGGACAATTACGCACGCTATGGTATATTATGTGTTTATTTATTTATTTTTATGTTTTATTTATATAATGGGAAAGGGGGGTGATTTCAACTTTTATTGGGGGAGGGGTTTTGGGGTAGTGTAATAGTGTTTTTAACTTTTTTTTTTTATAACACATTTGAAGTCCCTTTGGGGGACTTTTACATACACTAGTGTGATTATTCACACTGATCATTGCTATGCCATAGGCATAGCATTGATCAGTGTTATCGGCGCTCTGCTCATTGAGCCTTCCTGTGCAGGCTCAGTGTAGCAGATCGCCGACCCCCGCAGTCACACTTGCCGGGGGTCGGTAAGTGACAGGGGACTCCCCCTGTCACTTACACTTTAAGGGGTAATGACACGTGGCAGCGCGATCGCTGCAGTGTGTCATTACCGGTAAGGTCCCGGCTGCTGATTGCAGCCGGCCCCCACCTGCTATGAAGCGCGCTCCGCTCCGGAGCACGCTTCATAGCGGGAGAACCACCCAGAATGTACAGTTACGCCCTGGGTCGTCTAAGGGTTAAAGTACATTACTTTAGATGCAAAGTTGGGAGGAGGTTGATAAGGGGGTGATGCGTGCACACACATAAAAGCAACCCTGGTCTAAGCAGTGAACTGCTGATAATGATGACACGCAAAAGGGACTGGGGAGGTGGTCAAAAATAAGAGTGAAGCCTTAATTCACCTTTCAAGCATAGCGTGGACTGCCTTGAGGAGGAAGAAAGGCCCAGAAAGCTGAGGGGGCATGAAGTGGCCTTGGGTGAGTGGGCAAAAGGCTGAGGGGATATTAAATGGCCTCAAGGGGTGGAAGGCTGAGGGGGCAGGAAGCAGCCTGGGGTGTGTGTAGGCTGAGAGGGCAGGGAAGTGGCTTCGGGGGGGCTGAGGGTGCAGGAAGCAGTCTGGGGGGGGGGTGGAGGCTGAGTGCGCAGGCAGCGGCTTCGGAGGGGGTGGGAGGCTGAGGGGGCAGCAAGCGGATAATGATATTTAGTTCACTGTGACTGTCTGTCCAGGTGTATATTAAATTTCTGTAAGGTGTGGTTTAGGTATTCATCTGTTACCAGCCCTGACCAAAGCCAGAAATGGGAGGACGTCACTAAGGTTCCTGCGTATTTCGGCAGCTAGAATGGTTCAGGAACCCTGAGGTAGAGAACCTTTCTAGTTTTGGAAAAGCGTAGGAGCCGTAGTGACGCAGTCCAGCCAGAGTCCTGGTGTGGGTCTCAGGGTTGTAAATGAGGATAAACAGGCGGTGAATCAGGTTTACCCCTGAGCCTAGCATTTACACGTCAGGAGGGAATAGTGCAGATAGGTCACCAAATAGTAAAATCCTTACATCTAGAAGTTTGGCGGATTGGACCAGTATTGGAACGTTCTCTGAACCTGAACGCTCGGCACTTGCCTCCCCACTGGCGCACAGGTTAGATGCCATTGGCTGTATCCATGTTTTACAAGACTCCATAGGGCTGCATTCAACTTCTGCAGCTGCAGATGGTTCAGAGAACATTGCCAAACCCGAACAGTTGGCCTCTCTGCTCAACACTTTTCCTACTATATCCTATATGAAGTTCCTCCCTGCAGCTCTGACACTCCCCACTAAGCTTTGCCCTTATTGTTTCTCTGTATGCCCCCCCCCCCCAAAGGTTGTGAAGTGCCAAAAGTGCAGTGACATAGTAGGGGTGTCCCTACCATGTCTAGCGGCAGCTGCCTCACCCTACCTGTCTGGAGTGTTTCCTATGAGATGCAGCTTCTTAGTATTCTCCCCAGCTATTGGAGGCAGGGGAAGACAATGTGGAGCAGCATCACACACGATGATGATATTTGATGCCCTTGCATGGTAAGCACAATGACAGATGCAGGGTTGTGTATGAGACTGTAAATGTGCAATGGAATATATGTAAATGCTACGGACACCTTTTAGGCTATGTTCACACTACGTATATGTCCGGCCATAGTTCGTACGCGCCGAACATGTGCGGCTGAAACTATGGCCGTGTGAAAAATAGACATACGGGCGAACCGCGAACATATGCCCGTAGTATAGTTATGTTTACTAGCTTGTTTCGAAGCGGTCTGAAGCAGGTCATTTACAAGGCAAATCAGTCGTGTGTCTGGTTTGCCCTTTTGGCCTGGATTTTGTTAGTTGATGGATAAAGATCAAGTTTTATGGTTCCTTAACAGATATGACTATTGGTCTTTTTTCACAGCCCGGCATGGGGCCATGCTAGGATGGAATTAAGTGCTGAGCAGCCTTTATTTGATCACTTGGGAAACAGATCACTGATCTGAGGGAGACCAGCCGACAGATAACCCTGTCGGCTGCTGGTTAAAGCACTCAATACAGTGAAGTCCTAAGTGCATTGCTTTCTGGGAAATACAAATATGCGAAAAAGAGCCTGTGGAGCCTTACTTAAGAGTCTCAAAACACAGAACTAGCCAAATATTCCTCCGGGAAGGGCCCAGCCAATTTGATCACTTGTCCGGGATGCTTCAAAATCTATAAGTACTTGTGGCAATGTCTGTATGCCAATGGTAATTCACTGCAACAATGTGCCTGATAAAAAATAAAAAAATATACTTTGATTTAAACAGACTTTGTATCACTTACGTTGTTCTGTGCAGCTAATCCAGACATATCCTCCAAAATAACATGTACAATAAGTAGTCCTCTCATTATGTGCATGAGCCCAGTACTCCTGGATATTCATGAGGAGCAGAAAACTCCACCCACCAGCTGCTAATTGGCAGTTATCTATCCATGCTGTATATAAACAGTCAACTGTCAGTCAGTCAGTGGGGGGAGGGGTGTGGCAAGAATCCTATTCTCCTGCATATTAGAAGAACGGCTGAACAGAATGATGTAAATAATACACCGATCTGTTCAGCATTTCTGTCACTATTTATGCTTCCCTTATTTAAGGCGGCATAAACCTAGTGAGATTGCCTTTCGGAAATGCATGACACGTTTAAGGAATACAGCTTCTTTATGAGATCCAATCAGTATGTGATGGGACTGCAATCCCGAAACACGTTGTCTCCTTCTTTTTTTTTTTTTTTTTTTTTTTTACTGCCTCTTGTTTTTATTTCCCTAAAAAATAAAAGTGGTGGTGCCTTGGATTACAAGCATAATTTGTTCCGGGACCGTGCTTGTAAACCAAATCACTCTTAAACCAAATAAAATTTTCCCATAAGAAATCATTGAAATGCAAACAATTGGTTCCACTCTCCAAAAATAATGATTTTTATTCTGAATAACAGGTAAAACTAACAAATAGCTGAATATGTGATGATATAAGTTACTGTACAGTATAGCACTCAGCATGTGAAGTATAAAGCATAGTAAGTGCAGAATCACAGAGCTGTGCAGGAGGACAGTGACAGAAACTTCTCTGTACAGCAGTGTGAATGGCTGAGTGTAAGTGCAGGCACATTATAGCGGCAGTGTGTATAGATGAGTGTAAGTGCAGGCACATTATAGCAGCAGTGTGTATGGCTGAGTGTAAGTGCAGGCACATTATAGCAGCAGTGTGTATAGCTGAGTGTGAGTGCAGGCAGATTATATCAGGAATGGAGTGGATGGGAGAAACAAGGGCTGACAGAGACTTCAGGGAGCATTAAAGGAATGAGCAGGGCAGATGTGGGCACATAGAGGGGTTACAGCTATGAAGAGATTACCTCCACAGTCCTGTCCTCTGATGCAAGCCCCAGCCTGAAGTGGATCTGCTATGATTTGGAAGGTGAGGGAGACTTCCTGGGTCAGAGTACAGGGCTGTAGACCCTGCTATGCAGACCATGTCCCTCCCCCACTCCCCCTCTCACCCAGTACAGGGAGCTCTTAAACCAAGTCACAATTTTGAAAAACTGTGAGCTCTTAAACCAAAACGCTCTCAATCCAAGTTACTCTTAAACCAAAGTGTGTGTGTATGTATGTGTATATAATATAATATATAATTTTTTATTTTTTTTTTTAATCGGGGACATTGTTGCAGTGAACCAACATTGCTATATGGGCAGCGCTGCTACGTAAAGGGATCAACCTTTTTTTTTTTTTTCTTTTGACAAGTGTTTACACAGGGAGATGCCAGTGGCAATAGCATTTTCCCGCTCCTGGGCTGATCACTGACACTTTTACACAGGCCGATTATTGGCCAAAGGAGCGCATCTAGCAACGCCCCTTCCCGATAATCAGCCATATATAAAGGGCTTAAGAATACTCATGATTGGATTATCATGTGATTCTATTCATAAAACTTGAACAAGGGATAATCTGGTTTTAGCAGATAAAGCTTATTCATTGTACGATGAAACATTCTTTACATTCTTACATACATTGTATCATTAAAATTCAAAATTTTAAAAATTTTTCCTGGTCATGTGATGAGGTCAGTTATGAGCGCCCTCTTGAAGTAAGAGTGTGCATTACATGGGCAGAACAAAGTCCCTAAGCTAATGGTGCCTATTCACTATTCATTCAAGTGTCAGATAGGTGGTGCCATGCTGCTGAAGTGCCACAGCTTGACACACCTCCTCTCTTTCTCCTTCCCTTGTTGATTGATATACAGGGCTCTGCTTAGCACTGAGCACTCTCTGGATATCATTTACATGTTGTGTTGATGCCATTGCTTGAGGCCGGTACCTAAAGATAGGGAATCTCACTGCATGTGCCGCTGTTTGTTTCTATAGTATGTGCGCTGGAATTCCACATCACAGGCCTTGCTAGTTGGTTATCTAGCATATTACTGCTTAGATATATAGTCTCGTGACCACAGTAACTTTGTATAGATATTCTTTATGTTTATGATCACCATTGTCTTTTAATCTTCATGCCAAAATGTTGTGTGATATTGTAATATGTTTTTTTTTATGTGTTTGCAGTACTGTTTAGTTCCTAAGCCAGAGATGCTTAAATGAACTGCATAGACATAATGCAAATATAATATTCAGCTGACACTCCAAGAAGCTTACCGCTTGCTTCATTATAAAATGTTCATGTATAACCATATACAATAAGCTCCAGTGGCAACTGCAGCTAGGCACTTTGCGGGGCACAGTTATGCAGTGTGCAATTTTAACCTGTATGATGATGACATGGCTAGATTTTGCTAAAATAAGTGTAAGAACCACACACAGATGCATTTTATCTTTGCCTTTTTATTTGTACATGAATTTACTATTTACCTGTAACACTTGTGCTTTTTTTTTGTCTAGATCTGTGCTCACTGCCAGGAGCCTGGAGCCACCTTAGGCTGCTTCAATAAGGGTTGTGTCTGCTGCTATCACTTCCCATGTGCCATGGACTCGGGTAAGGGCAGGATAACGGATGCATGTTACTTTAAAATAAAAAAAAAAGCATTTTTCTTTTATTCTTTTCTACATAGCTGCTCTTTACACTAAGTGCTAGTCATATAAGGATTTGGTATGTTGAAGCCTCAGTTCACCCCTTAACTCTGCAGCCACTTTTGACTTTAAGGCTCAAAATTTTCATGTGTCACATACAGTAACTGGGGGACAATTGGGTACAACAACAGAGGTGATAAGGGAAAGTAATTGGGGACAGGGGTGACGATCAGGTACAATAACAGGACAGCGGTGACTATCAGGTACATTAAAGGGGGACAGAGGCAACAATTGGGTAAAGCAACACGTAAGGGGCAATGACCACCTCTGCCCATGTCAGGGACTGTCCAGAGCATCAGCAAATCCTAATAGAAAACCTCTGCTGCTCTAGACAGTTCCTGACATGGACAGAAGTGGCAGCAGAGAGCACTGTGTCAGATTGGACAGAATACAGCAGCTGAAGTACTGAGACAAGATTTTTAAGTAGAACTAAATTACAAATCTGTATAACATTTTGACACCTGTTGATTTAAAAAAAAAAAAAATCACCAGAGTATTCCTTTAAGCTACATGAATCAGTGAATGTGGCGTCAGTGCTTATGCCCACCTGTTGTCCCATGCATTCTCAATGGTATTTCTGAACATTGCCGAGTGCCATATTATGTTCAGAAGTCCTATAGAATGCGAATGAAGCTGGTAATTTATCAGACGTTAATCAAGATTAGTCATTATAGCGATGTAAGGATTGTTTTGTCTACGTCCAGCTTTACAGAGCGCCAACACATTATGAGGATAACTCCGTACGCACAGGCCAACATTCCTTATTGTTACTGGTTATATTGCCGTCCTTGTTTTATTGAAGTATCACACTGCTGTTTTCCTTGGAAGGCATTCGAGATCCTAGAAATTCTTCTTTAACGGAAAAGAAGCTGGTAGCCGACTGTGCCAAAAACTACATGTGTTATTGTGCAGGTTTGCAGTGTCTGTATACCACAACACACAGTCTTAACTTGGCCTTAGTCTATCATAGTCCTGCAACGAGAAGAAAAACTTTTTTGTGGTTACTGCACATAATGATATTCAGATGGTGGAAGACTGGCCAAAGTTAAACTTTTTTTGCAAAGAGAACCATCAATCCAGCATACTGAACCAATGTATTAAAACATCAGTATAGGTAGCAGAGCCCACTGTCTGACCACTGAGCAGTCCTCAAAACTAGAACACAGTACAAATTAGGATATTTAAATGGGCACAACAAAACAAAAAACTTTTGACATGTCAAAAGTTTTGATCAGTCGGGGTCTTAGTGTTCAGACTGCAAGCAATCAAGAGAACAAGCTGAGAGAAGTGGAGGGACATCACATTCACTCCTGTGCACTCCTGTGCTAGATGGCCTTTTTTAATGCAAGTCTATGGGGCTGTCTAGGTCGCAGACACAGACCGGGAAGAGGACCAGGCAGCGGCAAGGTCTTGTCCCCGCTTCTTCTACTGATCAGTCACAGTCTGAAAACTGATAATAAAAACTTTTGATATGTCTCTCAAAATTTATTTTATTTTAATGACTATATTCTCAAAAGTAGAAGTTACTCTGCCAAAAATCACCCCAGCCCAGAGTTCTCATTTAAGCTCTTTCAGTGCAGTGTAGAGATGAGTGAACCTGAACTTTTGGCATTTGATTAGCGGGGGCTGCTGAACTTGGATAAAGCTCTAAGGTTGTCTGGAAAACATGGATACAGCCAATGACTATATCCATGATTTCCACATAGCCTTAGGGCTTTATCCAAGTTCAGCAGCCACCGCTAATCAAATGCCAAAAGTTCAGGTTCGGATGGACTCGAGCATGCTCCAGGTTCGCTCATCTCTAGTGCAGTGTAATATTTTTAGATAAATAATATTTTTAATAATAATAATAAATAAGCAATCGGCATGTGACCGTGTCGGAAATCTCTGATACTCTACCATTCATCTAAATTATTTTGTGGAAGTCCCATCTGCCTGCCGAGTGCCGACCCTATTCAAATGAATGGGACCGATTTCTGCAAAAAAAAAAAAAGGGGGGGGGGCACCAGTTTTTGCTAAGTTTCTGAAAAAAAAAAAAAAAAAAATTCCACAAAGCCTTATTGATTTGTTTGCTGCATTTTGTTGCAGAATGTTTACTAAACGAAGAGAACTTCTCTGTACGGTGCCCCAAGCACAAGGTAAGGAAAAGACAGCTGCCTCCTTTTGTGTATTCACTCTTTATGGGGAGTCTGTAATAAAGTAGAAAAAGGCCTCTGTTATTCTTGCAATATGAACATACACTCACCGGCCACTTTATTAGGTACACCATGCTAGTAATGGGTTGGACCCCCTTTTGCCTTCAGAACTGCCTCAATTCTTGGTGGCATAGATACAACAAGGTGCTGGAAGCTTCCTCAGAGATTTTGGTCCATATTGACATGATGGCATCACACAGTTGCCACAGATTTGTCGGCTGCACATCCATGATGCGAATCTCCCGTTCCACCACATCCCAAAGATGCTCTATTGGATTGAGATCTGGTGACTGTGGAGGCCATTTGAGTACAGTGAACTCATTGTCATGTTCAAGAAACCAGTCTGAGATGATTCTAGCTTTATGACATGGGGCATTATCCTGCTGAAAGTAGCCATCAGATGTTGGGTACATTGTGGTCATAAAGGGATGGACATGGTCAGCAACAATACTCAGGTAGGCTGTGGCGTTGCAACGATGCTCAATTGGTACCAAAGGGGCCCAAAGAGTGCCAAGAAAATATTCCCCACACCATGACACCACCACCACCAGCCTGAACCATTGATACAAGGCAGGATGGATCCATGCTTTCATGTTGTTGACGCCAAATTCTAACCCTACCATCTGAATGTCGCAGTAGAAATTGAGACTCATCAGACCAGGCAACGTTTTTCCAATCTTCTACTGTCCAATTTCGATGAGCTTGTGCAAATTGTAGCCTCAGTTTCCTGTTCTTAACTGAAAGGAGTGGCACCCGGTGTGGTCTTCTGCTGCTGTAGCCCATCTGCCTCAAAGTTGGAGGTACTGTGCGTTCAGAGATGCTCTTCTGCTTACCTTGGTTGTAACGGTTGGCTATTTGAGTCACTGTTGCCTTTCTATCAGCTCGAACCAGTCTGCCCATTCTCCTCTGACCTCGGGCATCAACAAGGCATTTCCGCCCACAGAACTGCCGCTCACTAGATGTTTTTTCTTTTTCGGACCATTCTCTGTAAACTTTTCTGAAATACTCAGACCAGCCCTTCTGGCACCAACAACCATGCCACGTTCAAAGGCACTCAAATCACCTTTCTTCCCCATACTGATGCTCGGTTTGAACTGCAGGAGATTGTCTTGACCATGTCTACATGCCTAAATGCACTGAGTTGCCGCCATGTGATTGGTAACGTGCAGTTGGACAGGTGTACCTAATAAAGTGGCCGGTGAGTGTATGTTGTACTGTTCATATATTATTCTGTTTGTTCTGCCCAGACTGTATTATCCCATTCAGGCCCCGTCCTCTTAGACTCTAGACACATAATTTTAGGGCCACTTTTATAATATATAGCTTTTGGTTTTTGTGTGCATATTTTAGTGTTTTTCCATCATTCCAAGGACCCTGCAAAGTACAGTAGGTAACATGGCGATTTCTTTAAGAACCACTTTTTGAGGAATATTTCTCTTTTTAGGTTTGCTCTATGTTCTTCACTCCACTTTCATCTCCTTTCTTTCCTTCTCTTAGACCAAGACAATAAAGGGAGTGTCAGCAGAGCAGCCTGAGCAGGGCTGAGGGGGGAAATTTGGCCTATATTTGGAGATAAAATTCAAGCACAGGTGGGTAGTGGGTGGGTGGGGTTTCCTTCTAAGTCACAGGGGTCAAGCACGTGGCTCTCCAGCTGTTGCAAAACTACAATTCCCTTCATGCCTGGATAGCTAAAGCTTTGGCTGTCCAGGCATGATGGGAATAGTAGTTTTGCAACAGCTGGAAAGCGTTGAGCTTGACACCCCTGTTCTAAGTGGTCCTAGACATTCTGCTGTTGCAGCTACACACATGAAAGGCATTAATGGACTCTGGGTCCGCCTCTTTTTAAAAAAAATTTCGCATACACTGGTGCATAGTGTCGGTGCTGCGGGGACATTTTTAAGACTGGCGCAGAAAACGTTGGACTTAATAAATGTCCCCCTCTGTGTTTGACTCTTGGCGGCTGGAGAAGTTGAATGCCACCCTAGATCTGCCAGGAAAACTACCAGTTTCTCCAGCCATCAGGAGTGAAATGCTAAGCGTTGAGGTTTGGAGAACGCTGCCGAATCTGAACAGTTTGGTAAGTTCACTCAACACAATTCATACACTTTAGATCGGAGCGCCCATTCCTAACAACTCTGTGCACATGCAGTTGTGGCTCTGGTGAGGGAGGAGGTGAGTAAGCCTGTGAAAAGAAAAGTACTGGTCATAGTGAAGTCCAGCAGATATATGCGATTAGGGGGAACTCGGGACACGCCTATACACACTAGTTGGTTAGCCTCGGCAAAATCAACAGCTTTGGCCAGCATTAATCTAATATGTATTGCAGACTTTAGGTATCTGTGCTTCCCAGTGTCATAAATAAGGATATGATTATGGTTACAGCGTCTCTCCAATGTTATGTTGGGTTTATATTGCCGTGGTTGTCGGCACTGACAAACAGAGAAAAGCAGACTGCAACAGATGTGAATGAAGCCAAAGGAACCCCAGTAACTTTAAAGGTGTTATCCTGCAATCGGACACTGTAACAAATCTTCAAAAGTTCCCACACAAGTACTGAGCAGTCTCACCAGTGATTTCGGCCATTTCTTTGGCCTAAAACCCTGCATCCCCTCTGAATGCTTCTCAGCACTTTTTGCTCACTCACCCCCCCCCCCCCCCCCCTTCTCTATGTGTGGTTCTTCGTACCCTCCACAAGCTTAGATGCTACACATGTGATTTATACCTGTATAAAACTTGTCTGCGTCCTCTTTCTGCTTTATAACTGCATCATTTCATACTTGGATAGTGTCACCTAGGCGGAGCTTCACAGCAGATGGCCTTCTCCCCAGCCAGAAGATGAGACCCCACTGGTGTGAAGACCCGCCCAGTTGACACTATTAACTTATGAAATTAGCAAGAAAAAAGGGGGTGACAGTATGACTTTAAGGAGTTTAATGGACAGTACCTGTAGGACCACCCACTGGACTCTTTAGCAGGCAAAGATCAGACATTACAATCAGTATAAGTCCAGTTATACTGACTCTTTTCCTACAAATATATACAGTAATACCTTGGCTTTCGAACACTTTGGAACTCGACCTGCTTGGTATTCGAACGAAAATTTACCCAGAAGTAGTGTTTGGAATTCGAACTTTGCTCGGTTTTCGAACCTTTTTGCAAGCGTGGATGGTGGGTTGTACCTGGCGAGTTAAGCAGTGGTGAGGCTTCACATACAGTACAGTGCTGTATAAGACTGCTGCAGTGCATATACAGTGCAGTAGTAGTACAGGCAGTGCACCACCATCTCCCATACATTACAGTGCTTGGATGGGGGGGACGCTATACAGTAAAGAATGGGTGAGGAGTTGGTGACTACTGTACTATAATTGCTGGTTCTGATGAACATTTCTTATGTTTAATGTCCTGTACAGTATAGTGCTACAGCTGGAGGGCTAAAGGTTCCCCATCCCTGTGACTTCTAGTAATGTACTTCCATCTCTGTTCTTCTAGTAATGTACTTCCGTCTTCTGTCTTTCAGGTAAAGCTTTTTAAGTAAAGGGGATCATTACACCTTAGTCCACTAAAAACTTTGTGCTCCAGTTCTATGGGTGGACATTGCCTTCTCTGGGGATTCATCCCTCTTCGCTAAAGCTTTTCCGTCATGGACTTGGTGATACAGCACGGAAACATTGAATCTCTCGTAGTCCATAAACCAATCTTCATCCTGTAACATGGGAGAACGGCTGTGTAATTTAACAGGGGGGGGGGGGGAGTATTAAACAAAATATATAAATATATAAATATATTTTTAATCTGAAAAGGAAAGGCGCAAAATGTTTTTATGGTTCAGATTAAATTTCATTTAAAAAATACAAAAAACAAACAAAATATGTACGGAAAAACAAAGACTTTTGAAAACAGTTTTAAAAAAACTATTTTGTTCACTCTTTGACCGTTGCGCGACGTGCTACAGAGTTGATTTCTTTACCCACCTAAGCTCTATTCTTTGAAAACCAGGATTTTCGGCTATCAAATGCATATACGGATTGAAAGTTTGTACACAGCCTGTGTATTCTGTGTGCACCAGACTGCGCAAGCTGCTGTGTTAGCAGCGCTTTTATGTAAATCTTGTATAAAATAAAACAATCTGGCCAGAATTTAATATGCATATGCAGTGATGTCGGAGTATTGTGTTTGTTCACCATACAAGGAATCTTTTTGAACAGTCATAATAACATGGTAAGGATGCGAAATGTGTTGGTCAATGAACATTTTTGTTTCTAAAGTAAAATAAACCACCTATGGACTATATAAATATAAATTTTTTATATTTCGTGTTGGCCCGCATGATCAAATGAGGGGACGGGATGGGAGTCACATTTTTAGTGGGTTTCCTATTATGAAACGTTTAAAGGGGTACTGTGGTAAACAAAATTTTTTTTTTTTCAAATAAACATCAGAAAGTTATACAGGTTTGTAAATTACATCTATTAAAAAAAATAAAAAAAATCTTGTCTTCCAGTACTTATCAGCTGCTGTATGTCCTGCAGGATATGGTGTATTTTTTCCAGTCTGACACAGTGCTCTCTGATGCCATCTCTGTCCATGTCAGGAACTGTCCAGAGCAGGAGAGGTTTTCTATGGGGATTTGCTACTGCTCTGGACAGTTCCTGACATGGACAGAGGTGGCAGCAGAGAGCACTGTGCCAGACTGGAAAGAATACACCACTTCCTGCAGGACATACAGCAGCTGATAAGTACTGGAAGACTTAAGATTTTTAAATAGAAGTGAAATACAAATCTTTATACCTTTTTGACACCAGATGATTTAAAAACTTTTTTTTTTTTTTTGCTCTGGAACACCCCTTTTAATATTTGACGTTAGGTGTTTCAGAAAGGAAGTCCAACTTTTTTTTTTTTTTCTTCTAGAAAAAAGAACACAAACATTACTGATAAAAATTAAAAAAGGAAAAAAAAAATAAAGGTCATTTTTATCATTCTCATTATGACATTCTCAGTTTCATGTGTGTGGTGTACATGTTTTTATGTGTGTTAATCCTCAGTCCTGCACTGTTTTAGGGCAAAAAGCAAATTTAGATTACAAGGTCAGGAGCATGTGAAAAAGAGTAGCAAATGGGATACAAAACAATTGTAGGGCTGTTTAACTAGGTACTATTGTTTCAACCAACTTTGGCTAGATCTATAGTACAATTGAATAAGAAACTTTGTAATATATCTTATCTGACAAAAATGCTTCCTTCTCCTGTTATCAAGCTCTTCCCCCCCCCCCCCCCCCCCCCCCCCCCCCCCCCCCCCCCCCCCCCCCCCCCCCCCCCCCCCCCCCCCCCCCCCCCCCAAAACACTTCATTACTGCCAGAGGCCGTATTACACGTAGCGATTATCGTTCAAAGATTCACTATAACGATCGTTCGCTAACGCGATAACTAGTGATTTCTTTAGCAAACATTTCTGAGGTTATTACATTCACTGATTACTGTTATGAACGATCGTTTTTACGTCGTTATATGGTCGCTTATCTTCCTCAGGAAAGCCCATGCAACACGTTTTATCGGCAAATGACTTATTACACAAATTATATTAACAAATACGCGAACGATCTACGAACTACAAACGATAATTTTTGAAAGACCAAAATGAATGAGTTTTCATTTGTCATTTCATCGTTGGGTGTTATTACATGGACAGATAATTGTTCATTTCGATCGTTTTAGCGAATTTATAAACGATAATCGCTCTGTGTAATAGGGCCTTAAAGGGGTAGTGCGTCGCTAAGTAATTATTTACAAAATAACACACATTACAAAGTTATACAACTTTGTAATGTATGTTATGTATGTGAATCGCCCCCTTCCCCGTGTTCCCCCCCCCACCCCCACCCCCGCACGTGGACCCGGAAGTGTAGTGTACCATACAATAGCCGACGCGTCCGCGTCATCAGCTGCTCAGCCGCGATTGGCTGAGCACAGTTATGCTCAGCCAATGTCGCGGCGGAGGGGGGCCGGCATCAGGGACGGCTGCAGCAATTCGGCCAGCCTCCCGAAGATTACGTCGTTGACAAGATCGGGGACGACACGCGTCAAGTATGTATGGTACACTACACTTCCGGGTCCCCCAGCGGGGGTGGGGGAACACGGGAAGGGGGGCGATTCACATACATAACACATACAACTTTGTAATGTAACTTTGTAATGTGTGTTATTTTGTGAATAATTTCTTATCGCCGCACTACCCCTTTAGTCTTCCACTCTCCTGTCAGCTCATTCCTGTCATACAGTTGACTTTGAGATCAAGTTAAAACAAGGCAAGTCTATGGCGGGGGAAGGGAGATAAGGGGTAGTGCCCGGGCACAGAGAGAGACATATTGGAGCATGTTCTGTAAGTAAGATATGTCACCCTAGGGCTTAGACTGCTCACCACAGCTTTATCATGACTTCCATACTGCTGCTACTTTTTAAAGGGAAATTATCAGCATTACCTTCATCCTCGGCACCATTCCCATGCAGTTAGTAGTAGTGGGCAGTTTGGAGCCCTGGTGACCCCCAGAGGACCAATCTGTCCACCCCACTTCCTTGATTTTCATTGGGAGGGGCTGGCTGGCTGGCAGCAGATCGGTGCCCATCCCCAGTGCTCCAAACTGCCCAATTAGCATAAGGTTCTAACTGCATGGAAACAGCACCGAGGATAAGGGTAAGTCCGCATTCACATGTTCCGTATGGAACACTGAGAGCCACGCGGCTCTGTCATTACAGCGTTGCGCATATCTGTACAGTTCCCCCGCTCCCAGCATCATATCATGCGGAGGACAGACTCCGGTACAGGCCTTCCACGTCCGTGTTCCGCAGAATTGCCTTTGTTTTATACAGCATGTAAACATAGCCTTAGCTTGTAGAGCAGAAAAAGTCATTTATAAGACATATTGCTGCTCCTCATAAATACACTTTAAAAAGACTGGTATGCTTTAAAGGCTTGTTCACATGGCCAAATGAAGATGCAAAAATTCCGGCATTATAATCCAAATCTGAGATCCGAGGGTTTTTAAAGTTCCCATTGGATTCAGTAGGAGAATCCACGTGCTGAAACAGAAACTGGTTTGGCCGACATCCGTATGAAGTGTATGGAGACCCTTAGTTAATAAATGGCCAGACAAGAGGTTGATTTTGATGTGGTCATAAGGCTAGGTTCACACTGCATTTTTGCAATCCGTGTTTTTTGCATTTGTGTGCATCCGTTTTGATCAGTTTTTCCATTGACTTTCATTGTAAAAAAAAAAAAGGATCAAATTGGATCCGTTTTTTTTTAACGGACACAAAAGTAGTGTCAGCCACGTTTTTGTGTCAGTCAACTATGGAAGTCAATGGAAAAAAGGATGCACACAAATGCATCCATTTTTTTTTTCTGCAAAAAACGGATTGCAAAAACGCAGTGTGAACCTAGCCTAAGTCAGTTTATAAATTCAGGAGAGGATTAATAAGGGCTGGAGAGTAAGCCATCAGGCAGCTTCTCTAATAGATATCACTTAAAACAGGACTGAGCATTATACCTGATAACATACAGTTTGCAGGAGAGAAACCAAGGGGGAATATTTTCTTTTTTTTTCTTTCACCATTGATACAAAGCAAGAATAGAAAATGCATTAAAACGTGTGTGTGTGTGTGTGTGTGTGTGTGTGTGTGTATATATATATATATATATATAATATATATATATATATATATATATATATATTTGTGTGTGTGTTTATTTTATACACACACAGGGAGTCTGCTAGGTGCTTGAACACCTAGCCTATTGATGTCAATGGGCCCTCTGGTAATTTGTTTATTTGCTATAACAATAGTATTCTCAGGTGTTCCATTTAGCATCTACATTCTATATGTTGCCATAAACTAGTCACATGTCATGGAATCCTATTTGGTTTTGCAGCCATATAACTTGTATAAGAAATTAAAATGACCACAAGGGGTCAGTGAATATCAACAAGAAAAAAAAGCTCAGCTTTAGTGTGCAATGTACATTGGCCTTATTTCTAGGATGTTTCATTGAATGGGTTTTCCTACACTCATAGAATAGGTGATAAATGTCTGATCACCGGAGACCTTCCACCACAGTGGGGGTCTGAGCCCCCTATTCCATTCCTGCTCCATGCTTGGATGCAATAGGGAGAAACTTGGAGCTTGGTTCTGTTGATTTTGCTAGGGGTCACAGCTGTTGGCCCCCGATTGTGGAGAACTTTAAAGGAAAAGTTGGGCAATTTATAAAATCTGTCAGGGGGGAAGTACTAACTTACCTCTCCCCGTGCCCACGGCGAGACCCCCGGCACAGATCGCTCAGTCAGTCAGTGACTGGGACGGAATGCTGTTCAAGTTAGGCTAGGTTCACACTGCGTTTTCAGCATCCGTTTAACGCATCCGTTTTTTTTGCAAAAAACGCATGAAAAACGGATTGCAAAAAACGGATTCATTTGTGTGCATCCGTTTTTCCATTGACTTCCATTATAAAAAAAACTGATCCGTTTTTTTTGGCGGACCAAAAAACGTTGCTGACCCTATTTTTCTGGACGTTAAAAAAAACGGATCCGTTAAACGGATGCTGAAAACGCAGTGTGAACCTAGCCTTACCAGTGGCCAGTCCAACAGCTGGGATGTCATCACAACTCGGCCAAATGGCTTCCAGCAGGGGTTCTGAGGCTGGTCCCACCGCTTACTGCGGACACGGGGAGAAGTGAGTTCACACTTGTGTTCAATTTCCATCCTTGCCCCTGCTGACTGCCAGATTTGATAAATCTCCGGACTTCTCCTTTAAGTCTACAGGATTTGGACTGGTTACACATATTGTTAATCTTTTTGTTTGAACATCATTTAATACAAATATATGTCATTTAGGCACCACCTAGAGATGAGTGAACCTTGAGCGTGTTCGGGTCCTGCATTTGGTTATGGGTGGCTGAAGAAGTTGGATGCAGCCCTAGGGAGTCCTGGAAAATATGGATACAGTCTATGGCCTTCCAGGCAGCCTTAGAGCTGCATCACTTCCTCAGCCACCGGTAACCAAATGCAAAGTGTTTGGGTTCGGACAAACCCAATCACACTGAAGGTTCGCTCATCTCTAGCGCCATCCAATTTCCAACTGAATCACTGGACGGTTTGGACAATAATGGTTCAATGAGCACAATGGAGCTAGATCAAATAATGTCTTCAAATAAACGGGATATGTATTCTGCATAAACAGAACCCGCACTCCTTATATAACATAAAAATCCCTTCACATCTCTGCTGGATGCTCCATAGCAAATCCTGTCATATTTTATTGGGATAATTATTCAGCACACAGCGCTATTCTTACTGTCAAAACAACAGACACCATGACCAGACATCTATGGGGTCTGTCATGACTGATCCGTCACAGCTTGGATTCTGTTTTTCTGCTTCTATGACAGAACAGAGATGGATTTCACAATGCAGATGTAAACACAGCCCAGCCTTAGTATAAAATTAAACCACCTGCATAATATTGTGCAGGTCTCTGATCTGATCTGTTGAGGCCTGGACCTGTGGTTTCTGGCAGAATGGGGATTTTTTTTTAATCAACTAATGTTAGAAAGTTAAACATTAAACAGGTTTGTAACTTCTATTTAAAAATCTCAAGTCTTCCAGTGCTTATCAGCTGCTGTATGTCCTGCAGGAAGTGGTGTATTATTTCCGGTCTGACACAGGGCTCTCTGCTGCCACCTCTGTCCATGTCAGGAACTGTCCAGAGCAGGAGAGGTTTTCTATGGGGATTTGTCAGTTCCTGACATGGGCAGAGATGGCAGCAGAGAGCACTGTGTCAGACTGGAAAGAATACACCACTTTCTGCAGGACGTATGGCAGCTGATAAGTACTGGAAGACTGGAGAATTTTAAAAAGGAGTAATTTACAAATCTATATTACTTTTTTTTTTTTTTACACCGGTTCATTTAAAAACAACTATTTTTCTCAAATTAAAAAAAAAAAGTATAATCAGAATCAGTCTATACATTTCTTGGCTCAAGTGACAAAGATGTTGAGTATTAAGAAATGGCTGCCCAGTCCAGTCATTTCATTCTGATAAATTGTGTTGCAAAGTAGAAAAATAGCCAGAGTTTGCTAGTGGATTAACAAGTGGAATGAGTCAAACCCTAAGGGTGAACCATTCCATGTAAATGACATTTTAACTTGACACAATATTGGTAATAAATGTACATTATTTTTTAATTTTGCTGTTTAGCCATTTTCTGAAAGTCATGAAGAGTTCATGAATAATCCCATATACCATGTTTCTGCAGATTCGTCCCTTCTCCCTGGCGTACGCCTGCCGTATACCCCGCTCGCCTGGTGTATGGGCCACGGGGGCCGTGGCAAGGTAGGGAGGAGGACATCTACACTAGATTTCTGTGCTGCTGTACCGCAGGTGCAGATTGGGTTGGATTTACTTAGAGGCGTGTGCCTCTTTTGGTCTGTTTAGACGGAGCGATAATTCGCCCAATCAATCGTTTAACGATTTTGAAGCAACAATTTGGTTTTCATAACTATCAGCGTTTAAACGAAGAGATAAATTGTTAGAAAGAATCCTTATTGCGATCGTTTTAAGATCGCTTAAGCCCAACTCTCACATAGGGTGAATCTGTTTACACGAAGCAATCTGCGAATTTTCAGCGAACGACTAAGGACGATTTGAGATAATGTTGAAAGATCACGAACGATTTCTCGCTCATCGCTTCATCGTTTGCTGTCTTTACACAAGCCGATTATCATAAGTTAATCCAGCGGGGCAGTTGGGGGTGGGGCCTAATTTAAGACTGGTCTTGATAAATCCCCCCCCGCCCTCCCAGTGTCTTTGAATAGGCTTCAAATATTAGCCCTAGTTGGAGCCAGCCAGATCCCTGACACTGACTGCTCAACACAGGTGGGGGCGGAGCTATCTACTGATGGAGGTATACAGTACGGGGACTACCTGCAGAGAGGGAGGGATGTATACAGTACGGGGACTACCTGCAGAGGGGGAGGGAGGTATACAGTACGGGGACTACCTGCAGAGGGGGAGGGAGGTATACAGTACAGGGACTACCTGCAGAGGGGGAGGGAGGTATACAGTAGGACTACCTGCAGAGCGGGAGGGAGGAATACAGTATGGGGACTACCTGCAGAGGGGGTGTATACAGTATGGGGACTACCTGCAGAGGGGGGATGTATACAGTATGGGGACTACCTGCAGAGCGGGAGGGAGGAATACAGTATGGGGACTACCTGCAGAGGGGGTGTATACAGTACGGGGACTACCTGCAGAGGGGGAGGGAGGTATACAGTACGGGGACTACCTGCAGAGGGGGAGGGAGGTATACAGTACGGGGACTACCTGCAGAGGGGGAGGGAGGTATACAGTACGGGGACTACCTGCAGAGGGGGAGGGAGGTATACAGTACGGGGACTACCTGCAGAGGGGGAGGGAGGTATACAGTACGGGGACTACCTGCAGAGGGGGAGGGAGGTATACAGTACGGGGACTACCTGCAGAGGGGGAGGGAGGTATACAGTACGGGGACTACCTGCAGAGGGGGAGGGAGGTATACAGTAGGAGGACTACCTGCAGAGAGGGAGGGATGTAAACAGTATGGGGACTACCTGCAGAGGGGATGTATACAGTATGGGGACTACCTGCAGAGGGGGAGGGAGGTATACAGTACGGGGACTACCTGCAGAGGGGGAGGGAGGTATACAGTACGGGGACTACCTGCAGAGGGGGAGGGAGGTATACAGTACAGGGACTACCTGCAGAGGGGGAGGGAGGTATACAGTAGGACTACCTGCAGAGCGGGAGGGAGGAATACAGTATGGGGACTACCTGCAGAGGGGGTGTATACAGTATGGGGACTACCTGCAGAGGGGGGATGTATACAGTATGGGGACTACCTGCAGAGGGGGAGGGAGGTATACAGTACGGGGACTACCTGCAGAGGGGGAGGGAGGTATACAGTACGGGAACTACCTGCAGAGGGGGAGGGAGGTATACAGTACAGGGACTACCTGCAGAGGGGGAGGGAGGTATACAGTACGGGGACTACCTGCAGAGGGGGAGGGAAGTATACAGTAGGAGGACTACCTGCAGAGGCGGAGGGAGGTATACAGTACGGGGACTACCTGCAGAGGGGGAGGGAGGTATACAGTAGGAGGACTACCTGCAGAGCGGGAGGGAGGAATACAGTATGGGGACTACCTGCAGAGGGGGAGGGAGGTATACAGTACGGGTACTACCTGCAGAGGGGGAGGGAGGTATACAGTATGGGGACTACCTGCAGAGGGGGAGGGAGGTATACAGTACGGGGACTACCTGCAGAGGGGGAGGGAGGTATACAGTACGGGGACTACCTGCAGAGGGGGAGGGAGGTATACAGTACGGGAACTACCTGCAGAGGGGGAGGGAGGTATACAGTACGGGGACTACCTGCAGAGGGGGAGGGAGGTATACAGTACGGGGACTACCTGCAGAGGGGGAGGGAGGTATACAGTAGGAGGACTACCTGCAGAGGGGGATGTATACAGTATGGAAACTACCTGCAGAGGGGGGATGTATACAGTATGGGGACTACCTGCAGAGAGGGGATGTATACAGTATGGGGGGGGACTACCTGCAGAGGGGGGGTGTATACAGTATGGGAACTACCTGCAGAGATGGATGTATACAGTATGGGAACTACCTGCAGAGGGGATGTATACAGTATGGGGACTACCTGCAGAGGGGAGGGGGGTGTATACAGTATGGGGACTACCTGCAGAGATGGATGTATACAGTATGGGAACTACCTGCAGAGGGGATGTATACAGTATGGGAACTACCTGCAGAGATGGGTATATACAGTAATGGGGAACAACCGCAGAGGAGGGAGCTATACAGTATGGTAGCCTAGCTACAGGGAACCTACAGTATAGGAGCCCAACAACAGTGACATACAGTATGGTGGCTAACTACTGTATAGAGTGGGGCTACAGTGTAAGGGCATACCGTGTTTCTCTGAAAATAAGACCTAACCTGAAAATACGCCCTAGCCCTTTTTTTCTGAATAAAAAATAATATAAGGCCCTGTCTTGTTTTCGAACAAAGTAAAGATAAGAGCTGGCACTCACCACCATATAGTCATCCAGGGCATTTATTGGCAGGACAGTAAAAAGGTGAGGGCTGTTTCACCGCACACGCATCTTCATCATACTGCCTGGTCATGGTAAACGGCCAAGCCTCTGACAGGTTTCTTTGATTTGGTTCTTGTTGGTTTCATTCTGGATCCTTTTTAAGGTTATAGTTTGTGTTAAAGACTGACCTGAGAGGAAACATGACTCAAAAAAGGGGTGTCAGAGCTTCTTGGCATATCCTCCCCAGAATTCTTAGTGATGCAGAAATGACCTGTTTGTTTCCCCTAATCTTGGTAACCTCCTCCTCAAGGAGAAACATCCATTATGGTCCCATGATGATAGACCTCTCTGCAACCAACCAGCACCCGGCTCTGCACAGGTGAGGGGCAATAACCCCAAAACAGCCATTTACATATGGGTAACCTCTCCTTCTGGAGTGATTTCCAGCTTAACTAAAATCTCTAAACTAAAAGGTAGCATCACAGAGCAGCTTTGTATATCCTTCTTCTGGTTATGCAGCAGTGACCACACATATAGTGATCTAACCAGTGGCGTAGCGGCGGGCCCGCGAGGCCCCCCCTTGCCACCGCACTGCCTCCCTTTGACTCCCTCTTGTGACCGCAAGCAGTGTGGCCCCCGGCTGCCGTGCGGCTTCCCGGCTCTGTCCCCGTCCCGATGGTACTTCCGGCACAGAGAGCGTCTATAACAAGCGCCCGCTGTGCCAGAAGTAACATCCCCGGCGCACACAGAGCTCAGTGTGTACGGCCGGGGACGGAACAGAGAGTCGGGGAGCTGCACGTCAGCCGGGGACCAGACTGCAGAAGAGAAGATCCACGGCGGGGGATCGAGTTGTCAGGTGAGTTGTGTGCTTCTTTTTTTTTTTTTTTCCTTATCTGCTTTGCAGAATAAGGGGGATAGAATGGGGGGGGGGGCAGCAAAAGGGGGCTAACATGGGGGACAACAAAAGGGGCTAACATGGGGGGGCAGCAAGAGGGGCTAACATGGGGGACAACAAAAGGGGACTAACATGGGGGACAACAAAATGGGGCTAACATGGGGGGGCAGCAATAGGGGGCTAACATGGGGGACAGCAAAAGGGGCTAACATGGGGGACAACAAAAGGGGGCTAACATTGGGGGGCAGCAAAGGGGGGCTTACATGGGGGAGAGGCAGCAAAAGGGGGCCAACATAAGGGGGCTAACATGGGGGGAAACATAAGGGGGATAACATGGAGGGCTAACATGGGGGGAAACATAAGGGGGATAACAGGGGGGGCATCTATAAGGGGGACAACACAGGGGGTCATCTATAATGGGGACAACACAGGGACATCTATAAGGGGGAAACATTGGAGGCCATCTATAAGGGGGAATACAAGGAGGGGGGGTGTATACAATAAGGTATGTACTATAGTGGACCACACAGAAGAATGCATGTACTATGGTTGGATCACATAGTGTCAGGGCTACCCACTAAATGAGGGTGTAAAGGGGCCAATACAGATGTGCAGTTTGTAGAGAGATGAGGATGGTGCCAGAGTGAGAAGCCTAATATGTTTGTCTGGTAGATTCTGTGGATTTGTGGCTCGGAGAAGTTCTCATAACGGCCCAGGACAGAAGAAGATGAAAAGGGAAGAACTCCGATCAGAGAAGACGTCCCCTGTGAGTCACTGGATAAAACTGCACTGTAATGTATATGGTGTACAGAGCCTGTGTAGAGCTGGGGCTACCTCTATATGACTGGATGCGGTGATAGTGAGCTGTGTACAGTGGATTATTTAGAAGCAGCGGTGGTGTTAGTCAGTATGCAGTGGCATTAGTCAGTATGTGGTGGCATTAGTCAGTATGCGGTGGTAATATTTGTTACTTGTAATCTGGTACAGTGTTTTATTGGATTTAGTATACTGGATAACAATATGGTGGTGGTGGTAATATTTGCCCCTTGTGTACTGGCATTATTGGCAATATTGGTGTCAGTATACAGGATTTGGTTAATAACAGTATGGCGGTAATATGTATGGTGATAATATTTCCAATATACTGGTATTATTGGTAATATCAGTCTTAAGATATACCAATAGCATTGCTTGGTTGAGGAAGGGGGGGCCCCAAGTTGACCTCTTGCACCAGGGCCCAAGAGACATTAGCTACGCCCCTGGATCTAACCATAGCTCCGTAGAGTACATTGGGGTCTATATGTCAATACTCATATGTATCTTTTGAGGGGGTGAAAACTCCATTAGTTACAATTAGAGATGAGAGTATTTCAAGCACCTTGGGGCTCATCTGGCCTCCATCTAACACCCTTGCCCTCCTCCAGTCTATCCTTAACTCTGCTGCCCAACTAATTCACCTCTCCCCTCCGCCAATCTCTCCACTGGCTCCCCATTGCCCAACGTATTCATTTTAAATAGCTGACCATGACATACAAGGCCATCCACAACCTGTTCCCTCCGTATATCTTTGACCTGATATCCTGTTACCGTCACTCACCCAATCTCTCATCCTCCTATGTCCTTCTTTTGTGCTCCTCCTCTCGTACCTCATACAACCACCTCCAAGATTTTGCCTGAACCTCCTCCATACTCTGGAACTCAAGACCTTCAAAAGTAACCTGAAAACCCCTCTCTTTATACCAGGCTACAAGCTATAATAATTCTGCATCACACTTTGACTGGCTGCTCTTTACCTCCTGTCTCTCTCTCGGTACCTTATAGATTGTAAGCTCTCGCGGGCTGAGTCCTCTATCCCCATGTATCAGTCTGCCATTTGCCTTCATGTAATGTGTTTTTGATCTTGTATTGTTCCTGCTTGTTACTCTTATCGCTTGTATAGCGCTCTGGAATCAAGGGCGCTCTATAAATAAATAATAATAATAACAACTTCAGCCACCAATAATCAAATGCCGAGAGTTCAGATTCTGAGGAACCCGAACATACGCGAAGTTGGCTCATCTCTAGTTACAATAAATATAAGACATAATGTACGTTTTTCACTTGATGGTATACATTTAGGGCCACATTTATCATCCGGCGGACGGATGATTTTTGGCGGAAAGTGCCGATTTGCGTATTATTTTATACGCAAATGGCCGATTTGCGAATAAAATAATCGCAAATCGGCACTTTCCGCCGAGTACGCCAGGGGGCGGAAAGGGGGCGGAAAGTAGGCGGGAAGTGGGCGGAACGGAGGGCGCGGACTCAGAGTCCGCGCGATTTATCATCCGTTCCGCCCAAATGTACGCCGAAAACCTACTCCAGTCCTCAGCTGGCGTAGGTTTTCGGCGGTGCGCACCGGCGCGCACAGGATTTATGTACAGGCAGTCCGCCTCTACATAAATCCCCGTACCGCCGGAGCTGCGGGGGCATTTTTAAGTCCGGCGTAAAAAACGCCGGACTTAATAAATGCCTCCCTTAGAATGCATATTTTTTTAAGTAGACACCAAGGGGGAGATTTATCAAACATGGTGTAAAGTGAAACTGGCTCAGTTGCCCCTAGCAACCAATCAGATTCCACCTTTCATTCCTCACAGACTCTTTGGAAAATGAAAGCTGGAATCTGACTGGTTGCTAGGGGCAACTGAGCCAGTTTCACTTTACACCATGTTTGATAAATCTCCCCCCTTAAGTGTATTTGAAAAAAACAAAGCTAAGCAATAGAATAAGAGAATTCTGAAAAAACGTTCAAGACGCAAAACACGTCAACCCTTGTTCCATTTGACTGGCTACTGGAATTACCAGGAAACCAACCATGACAATGCATTGCTGACAGTAGTGGATTATAATAGGTCCGTTTCAGGCGGTAGCCCAGGGCCCTGAGCTCCTGGGGGGGCCCATGGGCACCCAAAAAGACATATACTTTAGTGGTGTATTGTCTCCTGACTATAGTTCTGCCATGATTTGCTAAAAAATTGCGGCTTTTTTACGGCAATTTTGCACACATCAGGGCATCATGACATCATCAATTCTGTACTATTAACACCACGCTAGTGCTGCCATAGTTACAGTGGGATGGGGGGCCCAGCCCGGGGCCTATGGTAAAGTTAATCCGCCCCCGATTGCTGATGTTCCCCATACAATGACAAAGTGGTCATACAGTCGTGGAGATAGATGTCAGTTTCCACTACTGAATATACATAGAACAGAACACAGACAATTGACTGCTGCTTTCTGTAGCATTACACAAGGTTCATGTTAAAGAACGTTAAAACCTCTTTTCTTCAGCACAATACATGGAAATTCCGTCACCGCCTGAAGCGTACCAGAGATTCCCCTCACTCGTGGCCCAAGGCAGAAATTGATCATTTCTTCTCCATAAATGAATCATACATTTCTTTTGTCATTTTCCATATTCCCTCAAAAGTGCTCCCTAATTCGATTACATAATGGATCTGGTTCAGGGCGGATAAAGCCGCCGTCCATAGTAATGTAACATCTGCAGGTATCTCTGGCAACCAATGGACTAAAAATAGAATTTATTCCGGATAATGATAAAGTGAAGGTACTTTTGTCGTTGTCATAGAAACAAAAGAAATGCATGGAAAATGTTCTTTCCAGAAAAAAAAATTACAAAAAAACCCAAAACTTTTTTGACAGTGTTTAGAGAGTAGCTTTCGTCAGCGGATGCGCCGAGGACAAAGAAGTAAACTATGAGAAGACTAATTAGGTTCTAATATATGGGAATATGCCAGTTTGTTATATATTACTGCCGCTTTGCCTCATAGGCTCCAAAGAGGAAAATGGTTGTCTACTTTCACTGCTTCTCTTTGGGTTCCAAATATGGGTAAAACGGTTTAGTTTGGAAGTATTTTTTTCTTCTTCAGAAAATACAAAACTAATGTAGTTGAAATATACAAAGTGAGGCCCTAAACCAAAATTCTCCTCTCTGTGGATCCTCATTCCTCTTCCTTTTTGCTTCCCTCCCCATTGAAGCTAAAAAAGACTCGTTCAGTAGGTTTACGCTGCCCCTATATGAGGGTAGCAAAAACTAGTGACTGAGAAGCTGAACAGAATGATATATTACTTACATTGTTCTGTGCAGCTGTTTCACAGATATACTTCTGAATACCAAGGACTCTGAGCACCGCACACTAGTCCGCTATATTATGTGCATGTGCTTAGTAGCCCTTGATATTCATGAACACCAGCTCGCTCTCCTTTCCGGCCACTGAATGGCATATATATATATATATATATATATATATATATATATACAACCTTCCTTGCTCCCCCTCAGCTATTAGTATCATAGAGCTCTTGTCCCTACCGCTCAGCACTTCCTGGTTCAGCCACATGATGTCATAGCCCTGCTCAGCCAATCAGTGGCCAGAGTAATAAAAATTTACCACCTCCCTAAATACAATTATAAAAAATATCTGTTGCCTCAATAACCCTGTTCACATAGGAGCTTTCCTTTAATTATTTAGATGAATTGAACTTTATCTTGATGCCTAGACGTGTAAAGAAAGGAAAAACCAAGTTATAGTCATTAATGAGAAACTGTGTAAGCTTTGGCTCAACTAACCGTATTAGAATGAAATGGGAAGAAGAGGTGGGAGAGTTCCCAGAGGACATGGGTAATATAGCTCTGGCCATGTTTAACTCTCAATGTACAGTATATCTCCACCTATACACTCAGTCTGAGATGAATAAAATGGAACTTCATATATATATATATATATATATATATATATATATATATACTGTGTATATATATATATATATATATATATATATATATATAATATTATAAGTAATTGTAAAAAAACAAGACGAAGGCTGGTATAATGAGAGCTCTATATACAGCAAGACTAATGAATTCACCCACATTAGAAGATTGGAAACAAGGGGTTAAGAAATGTATGCTGCATAATAAGTTCTGTTAATAAAGTGTAAAAGATGCAAAAGTAAAAAAAGAGATGGCGTCATTTCTTATCTAATTGGAGATGTACCCAGCTGCTAGATGTTAAAGTCTATTATACGTATATGTTATGGGCTATTTCTCTCCTATCTGTTAATTTTTTTCTTTTTCCCCTAGGAGGAAGGAGTGGGTGGATAGTTTAGGGGTAATTGTATTGTAAAACTTAAAATGCTGATACTTTCTTATGATTTGCACTGCAGGAACTGCCACACAGGACGATTATGGTGCAGAAAATCGTTATATCGATCGAATTTAAACGATAAACGACCTGTATAATTGCAGCCAACGTTCGAAAAATCGCTTGTGTGGTGTTGATGGTTGGTTTAGATCTGACCCTAAAATCAATCGTTCGCTGTAATTCCACATTCATTTGCTGTAATTCCGCATTCGTTCATTAATCATTCAGTGTAATTCCAAATTGTTCCTTCTTTTGCTGGGATCAGATGGAGTAAACGACTTATCGTTCTGTGTAATACCGTGAACAATTTCAGGTTAACGATAAACAATCTCGTTTGTGACCGTTTATTGTTAATCGGTAAAAATCGCTTCGTCTAAAACAACCCTAAGAAAACTGAAAAAAGGAGAGATACTCACAGACCCTATTCCCCTGCAGCTGCCTTTCCAATGGCTCCCAGTCCCCTGACTGACTAGGGTCCATTTACATAGAAAGATTATCTGACAGATTATCTGCCAAAGATTTGAAGCCAAAGCCAGGAATATATTTAAAAAGAGGAGAAATCTCAGGCTTTCCTTTATGACCTGATCTCTGTTTATAGTCTGTTTCTGGCTTTGGCTTCAAATATTTGGCAGATAATCTTTTTGTGTTAATGGACCCTATAGTGGTGCAATGCTGTGGCCAGTGATTGGCTGAGCAAGCAGTATATGTAAAGAAATTTAAAAAAAGCAGTTACAAGTGGGCACTGGGAGCCATTGAAATGCAGCTGCAGGGGATCAGGGTTAGGTGAGTATTTTTTTTTTTTTAATTACACACACTGTTGTCAGCAAGGTGCAACACATTAAATTAAAATAAACCATTCGGCCTTTATTTTGACAAATAGCATTTAACACAGGCAATATGTCATATACTGCTACTTCAATTACAACCGGTATCACATTATGGTGGTGAGTTATTAGTATAAAACATTGCGCTCTGGATTTAATTCAGTCTTCATATTTTAAGCTCATTTGCCCTGGTCATCCAGCTAAAAAACACATTCCACTCTAATTCACTCATCTTTGCTGCTAATTTTCCCAAAATAGAATGGGACATCAGCGGCGGTGTATCTCAGGATGGCTGTCACCTCTGTCACCAGCAAGAAGCAATTAAAGCAAAGGATGCAGAAAATACAACAAAAACAAGTCACCCTATTCTTAAAGTAGTGCTGTTAAGAATGTGGACGTTCACTAGAACGGTAAAATATTTCACATAGGTAGAAATGGTGATTATTGGATATTATCAGAATCACTCCTTATTTAAAGAGGATGTACCACCAGGTACATCCTCTTTAACCTGACACAGGGATAGAACGGCGCCGTCACGGGGAAGCCGGTGCCACGGTCCGTTTTTTGAACCACGGCCCGGTTTCCGTGTACGGCATCATACTATGCACAATTACCGGACAGTGCTCAAGCACTGTAGGTAGGCCCGCCCCCAGTGGGAGGGAATTCCCTCCCCTCTGTGACGCGGCTCCGTTAGTTCTATCCCTGTGTCAGGTTAAAGAGGTTGTACCTGGTGGTACATCCTCCTTAATCAATGGGGGTCTGAGTACTAGACAGGAGCTGTCCAGGGCAGTAGCAAATCCCCATAGAAAACCCTCTGCGGCTCTGGACAGTTCCTGACACAGACAGAGGTGGTAGTAGAGAGCACTGTATCAGACTGGAAAGAATACACCACTTCCTGCAGGACAGCAGCAGCCCATAAGTACTGGAAGACTTGAGATTTTTAAATAGAAATAAATTATAAATTTATATAACTTTCTGACATTGGTTGATATAAAAAAAAAACAACAAAACATAAGTAATTGCCGGAGTACCCCTTTAACTGTATTTGCAGGTTAAATGTATTTTATAAAAAGTATAATAGACTTTAATATATATAATACAGAATAGTAGTCATTCTTTGTGTGTCATCTGAATATTAATCCTTTTGTGTCCGGGATCCAGCATAAAATTAAGTAAACCCCAAGCGGAAATAATCAGGTGGTTACGGTGTGACAGAATTTGTCTACTTGATGCTCAGGAGTGTTCGTAAATGGGAGTTTAAAATTCTTGCTGCATCTTTGTTCCTTCGTCAAGTGGATCTCGCTGCTTGAACGCTGAGCCCTGACGAAGGAGATAGACTACTTGAAATGCGGTAGGGTAACCTGGGAAATGTGCGTGGAGCGGAGATATCACTGTTAGTCACAGAGACTTCAGGGATTAACTATAGATGTGCGGCTGTGTCGGGTTAGTAGTAGTGGAACTAAGGGTAAAAGTTGCTGCAGCGGCAGTAGTACAGTATGGAACCCCCACTATAGTTGTTTCCCCATACTGTATACATCCCCCCCTGCAGGTAGTCCCCATACTGTATACATCCCCCCCCTTGCAGGTAGTCCCCCCAATACTGTATACATCCCCCCCCTGCAGGTAGTCCCCCACATACTGTATACCTCCCCACCCTGTGTTCTTCCATACTGTATACATCTATCTCTGCAGGTAGTCCCCATACTGTATACATTCCCCCTCTGCAGGTAGTCCCCATACTGTATACATTCCCCCTCTGCAGGTAGTCCCCCCCCCCCCCCATACTGTATACATTCCCCCTCTGCAGGTAGTCCCCATACTGTATACATCACCCCCTGCAGGTAGTCCCCCACATACTGTATAGCTCCCTCACCCTCTGTAGTTGTTCTTCCATACTGTATACATCCTCCACTGCAGATAGCCCCCATACTGTATACCTCCCACCCCCCTCTGTAGTTGTTCTTCCATACTGTATACATCCATCTCTGCAGATAGCCCCCATACTGTATACCTCCCACCCCCCTCTGTAGTTGTTCTTCCATACTGTATACATCCATCTCTGCAGATAGTCCCCATACTGTATACACCCCCCTCTGCAGGTAGTCCCCCCCCATACTGTATACCTCTCTCCCCGCTCTGTAGTTCTTCCCCCCATACTGTATACACCCCCCTCTGCAGGTAGTCCCCCACATACTGTATACCTCTCTCCCCGCTCTGTAGTTCTTCCCCCCATACTGTATACATACTCCTCTGCAGATAGCCTCCATACTGTATACCTCCCACCCCCCTCTGTAGTTGTTCTTCCATACTGTATACATTCTCCTCTGCAGATAGCCTCCATACTGTATACCTCCCACCCCCCTCTGTAGTTGTTCTTCCATACTGTATACATCCCTTCTCTGCAGATAGCCCCCATACTGTATACCTCCCTCCCCCTCTGCAGGTAGTACCCATACTGTATACATCTCTCCTCTCCTCTGCAGATAGCCCCCATACTGTATACCTCCCTCCCCTTCTGCAGGTAGTCCCAATACTGTATACCTCTCTCCCCCATCTGTAGTTCTTCCCCCATACTGTATACATCCCCTCTGCAGATAGTCCCCATACTGTATACATCCCCTCTGCAGATAGTCCCCATACTGTATACCACCCACCCCCCTCTGTAGTTGTTTCCCCATACTTTATACACCCCCTCTGCAGGTAGTCCTATACTTCCATCCCCCCTCTGTATTTGTTCACTCATACTGTATACATACTAACTGCAGAGGGGAATGTATACAGTATGGGAACTACCAGCAGAGGGGGGATGTATACAGTATGGGTCTACCTGCAGAGGGGGCCTGCAGGTAGCCCCCAAACTGTATACATCCCCCTCTGCTGGTAGTTCCCATACTGTATACATCCCCTCTCTGCTGGTAGTTCCCATACTGTATACATCCTCCCTCTGCAGGTAGCCCCTATACTGTATACATCCCCCTCTGCTGGTAGTTCCCATACTGTATACATCCCCCTCTGCAGGTAGCCCCTATACTGTATACATCCCCCTCTGCTGGTAGTTCCCATACTGTATACATCCTCCCTCTGCAGGTAGCCCCTATACTGTATACATCCCCCCTCTGCTGGTAGCCCCCATACTGTATACATCCTCCCTCTGCAGGTAGCCCCTATACTGTATACATTCCCCTCTGCAGGTAGCCCCTATACTGTATACAGCCCCCTCTGCAGGTAGTCCCCATACTTTATTCCCCCCCCCCCGTATTTGGCCCGCATACCCTCTACCCCCCCCCCCCCATATCCCCTACTGTGCATCTTCTTACCCCTCCTGCCTCCCCTGCAGCTTGTGTTGAGCAGGTGGGGGCGGAGCATAACAATTCTGGCCCTGATTGGCTGATGCTCATCCACCCAGTGTCAGGGATCTGGTCAGCTGACTGTAACTAGGTCTTATTATTGGAATAGGACTTATATTTCAAGCCTACTCCAAAAGCCTGCAAAATGAAGCTCGGGGTAGGTCTTATTTTCAGAGAAACGTGGTAGAAGTGGCAGAAGAATAGTAGTGTCTGCAGCAGCTGTACAGTATAGAACATGATGGGTGGGAGATGGGTGACTCTGTAGGGCAAACTGTAGTTTCAGCAGCAAGATTTTACTTACAATAAAATAAAAAACAAAAATTAAAAAACAAGAAAATAAAAAGTTGGAAAAAATAGAAATAGAATCAGCCGATTTAATCTTTAAAGTGATACATATTAAAGGCTTTGAAATTGTGGAATAATACAATCTATAAACACATTTAGCACATACGCCTGGTACCCCCCAAATACATGCTAAATGTAGGGACAAAGTTGCTGTGACGTGGGCCGGAATTAGTTTTTTTTTTAATCTGTAAACTTGTGAATGTGACTGTCCAGTCATGTGTTTATACTAATGTAGTAAACTTTAACTCAACAGTTCTTGTGTCACATACCATATAATGCAGCAAACTTACATTTGTAAATTTAAAAATCTCAAGTCTTCCAGAACTTATCATCTTCTGTATGTCCTGCAGGAAGTGGTGTATTATTTTCAGTGTGACACAGTGCTCTCTGCTGCCACCTCTGTCCATGTCAGGAACTGTTAAGAGCAGGAGAAGTTTTCTATAGATTTGCTGCTGCTGAACAATTCTTGACATATACAGAGGTGGCAAAAGAGAGAGCACTGTGTCAGATGAAAATAGGTCTGGCAAAATTTTTTATTAAAGTATTGTATTACCCCCAAAAAGTTATACAAATCCCCAATATACACTTATTATGGGAAATGCACATAAAGTGCTTTTTTTCCCTGCACTTACTACTGCATCAAGGCTTCACTTCCTTGATAAAATGGTGATGTCACTTCCTGGATAATATGGTGATGTCACTTCCTGGATAAAATGGTGATGTCACTTCCTGGATAAAAATGGGGATGTCACTTCCTGGATAACATGATGATGTCCCTTCCTGGATAACATGGTGATGTCACTTCCTGGATAACATGGTGATGTCACGACCCGACTCCCAGAGCTGTACGGGCTGTGGCTGCTAAAGAGGATTATGGCAGGAGGACACTGAGGGACACAGGGCACTGGAGGGACACTGAGCATCCGTCTGCCATCATCCTCTCCAGCAGCCACAGCCCGCACAGCTCTGGGAATCGGGGCGTGACATCAACATGTTATCCAGGAAGTGACATCACCATTTTATCCAGGAAGTGAAGCCTTGATTCAGTAGTAAGTGCAGGGAAAAAAGCACTTTATAAGCATTTCCCATAATAAGTGTATATTGGGGATTTGTATAACTTTGGGGGGGTGGGGGGGGGGGCAATACAATACTTTAATAAAAAAAATTTCGCCTGACTTCTCCTTTCAATAGAAGGTTTTCACAAATCTGTATAACTTTCTGGCACCAGTTGGTTTATAAAATAAAATTCTGCAGAGTTCCCCTTTAACCTTGACATTTTTGGGGGAATTTGCTGTGTTTAATGTCAGTTTGAGGCATCATGGCTTGTAATGCACTAAACGTCAATTTAGCTCCGGCTCCATCTGTGTATTTGTGTGTGAAGCTGTGAACTTTAGGAGATGTGAAGTCTTCTTCAGGCTTACATCAGATCTTTTTTTTCTAGATACAAGGATTTTGAAAGCATTTTCCTCCTTTCAACATTACATCTTTTACTTAGACCAGTTGCTATAGCAAAGCAGATAGATAGTGTGGTTTGCTCTTAACCGCTTTAACACTTTCTTTCTTATATTTCAGCTAAAATGAAATGTCACACGGCTGTACATTCCCTACAAGCCTCTGATTAGGGACGAGCAAACTTAGTGACTGTTTTTGTTCGTCCAAACCTGAATGCTCGGCATTTGACTCCTGGCGGCTGAAGATGTCGTCTTTTCAAAATGCTGATTATGGAATTATTGAAAAACACATAGGATAGAATTGAAGGTTTCTACCACATCATGTCTAAGCCTACACAAATGTCACAGGTTTACAGTATACTGGATTTAATAAGGATTTAAAGGGAATGTGTCAATTAAATTTTCTCTTACTGATTAGAATCAGATACTAAAAATTGTTCTTTTATTCTAATCTAGTTTTGTTCCCTGACTTCATTTTTTTTTTTTTTTTTTCAATTTTTTTTTAATTTTTCAAGCCCAAAAATCAATTCGCTAAAATTACCAGGGACACAGCCCATCATCAAAAGAAATATAATGACATTAACACAAACACAAACCTCGCCACCCTACCCACCCACCCCTGCCCGATAGGGAGATATGGGGGCTGCCATGTTGCCTGGGCTGTTCTTAACAGGATTTAGTGACATGCTTTACAGCCAGACTCATGGACATAGACAACAATAGACAGAGTCTGTCCTCTAGAGATGAATGTAAAACGTTACTGAGCGTACTCTGTGACCTGTGAGGAGGTCATTCTACAGGGAGCTGCTATTGTCTCCTCTATCTACTGGTGTCACATGAAGCTGCAGTGCTGTACAGATCACTTTACAGCAGCTTCCTCTTATCACCACAGACACAACAGGAAGTCTCAGTTTAGCTTTAGCCCCAGTGGTGAGAATGAAAACTGCAAGATATCAGGATTATTTTACAATATAGATAGAAAAATGGAAAATTAGAAAAAATGTCACCAAAAACTCTTTAAAAATATGTTTAACATAAAAACATTATTTAAAGAGAACCTGTCATCTAAATTTAACTTTTCCTGTCATAAAAGTTCATCTCTCCCTAAATCTGTTTATGAAGATGCAGACTGCCTTTGCAGTCTGTATCTTATACTTAACCTACTCCACTGTATCGTTGTAATATGGCCGGGCGCCGCCATCTTGATGACGTCACTTGCGTTCCAGTGCCGGAACGCAAGTGATGTCATCAAGATGGTGGTGTCCGGCCTTACTGTATCGTTGGAAAGAATTAGGTAAAGGATAAGATACAGACTGCAAATGCAGTCTGTATCTTTATGAAGTCTATTTATGAAGATACAGACTGCCTTTGCAGTCTGTATCTTATACTTTACCTACTCCTCTGTAGCGGTGCAGTAAGGTCGGGGGCCATCTTGATGACATCAGTTGCGTGCCGACGCTGGAACGTAAGTGACGTCATCGAGATGGCGGCGCCCAGCCTTACTGCACCAGAACAAAGGAATAGGTAAAGGCAGTCTGTATCTTCATGAATATAGGGAGAAGTACAGGGAGAGTTAGACATACAAAGCGATCTTGCGCTGTATAGCGCAAGATAACTATGTATTGACAGAGGGGCGAACAAAGGCTCATGGGAGCCTATCCCGCCGCTCTGCATAACAGGAGTTTCCTGTCACATGCCAACTCTTTTGAAAAGAGCGCGAGACAGGAAGGTAGGAAGTGAATAAATTAAAAACGCAACCGAAAAAATAATTAATTTTATTTACAAATGTTAATAAAATAATAATTTAAATTGAATTAAGGAATTTAAAAAAAAAATTACATTTCGTCCGTGATTGGTTCTCTTTAAGCAACAAGTCATTTTCTGACGACACATTCCCTTTAAGGGTTATGGCTGATCGAACTTTACAGACTACAATTAATGGAGAAGTCTGGCGAAAATTTTTATTAAAGTAGTGTATTGCCCTCCAAAAGTTATAGAAATCACAATATCATCCTCTCCAGCAGCCACAGTTCTGAGAGTCGGGTCGTGACATCACCATGTTATCCAGGAAGTGACGTCATCATGTTATCCAGGAAGTGACGTCATCATGTTATCCAGGAAGTGACATCACCATGTTATCCAGGAATTGACGTCACCATGTTATCCAGGAAGTGACATCACCATGTTATTCAGGAAGTGACTTCACCATGTTATCCAGGAAGTGAAGCCTTGATGCAGTAGTAAGTGCAGGGAAAAAAGCACTTTATAAGCATTTCCCATAATAAGGGAATATTGGTAATTTGTATACCTTTTGGGGGGCAATACAATACTTTAATAGAAATTTTTGCCGGACTTCTCCTTTAACTCCTTAAACAAAATCTGTAGACAAAGACAGCAACATAAATTTATTAAAAATGGGAGATAATTCTAAAAAAAGACCCCTGAAGACCGCGAGGAATAGATGCAGAAAGGGTACAGGAAAATTCTTCAACTCTTCATTATACAAAGAATATTTTTCTTTTTTTGCTGATGCCAGAATATCACTTTCAGGCTATGTTCCCACTTTAAGAACATAGCGGAAAAAGGCCACAAATAATGATCATGAACATTTTTTGCGCCCGTGATTAAAATGAGATGGTCGCCTTTCCCCGCTATGTTCCCAAAGTGGGAACATATTCCAAAGGGGTACTAAAAATAAATTTTTAATACATTGCTTTAAAAGTTTTATTACTTTATAATATAATATTATTTTAAAAAATGTATAATTTTTATTTGCAAGATAGGTAGCAGCCAGCTCACCGGATAGCACTGCTGCGCACGGTCCACACTCCAACAGGTGCTTGTGATTGCTCCAATACGATACACTGGACCAGCGAATTGCAGATGAATGAGGTTTATTTATTCGGACCCATAAGACCACAGATACATCAGCAGTATTCACACACAGATGTCAACGCGTTTTTGATGCTATCGCATCCTTAAAGGGGTATTCCAGGGAAAATCAATAATTTAGCAAAGGAAAGGGTTAACCAAGGTTAACACTTTCCTAATATACTTACCTGTTGTTTTTTGGCCCCCCAAGGAGATCTCCGGTCCGGTTACGTGATCTTGCAGCTTGTGGCTCGGATCCTCTTCTCCTTCCGGTTCGGTGACGTCACCACCCGGCCGGCGTCGCTCTCCGTTTCATTAGCAGCAGAGCACTGAACCCTGACTGGCTTGGTAGCGTGCAGCCAATCAGGGTTCAGTGCTCTGCATCCCCACACGCTTCAGAGTGGGGGTCCCCTGAGGCTGCAGTAAATTATCAGGGGTCGTCGGGCTCAGTGCCGGTCACCAGTTACATGGGCCGGCACTGCATTACAGCAGGTGAATGCGGGGTCTGGCGTCAATCATCACTCCGCAGAACCCCCCCCCCACCTTGTCAGCGATGCCGACCGAGTCCCAGGAGGGGATGCGGCGGGCGGCATTACTTAATTCATAGCTACCAGACACCCGGCTGCCCGCCGCATCCCTTCCCCCCAGGGACTCAGGGTCGGCATCGGTGGGGAAGTAATGTTTATCGGCTGCTGATCCCCCCCGGCCCTCCTCCCTGTGTCCCTGTCAGAGATCACTCACCCCCATCCCCGGAGCGGAGCGTGCTGCTGGCCCCGATCTCGGCACTGGTCTGAAGCACCTGTACTCAGCTGACAGGCGCTGTGTACGGAGCAAGAAATCTCTCCTGCCTCACTCACACAGCGCCTGTCAGCTGAGTACAGGTGCTTGAGACCAGTGCCGAGATCGAGGCCAGCAGCACGCTCCGGGGGTGGGGGTGAGCGATCTCTGACAGGGACACAGGGAGGAGGGGGGAAGTCCTGCAAAGTAATTGCAGCTTGTATTTGCTGCTGATCCCCCCTAGCCCCCCCTCCTCCCTGTGTCCCTGTCAGAGATCGCTCACCCCCACCCCCGGAGCGTGCTGCTGGCCTCGATCTCGGCACTGGTCTCAAGCACCTGTACTCAGCTGACAGGCGCTGTGTGAGTGAGGCAGGAGAGATTTCTTGCTCCGTACACAGCGCCTGTCAGCTGAGTACAGGTGCTTCAGACCAGTGCCGAGATCGGGGCCAGCAGCACGCTCCGCTCCGGGGATGGGGGTGAGCGATCTCTGACAGGGACACAGGGAGGGGGGGCCGGGGGGATCAGCAGCCGATAAACATAATTTCCCCACCGATGCCGACCCTGAGTCCCTGGGGGGAAGGGATGCGGCGGCGGCCGGGTGTCTGGTAGCTATGAATGAAGTAATGCCGCCCGTCGCATCCCCTCCCGGGACTCGGTCGGCATCGCTGACAAGGTGGGGGGGTTCTGCGGAGTGATGATTGACGCCAGACCCCGCATTCACCTGCTGTAATGCAGTGCCGGCCCATGTAACTGGTGACCGGCACTGAGCCCGACGACCCCTGATAATTTACTGCAGCCTCAGGGGACCCCCACTCTGAAGCGTGTGGGGATGCAGAGCACTGAACCCTGATTGGCTGCACGCTACCAAGCCAGTCAGGGTTCAGTGCTCTGCTGCTAATGAGATGGAGAGCGACGCCGGCCGGGTGGTGACGTCACCGAACCGGAAGGAGAAGAGGATCCGAGCCACAAGCTGCAAGATCACGTGACCGGACCGGAGATCTCCTTGGGGGGCCAAAAAACAACAGGTAAGTATATTAGGAAAGTGTTAACCTTGGTTAACCCTTTCCTTTGCTAAATTATTGATTTTCCCTGGAATACCCCTTTAATTATGACAATTGTATCTCCCTCTGGAGCTGGCTTTTAAACCCTAAGCTCCACCTCTCTCTGATGTCAGAACATAATTTGTTACACATGTTATATGGGTAGAGTGAATTAGAACCAACATAACCAATTAAAAACAATGCTACCGGGATATGCTAAACAAAAATGCCACTATTTACACTATTTACATGGGGCTGTATAGCATGTCGCAAGATTGGACAACATTTAACAACTTTAAGCATGCTATATATGTAAGATCATAAGAGGTTTACTACAAATGAGTTTAGTAATGTAATAACAGTTCACGTCTTAGATTCAGGCCATTGGGAAAATAAGTTTCGAGCTGGAAAACCCAGAAAGCCTCTCTCTGTTGCAATCTGCTCCTTCTATCGCCACCTCTAGGTAGCGGTGGAACCTTTTCTATAGCATGAAATCGCACAGAGTCCATTCTGCCCCCATGATTGTCCACAAAGTGTCTGGATGCACCTGATAGATTTCTAGTAGTGCTGTGGTTAACATCATATATATGCTCAAGTATGCGTGTGCGAAGACGCCTGGTTGTGCATCCCACATACATAACATTGCATGCCGTGCAATATATGATATATACCACAAAATCGCTATCACAATTTAGACATTTTTTAATAGCAAACCTTTGCTTATTACCACTATCACTGTAATATTTGCTTTCTGTGGCATACCGACATACACTACATTTCCCGCATCTATAGAACCCTTTGCATGAGAGCCATGTTTGTGGGGGTATACAGTGGTACCTTGGTTTAAGAGTAACTTGGTTTAAGAGCATTTTGGTTTAAGAGCTCACAGTTTTTCAAAATTGTGACTTGGTTTAAGAGCATTGCTTTGGTTTAAGAGCTCCCTGTACTGGGTGGGAGGAGGGGCATGGCCTGCATTTCGAGGTCTACAGCCCTGTACTCTGACCCAGGAAGTCTCCCTCACCTTCCAAATCATAGCAGATCCACTTCAGGCTGGGGCTTACATCAGGGGACAGGACTGTGGAGATAATCTCTCCATAGCTGTAACCCCTCTCTCCCCGGACAGAGAGTGCTGCATGTATGTGCCCACATCTGTCCTGCTCATTCTTTCATGCTCCCTGCAGTCTCTGTCCGCCCTTGTGTTTCTCATCCTCTCTATTACTGTACAGTAACTTATAATATCACATATTCTGCTGTTTCTGAATGTTTGTTTCATCTGTTTAACATGTTATTTAGAATAATAAATCATTATTTTTGGGGTGTGGAACCAATTGTCTGCATCTCTATGACTTCTTATGGGAAAATTTGCTTTGGTTTAAGAGTGGATTTGGATTACAAGCACAGTCCTGGAACCAATTATGCTCGTAATCCAAGGCACCACTGTATTAGTTCTTGGCACTGAGGGGATAAAATATCCCCCAAAGTCCTTGCATGTCGTGAGACTATGCTGCATCCCTCTTTTAAAATCTCACCCAGCACTGGATCTCCCTGTAGGATGTAGAGATTTCTTTGGATGATACTTTTTATGTTGATGAATTGTGGACTGTACCTTGTGACTAATACTGGTTTGTTGCTTTTCATGTTGTGTGTATGTTCCTTTTCTTTTCTAATGATCATATCTTGCCTATTCCTTCTATCCACTCTGTGCGATTTCATGCTATAGAAAAAGTTCCACCGCTACCTAGAGGTGGCGATAGAAGGAGCAGATTGCAACAGAGAGAGACTTTCTGGGTTTTCCAGCTCGAAACTTATTTTCCCAATGGCCTGAATCTAAGACGTGAACTGTTATTACATTACTAAACTCATTTGTAGTAAACCTCTTATGATCTTACATATATAGCATGCTTAAAGTTGTTAAATGTTGTCCAATCTTGCGACATGCTATACAGCCCCATGTAAATAGTGTAAATAGTGGCATTTTTGTTTAGCACATCCCGGTAGCATTGTTTTTAATTGGTTATGTTGGTTCTAATTCACTCTACCCGTATAACATGTGTAACAAAATATGTTCTGACATCAGAGAGAGGTGGAGCTTAGGGTTTAAAAGCCAGCTCCAGAGGGAGATACAATTGTCATGATTACGGGTACAAACCCACACAGCGTATACACAGCAGATACGCAACAAATACGCAGCAAATACGCAGAAGATTTGTTGGTACAGACTTGATGCTGTGTTCAGTTATTTAGATCTAATCTGCTGCGTATTTGCTGCGTATTTGCTGCGTGTTTGCTGCGTATTTGCTGCGTATCGCAGCAGTAAATACGCTGCATATACGGTGTGTGGGTTTATACCCTAAGGATGCGATAGTATCAAAAACGCGTTGACATCTGTGTGTGAATACTGCTGATGTATCTGTGGTCTTATGGGTCCGAATAAATAAACCTCATTCATCTGCAACTCGCTGGTCCAGTGTATCGTATTGGAATAATTTTTATTTACATATACAGGGTGGTCCAAAAGTAGGTGGACAGTAAGTGTAATAGGGTTATGAAGAGGGAGTAACTAGTGCTGTGCCGCAGTGCTAGGCCAGAGCAGGGGTTAGGAAACTGCATGGTGGTCTAAATGTTGGTGGCAGAAGAGGGGGCCGTGTCACCACCTTTACTACTGCCAGTCAACGGAAGTATACAGGGTGGTCCAAAAGTCGGTGGACAGTGTAATAGGGTTATGAAGGGGGAGATAGTAATCAAACATGGCGTAAAGGAAAACTGGCTCAGTTGCCCCTAGCAACCAATCAGATTCCACCTTTCATTTTCCAAAGAGTCTGTGAGGAATGAAAGGTAGAATCTGATTGGTTGCTAGGGGCAACTGAGCCAGTTTCACTTTACACCATGTTTGATAAATCTCCCCCATTGTCTGCAGGAGTCTAAGAAACTGTGGTACAAATAAAATGTTTTCTTAGAGACGTGTACGTTTGAGGTGAAGGCTAATATGCCACCACATTTAATATAATCCATACAGACACAACACAACAATAGAAACTCCATTATAACACGACACACAAAGAAAACCACATAGAAAGAGACTTTGCCTTCAAGCACGTTTCACCGAATGGTTCCACATCCACACATCACCGATTTAGACAGTACTTTGTATTTTATATACATCTATCCATTATGCTTCGCCTGTGGGTTTTTTTTTAAAAAAAAACAGTTTTATTTTTATATTTTTAGTTATGCAATTTAACAATGAAGCACGAAGACGACAAGTAAAACATCAATAATGTGTTGGACGGCAGAGAAAAGCTAAGACAAGGCTTTGTACGTCATACAGCTTGTAAAGAAAAGTCAGGATCACCGTAGTGTAGCGACTTGTAAAGGCAGTAAGTGACCTTAGGGGTTAACAGGTGAGAGGTGAACATTAGTCACACACACATCACGTACACATCGTGCCTCCATCCTCCCACCTCAGGAGAAATCAGAACTTCAGAAGCTCAGCTAAGCGAGTCCAGACCCGAGATAGTAGCATCACATTCAAGCCAACACTGGACATATTGTGCCAGGCAGAAAGAACAGGCGCATTGGTCCAATTAACCAGTGTCAGAAAGTTATATAGATTTGTAATTTACTTCTATTTAAAAATATCCAGTCTCCCAGTACTTATCAGCTGCTTTATGTCCTGCAGGAAGTGGTGTATTCTTCCCAGTCTGACACAGTGCTCTCTGCTGCCACCTCTGTCCATGTCAGGAACTGTCCAGAACAGGAGAGGTTTTCTATTGGGGATTTACTACTACTCTGGACAGTTTCTGACATGGACAGAGGTGGCAGCAGAGAGCACTGTGTCAGACTTGAAAGAATACATTACTTCCTGCAGGATATACAGCAGCTGATAAGTACTGGAAGACATGAGGTTTTTAAATAGAATTGATTTACAAAACTGTAACATGAAGTAAAATTCAAAAGAACGACCTGTTGTACTTTCCTTATATCTAAAATACTTAGGGGGGCATTTATTAAGTCCGGCGTTTTTTACGCCAGACTTAAAAATGCCCCCGCAGCTCCGGCGCTACGGAGATTTATGTAGAGGCGGACTGCCTCTACATAAATCCCGTGCGCGCCGCTGCGCACCGCCGAAAGCCTACGCCAGCTGAGGACTGGAGTAGGTTTTCGGCGTATATTTGGGCGGAACGGATGGTAAATCGCGCGGACTCTGAGTCCGCGCCCTCCGTTCCGCCCACTACACGCCCCCTTTCCGCCCCCCTGGCGTACTCGGCGGAAAGTGCCGATTTGCGAATATTTTATTCGCAGATCGGCCATTTGCGTATAAAAAAATACGCAAATCGGCACTTTCCGACAAAAATCATCTGTTCGCAGGATGATACATGTGGCCCTTAGAGTACCTGTAAAATACTAAGAGTACCTGTCAGTAAAAAAAAAAAACACAGAGACATATCAAAATGACAGAATTTTAATGACAGGTGCCTCGGTCCTTTTTTTGAACCGTAGCCTGCTTCCTACGCACAGCACCAGTCTATTCCCGGCCACAGGCCCGACCTGACACACTAGAGGCAGACCCCGGTGTGACGAAACCCCCTCGCCTCTGTGACGCGGCTCCATTGATTCTAATGCAACCATGTCACTGAAGGGAGGGGGCTTCATGTAAAAATCTTAAAGCGATGTACCCGATGGTACATTTGCTTAAATGTGTACATTATATTTGGAACCATGACAAATTATAAAATTAGTCGAGAGAGGATAACGGCCCGCACTGTAATGCTTAGTGTCAGTTCGGGGCTGGATGTCTTTTTCCGCACGTACTATAATAGTCAAATCCCCACAAGATCAGTATCAGTCTTGTCCAATCAGAGTTTTAAAAACATTTCCCTAGTCCAGGTGTTTTCTATTATTACACATTAAGGACCTGTGCCGGGGTGACAGGCTCCCGAACCCCGTTAGAGCCCCCTATACTTACCTCATGGCGCCAGGGTCCCGCTTCCGAAGCCGGTCGGGTGACTGAGATTTCAGCGCCAGAAGCCCAGCGCGCGCGCTCACAGGAGAGTCAGATGCTCATAGAGAATGAATGGGGAGTCCGATGCTCCGTCATTCTCTATGGGCATCGGACTCTCCTGTGAGCGTGCGCCGGGCTTCGGGCTCTGAAATCTCAGTCACCCGGTCGGGAGCCTGTCACCCCGACACGGGGGTGGGGGGGGGGAGTTGGGGTGACAGGTTTCCTTTAAGCAGGACTTAAAGGGCTTTTCCAAAATCTCCAGGGCCTGGTGTAAAGAGTCTAATATTCCATCTTTTTTTTTTTTATCTTCCAGGACTTTATCTTAATGGAAAATGGAAAATGGATAATAATAATAATAATAATAATAACAATAAAAATAAATTAATTCCACACTAGTGTATTAATGTTAAATTCAACATTGTGTTGAAGTATGTCTGGCCAATATATAGACTATTTTTCTGGACAGTGTATAGCAATATATATATATATATATATATATATATATATATACACAGACTGTATATGAAGTGAGACAGTATATATAGCTGTATAAATATTATTGTTACTCACATAGTTTTAGCACATCGCACATTGCTGTCTCTTTCTCTGGAAACCTGGGACTAAGCATACAGTATATCAGATTACAATGGCTCCTCTAATATTCAGCAGTTCACGTCTTCATTGTCTAGCAAACCCCGTATATAACAGCTCATTAGTCTCCTTGTATATACAGCGGTACATCAGAATCATCACATATTCCACAGTACAGCTATATACTATTAGTCTATCTACACCATTTCATGGGGAAAACATTTATAGTCACTCAAAGCTCCAGGTGGATGTTACATCATTACTGGAAACTTATCTCCCCACAATGGGAATTCATAGAGTGGGACAGGACTGGGTGGGCCATGCCTCTTTACACTGCTCACCATGTGACGAAACTGAAGTGTTATGCATCTTCCTCAAGTCAGTACGATTTCAATTTAACTTTTAGTTTATTTCACTACTTTAGCTGTAGTTTTTATTGGTTCCACCCTTTGGCGTCTTTTGCGCTTATGCAGTTTACTGTGTGAGATCAGGAATGTGATAATTTAATAGTTCGGGCAATTTTGCATGCGTTGATACCAAATATGTATATTATGATTATTATTATTATTTTATTTTATTTTTTTACTTTTTTTTTTTATTTAAAAGCTAGGAAAAGGGGGGTGATTAAAATTTTTGTTATGGGATGGATTTATTTATAGATATATATTTTTTTTTCCACACTTTTGTTGTCGGCTGCCAGCTTGGGTCGTGAGCCCTCTCTATATCCTCTTAGCAACACCATGACGGATATATTCAGCATTGGGCAATAAGGTTTTTTTTTTTTTTTTTTTCATACTACTGTCAACAATGGCTGTGCCAGGAACTGCAGGGTTGCCCTACTGCATTCCGCATTAGCGATACTGATAATGTCTATCCTAATGAATATTAACATTAGAATAGACATTACAGTTGGTGAAGTTGACAGTTATCCCCACTCACTCACTAGGCGAGGCTCAGGTATCTTACTGTGCCAGGACCAGGGCTTGAGCAGCCCTGCGGTTCCTGACACAGCTATTGATAGCAGCAGAGGAACCATGTTGCCCCATACTACTGTCAGCCAGTGCAAAAATGTTAAAAAATAATTTACATTTTCTCTAAGTAATGCTAGACACCATTGGCACCTGACAGATCCCATTGACCGTAATGGTGTCCATCAGGTTTCCATTTTATGCTCCTCTATTTCCTCTGGGATTTTTCTTATCTAAAACAAATTTTCTTACTAGAACAATAGGCAATACGTAAAAAGAAGATTAGAAGCGCATAGAGTAAGGTCTCAGGTTCACCCACCACAGCAAGCATGTTCTTAACCGCTACTAGAAAAGTGATCTGACCAGCTTTTTCCACATGGCATTCACCCTGCTGACACTGCACGTGTTCCAGAAACTGGCAGAATGCTTACAGGGTTCATCATCATCACTAATAGTATAAACATGATAACATCACATAGAAAATTACGACAATAAAACATTGTGGTTAGTAAAGCTTTCGTGGTGGGGCATAATAATTGTTTCTATAGAACATCCCTTGTTGTATTTGTCATTGTGCTGCACGGCCATGAAAGGGTTATAAGACTATGGGAGGCCGCCGGCATCTCACTTACTGGAAGATCTTCCTAGATGCTGATTACAATAACTTCTGTGCCGTGATGGGATTTCCTGAGCGATTCCCTCCAAATGATTGTTCTGAGCTGGAAAAAAAAGAAGGTTTACATATTAAGATGGGCCTGAAGGGTGGAGTATCCCCCTGTGTCATCCCCCTGACTAAGTCGTGACTGCTTTGCTTATATATATAACCTGATTACAGGAAACAAGCGGATTCTCACAACACTTACAATGACTTGGCAATGGGCTCTTTTTGAAATAAATGAAAATGGCCATTATTTCTCTCTTGTTTGACTTGTTTGGAACCAAAAGTTATCAGGTAACGTTATACTTGGAGATTACTAATACAAAGGAAGTGCAAGTAAAAGTGCAGGTGTCACCTATGGAGTTGGCCGGAGTTCAACACAACCTCACCCTAAATCGGTCATTTCAGGGCAGCACAGCCCGCCTCGAAGTGGTCATTTCAGGGTCAAAAACAATATCATTAATAATAGTACATCAGGAATTTTCCAAAATAGAAAATTTTATTTCACCGATGGGATTCTTTCAGTTTTGCTGCTTCTGGAATCTACATAAAGAAGCTTGTGGACCTGAGGAATGATCTTAACCCTTATATGCCTTGGTGGCTGGGCGCTGGGGAAGGAGTGGGCTACTATTTGCAGCCGACACCTGGCAGAAATGACCGACATCAGTGTTCACTCAGATGTAAGTCAATAAAGGGAACTATATAACCTGCTTTTATGTCCCTATGGTGCACAGGGCTGAAGATGAAGGTTATTCTCTTACTCTCATCCTCAGCATCGGTTTTTGGATATTAATAGTTTATTACAGGGGTGGGGAACCTTTTCCATGTCGAGGGCCGGTCGGGCATTAATAAAATCATTCGAGGGCCGCATACCGTGCGCAGCAATTAGTAGCGTGGGTTTGCAGCACCCGAACAAGGCAAAGTATTGTTCCCCTAGTGCCCCTGCTATTGTAGTTAACCCCCAGTGATGCCCCTGCTATTGTAGTTAACCCCCAGTGATGCCCCTGCTATTGTAGTTAACCCCCAGTGATGCCCCTGCTATTGTAGTTAACCCCCAGTGATGCCCCTTGTAGTCTAGTTAACCCCCAAGTCATGTCCCTGGTGGACTAGTTAACCCCCATCAGTCATATCCCTGGTGGACTAGTTAACCCCCATCAGTCATGTCCCTGGTAGCCTAGTTAACCCCCATCATTCATGTTCCTGGTAGCCTAGTTAACCCCCATCAGTCTTGTCCCTGGTAGCCTAGTTAACCCCCATCATTCATGTCCCTGGTGGCCTAGTTAACCCCCATCAGTCATGTCCCTGGTGGCCTAGTTAACCCCCATCAGGCATGTCCCTGGTAGCCTAGTTAACCCCCATCAGGCATGTCCCTGGTAGCCTAGTTAACCCCCATCAGGCATGTCCCTGGTGGACTAGTTAACCCCCATCAGGCATGTCCCTGGTAGCCTAGTTAACCCCCATCAGGCATGTCCCTGGTAGCCTAGTTAACCCCCATCAGTCATGTCCCTGGTGGCCTAGTTAACCCCCATCAGGCATGTCCCTGGTAGCCTAGTTAACCCCCATCAGGCATGTCCCTGGTAGCCTAGTTAACCCCCATCAGTCATGTCCCTGGTGGCCTAGTTAACCCCCATCAGGCATGTCCCTGGTAGCCTAGTTAACCCCCATCAGGCATGTCCCTGGTAGCCTAGTTAACCCCCATCAGTCATGTCCCTGGTGGCCTAGTTAACCCCCATCAGGCATGTCCCTGGTAGCCTAGTTAACCCCCATCAGGCATGTCCCTGGTAGCCTAGTTAACCCCCATCAGTCATGTCCCTGGTGGACTAGTTAACCCCCATCAGTCTTGTCCCTGGTAGCCTAGTTAACCCCCATCAGTCATGTCCCTGGTGGACTAGTTAACCCCCATCAGTCATGTCCCTGGTAGCCTATTTAACCCCCGAATAAAAAATAAATAAACATCCCACTCACCTTACCTCCGCTCCCACGCTGTCCAGGTCCTCTTCTGTCCCAGGTCCTCTGTGCCGGTCTTCTCCTGCAGGCGGCGCGCGATGAAATGACGTCATCGTGCGGCCTGCAGGAGACTGAAGACACGCGCTGCTCTGCTGGGGAAGGAGCCAGCACAGACAACATCCTCCTGTGTCCGCCAGCTGTCACAGACACAGGAGGATGCTGTGTGCGCCGTCTCCTTCCTCCTCCAGAGCGTCGCGCATCACAGGGGAGCTGCGGGCCGCATTGGGAGGTCTCGGGGGAGATGCGGCCCGCGGGCTGGAGGTTCCCCACCCCTGGTTTATTACATATGCTAATGAGGCATTTTGGTGCACTGGGGACAGGGCTACCACCCTCAGTGCACCAATCTGCCCCAGCCAGCTCAGTCAGTGAGTGACTAGGCGGGATTCTACTCCAGTCCCTGATTGACTGAGCGGCCAGTGCATCAACTATGACAGGCCTTTTCCCAGAGTCATGACGACATCACAGCTCCGGAAGGGGTGCCGGGGCCGTTCCTGCCGCTCTCCGCAGACATGGGGAGAGGTAAGTTTGTTCTTGTAATCAAATCCCCCCCCCCCCCCCCCCGCTGGCTGCTGAATTTTATAATCCGGCAGATTTCTCCTTTAAGAGGGGCAGGCCAACTGGGGTGGATCGATACTAGGACCTATCAGTATTTTTGTGGCACAGATCACGACCCCAAAACACCTTCAGGCGTGTGAACGGGGCGAAACTAATGAATGGGTTTGTTGCAATTACGAACAGAAATTACGAACGTGTGAATGTAGACTCAATTGGCCCAAAATAATTGACAAAATAAAGTCTTGGGCAAATTTGTAATTTAGACCATCTTGCTCTCCGGCTTTTATCTAAAGCGCAGTCAATGGAAATGAGCGGCAAATAACACAATTATAGAGTATAAGTACAGCATGCATACACCTGGGATTTAATCACCAATGTAACCTTCCATTCACTGGCCGGGGGCCCTTCATTCCTTGAGGGTTTTTTATTAAACTGAAAGAATCTAAAAGGAGGATAAAGAAGGATACTATCACCACCACCCCTGGGGGGCACCAAAGGCAGAGATTGGGGCTTCTTCTTAATTGTGCCGGGACGGACGCTCACAGGGTAGAGATGCCGACTTAATGGCTGGGAAGAAATGTAGGTCATTGTCTGTGTGTGACTGCATCCAGGGCAGTCATAGTTCTTACATGCAATATAAATGGAAGTTTATAATTCAATGAACCAGTCATGTGGTGTAAAACAAGTGGGAGAAGTCTAAGAAGAAGATATTCAGAAAAAAGTGTAAGAAAGGAAAAATATGCCCCGCGAGCTGCCCCGGATGCTGGGGTGAAGGGTTTCCTTTAAAGAGGCATTCCAGGAAAAATGAACTTTGAATAGGGAAAAAGTAGGAAATCGCCAGGGGTCCAACCTCTGTCCAATCTCGGGCCCCGGCTTATGTATTATGAATAGAGCCGCAGTTATGGCATGTGACCCGTGGCTCTATTCATTCCTATGGAGCCGCCGGAAAGAGCCAAGTACATCGCTCTTCCGGCATACTCAGCTCTTTCCGTCGCTCCATAGAAATGAATAGAGCCACATGTCACATGCCATACCCGCGGCTCTATTCATAATACAGAATCCGGGGCTCCATGCGAATATCGGCGGGGGGTACAGAGGTTGGACCCCATGTGATCTCCTACTTTTCCTGGAATACCCCTTTAATACAGAAGCCCATGATAGATCCCTATGACCTGAGGTTGGTCCAAAACTTGAGGATTTATTATACATGTCTGAATAATTAAAGGAGTACTCTGACGTCAGGTAAAAAAAATAAACGAGCTGGAGAAGCATTGCTTTCCTGTCTGCCCCAATTCTAAAGCTACCAAAAATATTGTTGTTTTTATGGTTTTAGTTCTGTATCTTGTGGTTATACTTCCTAGTTGAGCAGTTGGTCAGTACTGGTAGTCCCAGAATGCATTGCTTTCCCTTAGTCATTCATCACAGTACTCCCACCCTGCTTACTTCCCTCCCACAGCACTCCCACCAGTTCCCCACCCAAACCTGTAGCAGAACATCTCATATCACTGCAGAATATTGCACAGTAAGGTTTCAGCACCTGCTGCATTATTCATCACAAGACAGCATGTTGCGTTTATGATGCAATTTTGCCATTATTTTTTTCATATTTTGCCATATTGTACAAATCAGTGGTTAGCACTGTAACCTTGCAGCTCTCGGGTCCCGGGTTCAAATCCCACCAAAATGGACAAAGTATGTAAAGTGCTGCAGAATCAGTTGGTGCTATACAAATAAAAGCATTATTATTATAAATAACAGGAAAATTGCATTAAAAGCATCATGTGTGAACACTGTCTAAATGTCCTTAGGAAGATTTATATGTATCTGTGTATATGACAGAGAGATGGGGATGTAGGCTGGAGGGGCTGGTCAGAGATGGTGGAGGTAGAGCTCAGAGGCCAGATCCAGCCAAGCCTCCTGTGACATCAGAAGATGATGTGTTGTCTATAGAGGGAGGGAGGAGCCAGGGAGCTGCTGAGACAATACACATTTTGTATTCCTTATATTTTCCATTTCCTGTCAGGGATGAATCATGGAAAACCATGTTAAAGCTAGGTGCTATCAGTGATAACCAGGGGCGTAGCTAGGATTCATGGGGCCCCATAGCAAACATTTTTAAGGGGCCCCCACTACGCACAACACAAAGCACACACACACACATATATATATATATATATATATATATATATATATATATATATATATATATGCTTTATTGCTGGTGTGCTGATAACTCCTGCCCTCTGCACGTTTTCCTTTCCTACTTGATTGGAGGACAGAGGTCAGAGGTTATCAGTGCAGTGAGGGAAAGATCTCTGTCTACTCCTTGTTAACCCTTTTTTTCTGTTGCAGCATGTAAGTAAACATTGGGAAACTTACACACTGCAGTCCATAAGGGGTTAAGCAGGACAAACGCTCTTACCTTCTCCCCCGGGCCCCCCTTCTGCAAGGGCCCCATAGCAACTGCCTACCCTGCCTCTATAGTGGCTACGCCACTGGTGATAACACTGTATTAGAAACATATATCTTGGGGTGATAGCTTTATCTAAAGGGAACCAATCAGCACATTTGTGCCGTTTGGGCTCCCAGAACGGCTACACAAACCTCCCAGCCTGGTCTCCTGGGGTGTTGGGGATTCTGGGGTCTGCAGTCTTCATGTCTGGTAAAATGTGCTGATTGGTTCCCTTTAAATTTCCTTATATTGGAGTATCCCTTTAATTTAGCTATGAATGATACATAAAATGTTCTGGGAAACTTATTGACATATCTTTTCAACCTAAGTGACTACGTGCGTGCGAGAGGGAGACGCAGATTGCTGAGAAAGCAGAAAAAAATGTTTGAACGCTAAAAAATAACATAAAATATGCATTGCCATATGATACCTGAGAGAAAGACGGAGATGAGAAGGGAGCAGATTATATGGTGGTTGTGTAAGAACATCCAGTCATATCCGAGTATATTATTTTATTTACTTATTTATTTTTTTTATTGATCATTTTATTGATTCAAACTCTTATAATTCACTGGAAATTAAGGACAGGACAGTCCGCTAATCTACAACCATCTGTTCCTTGTCATGGCACCTCGTAAATATTACCATATGTGATAGAAGAGATTGGAGATGTTTCTTCTCTGCACTTCTGGGTGTTTAAACATTTGATGTAGTCATCCAAAACTCGTGGGAAAATCAGATTAAGGTTGCCCTGTTTCCCTTCCGTGGTGTTAGTCATCCATCAGTTTGTGTAAAATATATATACACATCTGAAATATTTATAGGCCCTGACTCCCCGGAGGTCCTTGCTCGTTGACCTCAGTCTTGTTAGGTATCTTGTTTCTGTGGAAACAATAATGATAATATCATCATGTGGAGGAAGAATAAAAAAAATCAAAAAGAGTCAAAGAGACTAAGAAGTAAAATATTTCATATCAAATAAAAAAGATTGATGATGATGTCATACATTCTACTGTAGACCTCATAGCTACGTGCGACATCTGTATCATCTGGTAAAATTGGATTATGGTTCACACAATCTTTCATGTCTATGTATGCCATAATGTTTATATAGGGATGACCCAGGACCTGACATGGCAGGCACCAGTTGTTTAAAGGGAAACTATCAGCAGATTACGTACGGAGCTCTGAAGTTGAGGGTAAATTTTATACCTTCATCCTGTGCGCCATTTCTGTGATATTAGGAGTTTAAGGGCCCTATTACACAGGATGATTATCGTGCAAAAAATCGATATATCGTTCGAATTTAAACGATAATTGTTCTGTGTAATTGCAGGCAACGATCGGAAAATCGTTTGTATATTGTTGATCGTTGATTTAGATCTGAACCTAAAATTATCGCTAATTGTTCGCTGTAATTCCACATTCGTTCCCTCAAGTTCCGCATTTTTTCACTAATCGTTCAGTGTAATTGCACATTGTTCATTGTTTTGCTGGGATCAGAAGGAATGGTAACGATCGCAATAATGATCGTAACTAACGCCCATCGTTCTGTGTAATATGGTGAACGATTTCAGGTTAACAATAAACAATCCCCGTTTGCGAACGTTTATTGTTAGTCGTTAATCGTTAAAAATCGCTCGGTGTAATAGGACCCTAATTTCAAAGGAAGGAAGAATAGTAGAAATAGAGGTAGTTATTGCAGGATGTCCTTCTTTAATCTGCTTAAAGAAGTATTCCGCTTTCTTTTAATTCACCCATGGCAGCAGGCTGGCACTTATACTTACCATTGACTATCGGTGTCAATTGTGGTCCTATGGCGCAGTTCAAATCCTGCCTGCATGATCTCTTCGTCGACTGGCTCCCAACTAAAGAGGCCGGAAGTCAGGGCTGTCATGCATGCATTGGAGATGCTTTGGAGACCCTGACTTCCGGCCTTCAAAAACGCTCTAGAAAAAAAGAGAGTTAGAAAAATTATGACATCACTGCCAGCGGGATCCGAATGGCGCCGTGGGACATCGATCTTCAACGGTAAGTATAAGTACCACAATTCTATCGGTAGGGATTAGCGTTAGGGATGTCAGTAGGGTCTAGTGCTTAGTGGGTACTAAAATGAGCTCGCTTGCGCCGAATGCTGTACTGCACCAACTTTCGTTAAATGTAAAAGAACTCCCAAGTTTCCTTAGCTGACTGCTGCGTCTCAGGTGCTTTGTGCTTCTTTACAAGGACAGGAACAGATTAACTTGAAGGTCCTTTCCCTAAGACCTGGTAACATGTTCACACTTTGCTACTAACTTTCCAGGCAACAGACTAAGTTGAAAAAATTCCTAAAAAACAAACTTATGACATATCATAGAGAGGTCAGAGATTTGTATTGATCCGGGTACTGAGCCCGCGGCAATTGTTAGAATGTAGCGTGCGCTCTGCCTCTTTATCTCCGTCTCACTAGTAAACTAGAAGTTGACGGAATTATAATGGAGCCCTATGGAACTTCCAGTAATCGATGTACCAGAAGTTCCATAGGGCTCCATTATAATTTTGTTGACTGCTACTTTAGCAGTGAGACAGAGATAAAAAGGCAGAGTGTGTGCTGCTGCACGCGTCTGCCCCTTCATTCTAATGATTGGCGGGGGTCTCAGCACCCGGACCCCACTGATACAAGCCTCTGATACATCACTATGACATGTCAGAAGTGATAGGTACCCTTTAAGGATATGTTCACTTGCTAAAGATTTACATTTTGTGCAACTACTTAAGTTTTTGCTATTAAGTTGTTGAATGTGGCGACCGTACCTTTTAATGTGTTATTACCGGTAAAAAAAACAGATTACACCTACTTACTGCAGAAAACATCACGTTACCGTCCATGTTCCCCGAGGCTTACATATTATATAATCTTGCTGTGAAATATTTCTTAAGCTTTTCCGTGACTAAAGAGTCTCCTGTAGGAATGCATTGTGTCTTCACGCAGGGCCGGTGTTTGGATTATAAAGCTCTTACATGAGGATGTTTCTAGGAGTTAGTGTGAAAAATGAACAGGCTGCGGCCATAAATATCCCCGATCCTCAGTGATTTGTGTTTATTCTTCTTCTTCGGAGCAGATCTGCCCATTTCCTTTCTCTGTAAAGCTAATTCGCAGACCTGGCTTTTGGCACTGAAGGCTTTGGTCTTTGATAGCATTGTTATATATTGTATAAACATGGAATCTTTTCCCCTGATAGAAAGTGAAGGCTGGAGTAGATGATGTGACACCTTTACGAGGCGTTGATGTTTTTGATGCTAAATCTTTTGATCTCTAAAGTAGATATGGCCAGGACTGTACAATGGTACACTAGTCGTCTACAGGCTAGTGCGTGAATCCAGTGGAGCAATTGCCAAGACACCAACGATATCCCAGTAGATAGTCCATGCCGAAGAACTGATTCTATGAGTTTCATCTAGAAAACCAAAGGAGTCAATCTTAACTGCATTGAATCTTCTGTTGATCTTTTACAATTACATAAAAGGGAGAAGCCCCATATAAGTGGCATGGGGTGCCTCCGACCCCCTAACAAAGTCCGGACGCTGTATAAAAATAAAATATAAAAATAACTTTGTAAAAACCCCTCTTAGAGTCTTTGCACACTAAGTAAAAGAGGCTGAATTTACAAGCACGGTGGATTCCGCTTGAAATTCAGTCTGTCTACTTCTTCAATGGGATTTCTCTTGCGCCTCTCCTCTCCGCTCAAAGAATGGACATGTTTCGAGCGGAGAGGAAAGGCGCAAGAGAAATCCCATTGAAGAAATAGGACAGGCTGAATTTTTAGCATGCGGACCTGTAAATTCAGCCTCTTTTACTCAGTGTGACTAGGCCCTAATACATTACAAGGTTGTACAGTCCATGGTGACCCAAGATTGTGCCAGGTCTACTGTAGCTCTACAGGCTGGCTATATGTCTCGGTAGACTGGTGATGTATACTGTACCAAGTTCTAGATCCATAGAGAAGATATGTTGTGGCATTGTATTTATAATGTTATTGTTTTTATAATGTTTTGGGCTATTCTTACGTTGTTCTGATATTTACACCTCTGATGGCTGTAAGTGGGAGAAAAGCCCATACTTTTTACATAGATCCACTTTCAGTCCTTGGGAGGGGCTAGACCTAGACTCGCCATTTTCTCCCCAAGGAAGGAAGGTTCAGTAAACTGTGAGGAGTCTAGGGGGTGGGGTGTCACCCTCTATTAAGAATATGTTATTTAACCCCTTAAGGTCAAAGCCAATTTTCGTTTTTGCACTTTTGCTTTTTCCACTTTATGTTTAAAAGGCCATAGCACTTGCATTTTTTCACCTAGAGACCCATATGAGCCCTTATTTTTTGCAAAACCAATTGTAATTTGCAATGACAGGCATTATTTTTCCATAAAATATGCTGCAAAACCGGAAAAAAATAATTTGCGCTGTCAAATTGAAAAAAAAAAGGAATTTGTTTTGATTTCGGGGAGTTTTGCATTTACGCTGTTCTCCCTATGGTAAAACTGACTTGCTATGCATGTTCCTCAAGTCGATTGCAACGATATGTAACATGTATAACTTTTATTGTATCTGATGGCCTGTAAAAAATTCAAACCATTGTTAACAAATATATGTTCCTTAAAATCGCTCTATTCCCAGGCTTATAGCGCTTTTATTCTTGGGTCTATGGGGTAGTGTGAGGTGTCATTTTTTGCGCCATGACATGTACTTTCTATCGGTACCTTGATTAGGGGAGGGGATTTTTTATTAATAAAAAAACATTTTTACTTTTTTTTTTACTGTAACTAGAAGCCCCCCTGGGGGACTTGTATATAGACAGCACTGATCTCTCATAGAGATCAATGCTGTGTATATACACAGCAAAGATCGATTACATCGGTCATAGATTGCTTTGACCTGCTGTAGGCCACAGCAATCTATTGCCGAGTCGGGATCAGCGTCATTGCGGCGCTGAGGCCCGTAACAGGCAGAAGAACGGATCTCCCCCTCGCGATCGCATCGCGGGGGGGAGATCCGTCCCGTTAGACACCAGGGACTTGCGGCATAAAGCCTCTAAATGCAGCTGTCAGGTTTGACAGCTGCATTTAGAGGCTTAATTAGCCGGCGCGGCAACGGGACACGCGCCGGCTAATAGAGGCACTGCCCGGCTGTACATATCAGCCGGGATCAGCGCCTTTCAGAGCGGGGTCCCGGCGGGACCCCTCTCTGAACACCCCCCGCGGCACCATGACGTATCAGATACGTCATGGGTCGCTAAGGGGTTAAGGATTGCTTTTACCATGATTGTATGCTTGAGAAAGGCTCTTTCTGAGGTGATGAGCAGGGAATAAATTATTTATTTTTTGTTGCTACTTTGCACATTTGATTTTACTGATATAAACGCGACACTTGCCGCTGTGGATATATGTTTGTTAGCACAATTGGCCTTAGTCGGGCAATCTCCTGCTGCTCTCTCATCTTCAAGCGGTTTCCATGGCATGTCTAGCAGTAAATGACCTCTCACCAAGAGGTACACTATCTATCTAAAGTAGCTGCTGAGAGACTTTATATAGGTCAGCGGGAGAAGCACTTTTACACCCTCTTGTGGCAAGACCCAGTGTGTAATCAGAGAAAAAGAATTGATTTTAAAATTTTTTATTTAATTACTCCTATTAAAAAAAATGCTTAAGCCCTCCAGTACTTATCAGTTGCTGTATGTCCTGCAGAAAGTAGTGTATTCTTTCCAGTCTGACACAGTGCTCTCTGCTGCCACCTCTGTCCGTGTCAGGAACTGTCCAGAGCAGGAGAGGTTTTCTATGGGGATTTGCTGCTGCTCTGGACAGTTCCTGACATGGGCAGAGGTGGCAGCAGAGAGCACTGTGTCAGACTGGAAAGAATGCACCACTTGCTGCAGGACACACAGCAGCTGATTAGTACTGGAAGACTGATGATTTTTTAAATAAAAGTAAATTCAAATTTACTGAAGCGATTTGGCCGGCCTCCCGAAGATGACATCATTGTCCCAAGATGGTGGACGGGGGTCGACACAGATCAGGTGAGTATAATGCACCACACTTCCGGGTCTAGCGTGGGTGGGGGGGAACACGGGGAAGGGGGCCATTCACATACATAACACACATTACAAAGTTGTATAACTTTGTAATGTGTGTTATTTAGTGAATAATTGTTTAGCGCTGCACTACCCCTTTAATAGTTTACTACATGCACTGATCTTCTTATTAGACTTGATCTCACTGTTGTAGTTTCTATGGAGAAATGCCTCCCTTTAATGTTTATTTTTGTTACATTATTGAGATCTAATCTCTATCTCCTATCTATCTATCTATCTATCTATCTATCTATCTATCTATCTATCTATCTATCATCTATCTATTATCTATCTATCTATCTATCTATCATCTATCTATTATCTATCTATCTATCTATCTATCTATCTATCTATCTCCTATACATATCTATCTATCTATCTATCTCCTATACATATCTATCTATCTATCTATCTATCTATCTATCTATCTATCTATCTCCTATACATATCTATCTATCTATCTATCTCCTATACATATCTATCTATCTCCTATACATATCTATCTGTCTATCATCTCCTATACATATCTATCTATCTATCTATCTATCTATCTATCTATCTATCTATCTATCTATCTATCTCCTATCTATCTATCTATCTATCTATCTATCTATCTATCTATCTCCTATCTATCTCCTATCTATCTATCTATCTATCTATCTCCTATCTATCTATCTATCTATCTATCTATCTATCTATCTCCTATCTATCTATCTATCTATCTATCTATCTCCTGTCTATCATCTCCTATACATATCTATCTATCTATCTATCTATCTCCTATCTATCTATCTATCTATCTATCTCCTTCCTATCTATCTATCTATCTATCTATCTATCTATCTATCTATCTCCTATCTATCTATCTATCTATCTATCTATCTATCTATCTATCTATCTCCTATCTATCTCCTATCTATCTATCTATCTATCTATCTATCTATCTATCTATCTATCTATCTATCTATCTCCTTCCTATCTATCTATCTATCTATCTCCTATCTATCTATCTATCTCCTATCTATCTCCTATCTATCTATCTATCTATCTATCTATCTATCTATCTATCTATCTATCTATCATGGATCATGTTCTTGTATTTCCATACATTGCTTTACAGTTCCTCTTTTTTTGCTAGGTGATATACTGCTTTACAATCTCTATATGTCATGGCATATATCACTTTTAGGCAGAATTGTGCTCTTTTCTTCCCCAGATCTCCCCATGGGCCTGGCTGTCAGTTCCTTGTCTTTCAGCATTTCTCAGATTGTTGCAGACTGGCCATATGATCCCTGTACACAGCCTGGAGACCTCCTTAAAGCACAGGGTCAGGGGACTGAGGAATACATTCTCCCTATTTACAGCTTGTAGACCTGCACCATCCTCCTCCTCCATGTAATGCACAGCTCTGCTCTCCCACCACACAGGGATGAACACTTCTCTGTACATATGACATGGACTGAGATCAGCCCCTGTGTGATTGGAGATCCTCATGGAGAGGTGGAGCATGGAGGCTGAAACAATCTTCTCTCAATTGCTGAAGATCCAGACACAGGATTCTTCCCATCTGCTCTGTGCTGTCATCTGGATGCCTGGAACTTTGTGTTTTCATGACAATAGGGAGAAGAGGGTGAAGGAATCACAGCAGCAGTGACATTGCCTGGAGATGCCCACCCTGTGCACCTGTATCAGGTGGATGAGCCTGTACTGGGGGGTCCTGTGAGGGGCTGCACTGCATGGGTTGTATGTGAGCAGTATATGGGGACTCCTCTCAACTCCCACAATTTGGAGAGAGAAGAGAATTGCAGTTTTGCAGAACAGGAGGATCTCCATCCAGCCCAATTCTAATAGAGTCTGAACCCTGATAAGGTAAGAGTAACCTCCTATTCCTATAATAGACAGACCGCTGGTATATACAGTATTGGTTCTGTATCTCATCTACCTGTATATAATATATGCACATAGACAGAGTTGTAACTTTCAGGCATACACCTTTGAGCATTGTTCACTGTAAAAAATTTCCAAAGTTTTGGTACCTTACGTCATGTAGCTTTAACATTGCAGGTGTCTTACCCCCCTATTATGTGCGGCAAACGTCACCATTGTTTGTGTACTGTGCATGTAGTGTGTGGGAATAAAGCACAGATACCATAGTGCAGACAGACTGAGACTGCTTTCATACAGCAGCAGTGACCTTGTCCATCTCCTACCTGACTCTGGGTTTCGCCCTGTATACGGCTTCTTCTGGGGGGTAAGCCTGATGAAGTTTGTTCCGATCCACCATGGCCACAGATATTAGAGGTAAGACACCTACGTAATGCTTCACCTTAGTACCAGGATACTCAAGCACTTTGGAAACTTTTCATAAACTTTTACCAGTTTGCAGATTTGACCAATGCTAAAAAGCTAAAACTTTGTATTTTGACCTCAACATCGGAGCCTTATCCCTGATATCCCACAGTACATCACTCATTTTCCGAATGTGTATACGTTACATGTACATTGTACTGGTATTGAGTGTATAATTTTTTTACTATATATTATATATCTTTATTACTAGAGATCCCCCAATGTCACATTCTGGAAGACTAAACCACAAGACATTGCCATGCTAACCTATTACATTGGGCATAAACATCACAACTTGTCACCCAAGGCTGTCAGTGACCATTAGGGCTCATTCACACCTCCATATCACAAAACAGTTCCCTTTTTGTCCAAATTGTTCTTGATATATATATATATATATATATATATATATATAGATATGTAATTTTATTTAATTTTTTTGCTTTTTATCCATATTGCTATATTGCTTGATTTTTTTTTTTGTTAGAGGATAGACTGTTTTTGCACTTTTGGTTGCTAATTTGTATGTTAAAAAAACAAAACAACAAAAACAGAACAAATATGCACATGCAAATTATGCACCAGGCATTATTGGATTCAAAACAATAACATAAGTGTATGTATAAAATGCATTAGTGTTGTTTGTCTAATTAAAAAAACTATACAGATCTACACCACACATGTGAATATGTCTGGTTTCATATTATGGATGTCTGACCGTGTATCTGAGGGATGGGGAACTTTCATCCCCCCAGCTGTTGGTAAACATTAGCTTTGGCTGTCCAGGCATGATGGGAGTTGTAGTTTTGCAACAGCTGGAGGGCTAGAGGTTCCCCTGGCTGTATCTGATGACTATAAATGACAGCTTTTAGCTCAGGCTGTCGGAGCCGCTGTCAGTCTGGACTTTACGGCTGTAATTTTACACAAAAACTGTAAAATTCTACATGTAATTTTTGTGGCAGTATTTCGAGGCAAACAACCAGGCTTTATACAACACATATGTTTGCATGTTCAATAACAGGATGGAAATTCCAAGACAACATATTTCACTTTGCTGCAAACTCCTGAATATATTCTCTTAAAGGAACAATAATAACAATAAAAAATAACCAGGCGTAACTTGTATCAAAATAGGATAAAAATCAGAACCATAAGGAAAAATGTCTATGTCTATGATCAACATGTGGCCAACATTCATACAATGGCAAAAACAACCAGAGAATTCCCTTTTTCCCCATACATTTACTGTTGTGCGGATACGTTCTAAAGTTTTACAGGAATATTCCCATCTCAGCTAATACAGTTATACTTGTAGGACTTGTTAAGTTAAATATTATTGCAATATTACTAATTTATCAAACTTCTCCTGATATCCTGCTCTTTCCCTTACCATTGATGACAGCTGGTTGCCTTGGTTACCAACCACCACTCTGCTCTAAAAGCAGTGGTCTGGCTGGTATATATATATATATATATATATATATATATAAATAAATGTATATATATATATATATATATATATATATATATATATATATATATATATATCTATCTGTAATGTAGATATGTAGAGACATAAAATGATCCTGTTTTTCTTTTGATGGACCTGAAAAATGAGATGGTCTGTGTTCATTTGTCAAAAAAAAAAAAAATAGTTCTAAGGGAAAGTTCTCTCAGGCTTCCCTCACACACACTTGTGGTGTTTTTTTCCCCATAGGTTTGCATTTTTTTCCTGGCATTTTTTCTAGTGTTTTTGACTTTTGGGAATTTTTGTTAATTTTTGGGAGGTTTAGGCAATTATGTGTGCTAATTTTTTTTTTTTACATTTGCCATCACATGACCACAAAAGGTGACAAAAATACCAGAAACAAAAAATTGCCATAGGCAAAGAAATGGCATTTTTGAGACAACCAGAGAAATCCCATTAAAGTCTATGGGAGAAATAACGCCACAATTTACCGGAAAAAAACGCCAAACCTTCAGCATGCTGTGTTTTAGAAAACTGCCACAGAGCCTCAAAAACACCAGACAGGAGAGAAAAACGCCACGTGTGTAAGGCCGATCATAAACTTCCATTGACTTCCAGATAACATCTGGCTCCTGGTGTTTTTATTGTCGTTTTTCCAGGATTTTAAGGCAGTGTGAAGCCGGACTAAGGATGAAAACACACAGGGCAGTTTTTGTGCCGAAACCAGAAGTGGATCCAACAGGAAAGAGGACAAGTCCTCCCTGGATTTGAATCCACTTCTGGTATAGGAACAAAAACTGCAGTGGCAATTTAAAAAAAAAAAAAAGACTGCAGTGTATGTTTACAGCCTAATAAACAGAAATGAACACTTTTGGGGTAGCTTCTCTTCTCAGTCAGAGTATCCATTTCGGGCCTCTGTTGCAGATTTTATTCAACAGGAGTAGCAGAGCCAGAGGGCCATCCTGTTGTCTAGGCAGCCCATGGCCTCTGTTATGCCTGGAGCCTGCCATGATTTATATGCTCTATAGGTTGCCTGTAGCAGACAGTACCAGCAGAGCACCAATCTAACAGATCAGTGTAATGCCTGATCTGGGTTCACACTACATTTTTGCAATCCTTTTTTTTTTCCACTCGTTTTTTTGCAAAAAACAATGAAAATGGGATGAAAAAAACAGATGCATTTGTGTGCATCCATTTTGATCTGTTTTTCCATTGACTTCTATTATAAAAAAAGAAAAGGATCAAAACGGTTCAGTTTTTTTTACGGACACAAAAATGAGGTCGACTACATTTTTGTGTACATTGAAAACAAGGATTCGTTTTGATCCTTTTTTTTATAATGGAATCAAAGGAAAAATGGATCAAAACGAATGCATAAAAAAAATACTAAAAAAAAAGATGTAGTGTGAACCCAGCCTTAGTGATCGAATGATTTAGGCACCTAGGGGGACTGTATGTATAAAAAGTATGTATAAAAAGTTTTTGAGGATATAAAAAAAAACCTCCCCTATTAAATATTCTAATTATTTTCCTATTTTCAAATGACAAAAAAACACATTTGGTAACATTGCCTGTAGAATGGTCCGAACTATTAAATAACATTTCTGATCCTGCCCTGTCTATGATGTCAGGGTGTGTTCACACTGAAGAAATTTCCTCTTTTTCAGCTCTGGTGGAATAGGCACAGAATGCGAGTGAAAATTCAAAGCTCCAATAACTTCAATGGTATTTCTGTAGAGGAATCCGCCCAAAGAATTCACATGTTAATTCTTTGGGCGGAAAGCAGATCCGCGGCGGAACATTCCGCCCTGTAAATTCCGCCATGTCAACAACAGAGCAGAAATCCCATTGAAGACAATGGAGGAGATTTATCAAACTGGTGTAAAGTAGAACTGGCTTAGTTGCCCATAGCAACCAATCAGATTCCACCTTTCATTCCCCACAGACTCTTTTGAAAATTAAAGGTGGAATCTGATTGGTTGCTAGGGGCAACAAAGACAATTCTTCTTTACAGCAGTTTGATAAATATCCCCTAATGTACATTTATTACAGACTGAATTTCAAGCAGAATATGCATAAAATTAAGCACGGATTTTTCGTCGCATCAAAGAAAAAATGGAATAAAAAGTGATTACAAAGCCACAAGTCCATGTGTTATTGGCAAAAACTACAAATAATAGTGCAAAAGAAAATAGCCGCACACAGCTCCGTAGGTGGAAAAATGAAAAGGTTACAGTGGTCCAAACAACTCCCCAAGTTTATCTAGGATTTGTACTGACATGTAGAATAAATTTACTTCAGCAGTTTTTCTGTATAGTGTACTCTGAAACAATTTTTTTTTCAATTTTGAACTAAAATATATATATTTTTTTCTGGTTTTGTAACATGTTTTATGGTAAAATAAAGGGGGCCAGTAAAAAGTACAACGTGTCCAGCAAAAATAAGCCCCTTATACAACTTGGTCATTGATTATGGGTACTAAATATAGTTTTATATAGTTCTTTATATCCTCTACTCAGGCCATAGCCATATCATCTTACTGTAACTGCAAATTATTTCTTATTGTAGATCTTTTCTGCAATTGTTCACTGCAAAGGATTTTATTCCTTGTGGTATTTGACTTATGTCCAATGTTTTTTACTTATTCTGGATCAACGGGAAAACATTACGGGAGATTTATCAAACATGGTGTAAAGTGAAACTGGCTCAGTTGCCCCTAACAACCAATCAGATTCCACCTTTCATTCCTCACAGACTCTTTAGAAAATGAAAGGTGGAATCTGATTGGTTGCTAGGGGCAACTGAGCCAGTTTCACTTTTCACCATGTTAGATAAATCTCCCCCATTATCTTTTGTGCTGGTGTCTATGAAGAGAAGGAAAAAGAGGAGACAAGAATGGCTAAATAAATGTACATAAGTTTACATACCTGTAATATATGTAGTGTCGTCTGTCCATAGTCCAACACAATTAAAATCATTTCAGAAAATACAAAGTTTTATTTTATTTTTGGGTTTTATACAGTGGGGTTTTCTACAAGCTTCCTGCGGTATAGCACATGTAATGTTTTATATATCATCAGAAAGGATTGTCGTGTGCCAAGTATCTCCTCCATTGTTTTTCCCATCCAGTTAGTGACGGCGTTATTGTCTCATTTCCCAGCAGATTGTAGAATAACGTTATATATTTTTCTTGATTATCTTTCCGTTTTCTGACCCGACAATTAATGATTTTCATGAAGAAGAATTTGCCATAAGAAGCATCCAATATCCACCAAACCTTATGTAGGTTGGGAATAGTGCAATCTAATGTACCAATAGTAATAGTCTGTAACCATCAGCCAGCTGACATAACACCCACCATGTTTAGTCACTGCCTATTAAAATGTAAATAAATATAATAAGTAGTTCTAAAACATTTAATAAAATTAATGTTCTTATGAAAGGGGTACTCCTGAGAAGTTTCCTCTCTTTCAAATCAACTGGTGTCAGAAAATTATATAGATTTTTAAATTACTTCTATTTAAAAATCTCAGTTCTTCCAGTTCTTATCAGCTGCTGTATGTCCTGCAGGAAGTGGTGTATTCTTTCCAGCCTGACACAGCGCTCTCTGCTGCCACCTCTGTCCATGTCAGGAACTGTCCAGAGCAGTATCAAATCCCCATAGAAAATCTCTACTGCTCTGGACAGTTCCTGTCATGCCCAGAGGTGGCAACAGAGAGCACTGTGTCAGACTGGAAAGAATAAAATAAGAATAAAAACATAAATTGGACAATATAAACAATCAATGATCTGTGAATATAGAACTGTAGAACTTCTGCAGTACAGTGACTATATGTATACATAGGTGTCCCTTTTGTTTATTTATTTGAAATAAATAAAACTAAAGTACCCTCTAGATATTGTTCTAACGTGGTCCATTACACATCTTTTCATTTTGCATAACAATTTTCTATGGCTCTTTATGTCACAGCTGAAAGCCATGATGAAGACGGTTTCCAGTGAAAGCTGCACACTCAGTGTCCCAGCAAAGAACTCCTATCGCATGGTGGTCCTTGGTGCTTCCAGGGTGGGCAAAAGTTCCATTGTGTCAAGATTCCTAAATGGACGTTTTGAAGACCAGTATACACCGACAATCGAGGATTTCCACCGAAAACTATATAACATAAGAGGAGATATGTACCAGTTGGACATTTTAGATACTTCTGGCAATCATCCATTTCCTGCTATGAGAAGACTCTCTATATTGACAGGTAAGAACATCAATTACAGTCAATTTAATCTTTACTGGTCACGAAACGGCCAGTCTCTTACCAAGTGTCAACATACCCTAGAGCATACTTACCAGCCCCTACTCCCTCTGCTGCCCTCCCAACAGAGTCTGGTTCTCCTGATGTCCTCCTGCCTACAGTAACATGGCGACCCCTGCAGGAACTTCCCACTCATCCAATCACTGGCCGCACCAGTGACACCCCCCCCCCCCCAGTTGATGATTGGCTGAGTGGGCAGTTCCTGTAGGGCTGCCATGTCATTCAAAGGTGTTGTTTGGAGCCATTGAAATGGCAGCAGTGGGGGTGGGGGGGTGGGGGGAGGTGAGTATGCTGTATCGATACAGGGCCCTTTGTAAGTTAATTGAAGGCATCAAAGCGATACTATTTCTGCCAACCCACCTCCCCAGACCACTGGTACCATCTATTTGATGAGAGTAAGGGTGCGTTTACACAGAAAGATTTATCTGAAACATTTTGGAAGCCAAAGCCAGGAATGCCCGATTGTGTGAACATAGCCTTAGGCCGTCTTTATTTGGACGTTTGACTGTTGTATTTTAATACGGCTGCCATTTTGAGGTCATTATTTGGCCGTTATTTTATGATGACGGACAGTTTTATAGAAATAACGTGAATATGAAATAATGACCATTATTTGGACTCAAAACGATTCATGTTTCACGTCCGTCTTTTAGGACGGTGCTCATTTTGAGTCCAAATGACGCCTGTTATTTCATAATGATGGCCGTGATTGTACATATTACAGTTGTCATGGTATCATTTTCTTTCAAATCAATTGGTTATAAAGATTTGCAATTTACGTCTATTTAAAAATCCCAAGTCTTCCAGTAGTTATCAGCTGCTGTATGCCCTGCAAAAAGTGGTGTTTTCTTTTGAATCTGACACAGTGCTCACTGCTGACAGTGAGCACTGTCACTGCTGACAGTGAGAAACTGCCCAGAGAAGTAATAAATCCCCATAGAAAACCTCTCCTGCTCTGGGCAGTTCCTGTCTCGGCCAGAGATGTCAGCAGAGAGCACTGTGTCAGACTAAAAAGAAAACATTTCCTGCAGGACATACAGCAGCTGATAAATACTGGAAGACTTGAGATTTTTAAATAGAAGTAAATTACAAATCTATTTAACTTTCTTAAACTAGTGTATTTAAAGGATAAGATTTCCACTGGAGTACTACTTTAAGAAACTAATTTTTTTCTTCACAAAAATCTTTTCTTACAAACTTTGGGGAAGATTTATCAGACATGGTGTAAAGTGAAACTGGCTCAGTTGCCCCTAGCAACCAATCAGATTCCACCTTTTATTTTCTAAAGAGTCTGTGAGAAATGAAAGGTGGAGTCTGATTGGTTGCTAGGGGCAACTGAGCCAGTTTCACTTTACACCATGATTGATAAATCTCCCCCTTTGTCGATAAAGACAATTATTATCCAGACTGAGTGGAAGATTATTTATTCTATGATTTGGCATCACTATATATATATATATATATATATATATATATGGAAATATTTTGCTCATTTGCAGACAATTTCCTTTGATCTGTTAATAAAATCCTCCTGTGTATGTGTAAGAGTAAGATAGATAGGAAGACACAGAGCTCGGGGATATATAACCTTCAAAGATGTCATCTGGTACTCTTATCTATAAAGCAGTGTATATACTGCCAGGACTCATAGAGAAAGCGGGTGAGTCCTGCTCCTCCACCCAATCAAAGTGACTGACAGCCTTTCTTGCATGAATTTGTGCACAGAGAGAGCCGTCAATCACAGAGCGTGGGCGAGAGAAGCTTTCTTTGGGAGCTCTGGCAGCACGTGAACGGCTTTTTACATGAAAATACTGAATAAAATCATAAAAACACCTGACAGCAAAATAATAAAAAAAAAAAGTTATAGGTGACAGAATGTGGAGACATTTATTTTAAAGCAGCAAAATATAGAACTGTAAAAGTTGGTATCTGTAACTGTACTGATCTTCACACTATTTTACTGAACTTCCTTCATGTATTGTATGATAACGTTCTTTAAAGGACAACTCCGGCCAAAAGCATTTTTTAATATGTTATCAGTTAGGGAAAGTTAGACACATTTCTAATATACATTAATTTTGGAAAATTTACATTTACTGCTATTTCCCTTAATTCAGTAGATCACGGAGACTTCAAAATCTCAGAAATTTGGTGACTTCACGAATCGGGGGTGTAATTCCAATGGAGTGTCCAGCAGGGGGCGCACTATATATAGAAGTTAATGAGTATCATTGACTTCTATATAAAGTGCGCCCCTGCTGGACACTCCATTGGAATTACACCCTGATTTGTCTATGGAACAGGTGAGTCTGCACACTGTACTACTCCTTCATCATCTATCTGCTCATAGTATGAGCAGATAGATGATGGGGGAGTAGTACCAGGGCCATCCCCAATCCGCCCCCCCCCCCGCTGCCACCACATATGCCCTGGTACTACTTCCCCGTCATGTGCTCATACAATGAGCACATGATGGGGAAGTAGTACCAGGGCTATCCCCATCACCGCCGCCCCTGCTCGTCCGGCGGGTCCGCTGCTGTAATTGAGGCCCCGGTCTCAGGGGGGGAAGTAGGCCTCAGACAGTGGCCTACTTCCCCCTTGAGATCAGGGCCTCAATTACAGCGGCGGACCCGTCCGGACCCCCTGTCGCCGCTGCCGCCCCTGCTCGTCCGCCGGGTCTGCTTATGTAATTGAGGCCCCAGTCTCAGGGGGGAGTAGGCCCCGGTCTGAGGCCTACTTCCCCCAAGACTGGGGCCTTAATTACAGGGGCGGACCCATCCAGACCCCCTGTCGCCGCCGCCCCTGCTCGTCCGGCAGTTCCGCTTATGTAATTGAGGCCCCGGTCTCAGGGGGGGAGTAGGCCCCGGTTTAAGGCCTACTTCCCCCCTGAGACCGGGGCCTCAATAACAGCAGCGGACCTGCCGGACGAGCAGGGGCGGCGGTGGCGGTGATAGTCCTGGTACTACTTCCCCATCATATGCTCATAGTATGAGCACATGATGGGGAAGTAGTACCAGGGCATATGTCGTGACAGCAGGGGGGGGCGGATTGGGGATGGCCCTGGTACTACTCCCCCAGATAGATGATGGGGGAGTAGTACAGTGTGCAGACTCACCTGTTCCATAGACGAATCATGGTGTAATTCCAATGGAGTGTCCAGCAGGAGCGCACTATATATAGAAGTCAATGGTACTCATTGACTTCTATATATAGTGCGCCCCCTGCTGGACACTCCATTGGAATTACACCCCCGCTTCGTGATGTCACGGTATTTCTGAAATTTTGAAGTCTCCATGATCTACTAAATTAAGGAAAATAGCAGTAAATGTGCATTTCCCATAATTAATGTATATTAGGAATTCGTCTAACTTTCCCTAACTAATAACATATTAAAAAAATGCTTTTGCCCGAACTTCTCCTTTAATTAGATAACTCAATACAACTCAGACAGCAAAAAACAAACCCCCATATGGTTATGTCCTTCACATGTTCAAGCATTTTTTTAAATGCCCTGTTTAAGAAATATAGGCCTTTTGGAAGAGATTTATCAAACATGGTGTAAAGTGAAACTGGCTTAGTTGCCCCTAGCAACCAATCAGATTCCACCTTTCATTTTCAAAGGAGTCTGTGAGGAATGAAAAGTGGAATCTGATTGGTTGCTAGGGGCAACTGAGCCAATTTCATATATATGTTGTACTCAGCTCCAATAGTACAAGGCATGTACATCGGATGTAGATGGCAAGAAAGGACGGTACTCACCATTATTTTCAATGGTCATTTTTTGCATGACCGCAAATACTGGTGTACAGCGGGAGACTAGGGAAGCGGGTGGTGTTCCACTTAGGCCTCAGTTCTATACACCGGCACCCAACATAATGGAACTATGGTGGTGCTTTCCTGTGAAGGTATATAATTACAAGGAATAACGCATGTTTCCTTTTACCAGGCGATGTCTTCATACTTGTCTTCAGCATAGACAGCAGAGACTCTTTTGACGAAGTGAAGAGGCTGAGGAAGCAAATCCTTGAAGTCAAATCATGTGTTAAGAATAAAACAAAAGAAACTGGAGAGTTTCCCATGATGATTTGTGGAAACAAAATTGATTGCGGGGAACACCACCGCAAGGTACGGGCCGAGGAAGCAGAGCGCCTCGCCTCGGGGGATGAAAATTGTGCTTACTTTGAGATCTCGGCCAAGAAAAACGTAAATGTGGATAAAATGTTCCAAGTCCTTTTCAGCATGGCAAAACTCCCTAACGAAATGAGCCCTGCTCTTCATCGCAAGATCTCCATGCAGTATGGAGACTCCTTTCAGCAGAAGTCTTTTCGATTAAGGAGGTTTAAGGAGGTGGATGCCTACGGCATGGTCTCCCCATCTGCCAGACGCCCTAGTGTCAATAGTGATCTCAAATACATAAAGGCAAAAGTGCTCGGAGAAGGTCAAGGACGTGACAGAGAGAAGTGCACGATTCAATGAGTCCATGTTTTTTAGGCATTGACCATAACAAAGTGCCTTCAAGCTTGTTGGGATCCAAGGAATGAGAAGTCTCAACTCAAACTCTATCCTGTGTCCAATGACGTATAAAGAATAGGAATTGGATGGATTTCATATCAATATCCTGTGGCGTAAGAGGAACTTCAGACCATATACAATATCTATATAGAAAGCTAGATGTAGAATCGAGCCGAACATCTTCCGATATTGTGCATTTCGAGTCCTTTCTGCCACATTTCTCTTGACAAGAACTATAAAAATGCTGAACTTTCTCTATTTAATGGACAATTGTGTAAATTTACAAAAATTTTATGACTTCGAAGGTAAATTTTAATATGAAAAAACAGACTATAAAACATAAGGGTAAATTAAAGTGGAGACTATCCTCTGGCCTAATCGGAATATTGCACCTCATGATCTTATACGGTATCTGCCATGATTTTATTGTAGTGGAAACACAAGCGGAGAATAGACAGTATTCTGGATTTTTATTTTTATTTCTTGGATTAGTTTGGTTCAATGAGCTTTAAAATGATCCACTTAATTGTTTAGTCAACTGCATGTTGCTAGGTATTAAGTGTGCACCTACTATATAGAATATAAGGTTGACGTGCAGAACATGTTCAGAATCTCTACGGATACACGCAAAATGTTTGTGATTTATTATACTGCAGTCTCTTTTTTTTTTCTTTCTCTCTTTCTGCATTATTTATGAGATCCGTTAAATAAAAAAGATATTTCTGTTCAGATTGTGGTAGCTGCTGTGCGATGGGATAAAAGAGAACACAAATCATCCATGTTCACGAATTGTTATCGCCCAATGTACTAGGAAACACTTTTAATTACTGGATTTTGAAAAAAATTGCATTACATTCGGTTCTTAAAGTGACTCTGTACCCACAATCTGACCCCTCAAACCACTTGTACCTTCAGATAGCTGCTTTTAATCCAAGATCTGTCCTGGGGTCCGTTCGGCAGGTGATGCAGTTATTTTCCTAAAAACAACTTTTAATCCTACAGCGCTGTTACGTCTGGGGCTTACATTTGTATATGCATTAGGCTGGCACCACCTCTCTGTCCCTCCTCATCATTAGGAATGCTCCAGGCAGATTGTCTCCTATTCCTCAGCTGTGTGTATAATGAACATAGGCTGGATAGTTAATACACCTGTGCAAAGCTCAAACAGCAGTAAATGTTCCTGGATCATTCATAATGAGGAAGAGGATGGGAAGGAAGGACAGAGAGGGTGTGTCAGCCTAATGCATATACAAATGTAAGCCCCAGCCGTTAGACACAGCGCTGTAGGATTAAAAGTTGTTTTTATGACAATAACTGCATGCCCTGCCGAGCGGACCCCAGGACAGATCTTGGATTAAAAGCAGCTATCTGAAGGTACAAGTGGTTTGAGAAGGACAGAGAAGGACAGAGTCACTTTAAAGTGATTTTGCTAGAACATAATAGGTGATAGATCTGATCGATGGGGGCCAAGAAATCATTAGAATGGGTGCCCTGAGTCCTCATACCTTACGATTAAGTGAACTTTGAATGGAATGGTGGCTGGGCATGCATGGTGCTACTCAATTTAAAGTCTATGGGATGGGGCGGTCAGGTACTGTACAGTGTTTGGCTGTCACTGACTAGAGAGTGCGCATACTGCTTAACTGAAAATCCTCAAAGGATCTCACAGGTCTCACAATGGGTCTCTAGTTATCAGACATTTATCTCTTTGCAATGTCCCTTTAAAGAGTAGTTTAGACTGTATACTTTTTGGCAAGGACCACATCTCCTGTAGTTTAGCTCCATGCATAATAAAAATTAACTATAAGGAACACTCTGGGCAGGGCTTGTATGCTGCAATACCTAATAAAGAGCATAATCGAGGGGTGGGGTGTCAGAACACAGGCATTCAGTGCAGACATAATAAAGAGAAAGTCACACTTACCTGTCCCCCTGCCACTACAGCCCCAGTGTCACTGTTCACGGACCCCCAACGACCTCCTGTAGCTCCCAGTCCTGCATTGTTACATTCGGCTCAGAAATGTCCCCTTAGCCAGTGATTGACTGTGGCAGGACACCACTGCAGTCACCGACTGGCTGAGCAGGTAGTTCCTTTTGGGTTGTGATGACACAGGAACTGGGAGAAAACTGGAGACTGGCAGTTGTCAATGAGCTGGTGACGCTGCCCTGCGGGGCACTGGGGCAGGTAAGTGTAACTTGCCAGAATACCCCTATCTTTTTGTGTTAGTCAAAACAAGGAATGAATGAAAAACTGCATCTAAAGGGGCCTATATATTCTATACTATAGTGGACCGAGAGCTTTGGTATGATCGATTTTCACTGTCCAGCCATTTTGTTTTCGGAGGGATGAACTGGCACAAGAGTTGTCTGGCTGTGGCTTACCCCTCTCTTCCTCATAGGGAACCCATGACAGTTCAGCTATGTTGAACTTTCATGTGTATGGGGAGTATTGCAGAGGTAACTGTTAAGGAGTGTTGAGTGGAGATGCCAAACTGTTCAGGTTCGGCAACGTTCTCTTAAACCGAAAGCTTGGTATTTGACCCCCCCATAGCTACAAAAGCTGGCCATAGGCTGTACCTATGTTTTCCAGGACTTGCTAGGGCTGCATTTAACTTCTGCAGCTGCAGGGAGTCAAACGTTGAGTGTCCTGGTTCGGAGAACATTGCCGAACCCAAACAGTTCGGCCTTTCCGCTCAACACTACTGAGGTAGCCACGCACTTACACCTTCTATAGGTAACAGCTGATTGCACATTACAGCTATTCCTCCCAACCTACCCATACACATGCACACATGACTGCATCAGGCTTTCCTCTCAGATGACCTGTAGGGCAAGAGTCAAAAGGCTTGTCCTACCCCAAACAGACAACTTTTCTCTAATGTGTATGGGGGCCTTCAAGCAACTCTGTATCCACCAACCCACCCCTCCAAACTGCTAGTACCATCCGTTTGATGAGAGTAAATCCTTACTGGTCGTGTCTTTTAAAATGTTAAAATGTTTTAAAAAATTATCTTTTAAACTTGCAGCACTGTGTCATAGAGTGGCCTAGAGTGTCTGTGCCCCAAGTCTGCGACGCCTCTGCTTTCTTCCTCCACACCCTCCTCATCATTCGGAACGCTCCCAGGTAGGATTTCTATTCATCAACTGTCTAAACAGTGCACATGCCCAATAGCGGCACAGTTTAGATGAGCGACAACTAGAAATCCTGCCTGGGGGTGTTCCTAATGATGAGGAGGGTGTGGAGGAAGAAAGCAGAGGTATTGCAGACCTGGGGCACAGACACTCTAGGCCACGCCAGTATTACACGGTAAGGATTTACTCTAATCAAATGGATGGTACTGGCGGTTTGGTGGGGTGGATTGGTAGATACAGAGTCCATTAGCTGTCAGACATACATGATCAAGACCACCCTCCCCACCAAGGAATGGAGTTGGTAACTTTTTAATGTCTTTAGATACCAAAAATAGTTCTCTTTATGTAGATTAAAGGGGTACTCCAGCGTGGGAGCTATTTATAGCTCTGGCCGGGGAGGAGGTGGCTGAAAGAAAAGATGTCCACTCACCTCCCTGGCTCCAGCGGCGGCTCCCACATCGCGGCGCTCCGGTGCCCGGTTCCCGGCCGCTTCCGGGTGTCTGACGAGGGCCTGATGTCTGAGTGGCTGAGCGGACCTGAGACGTCTCGGCCCGTGTCAGACACCCGGAAGCGGCCGGGAACCGGGCACCGGAGCGCCGCGATGCGGGAGCCGCTGCTGGAATCGGGGAGGTGAGTGGACGTCTTTTCTTTCAGCCACCTCCTCCCGGCCAGAGCTAAAAATAGCCCCCACGCTGGATAACCCCTTTAAATTTCCTCAATAAGAAGACAAATTGAATTTAGTCAGTCTTTCAGTCAGAGTAATTACTATTAATTTTATCTTGCATTGGTTTTAAAGAGTTGAGAGAAAAGTCCCTAAAACTCATTATAAAAGTCATCGAACGTGGGATCTCCGTCCAGTGCGCCCGTAATCCTTGTATTAGTCCTGGCTTCAGTACTCTTCTCCGTGATTCTTTTTTTTTTTTTCTTTGCTCTTAATGAAGTCTGCAGATGAATGATTTACATGGCTTTATGCTTCCTTGTTTAATAATGAACTCCTTTGTACAGCATACATTTGCATTCAATTCTATATGCTTGATTAAATTGAATCTTCTGGAAACATTTATTATGTATGTGAATGAATTTATGGAACTGAAACAATGAATAATCGCGCACGTTTTATGCACAGATACGAACAGAAAGCTGAAATGTTCACGGTTGATTCCACATTAAAGGAATTAACTTTTATTAGAGCGTACCTGTTGTGACAAGGGTTGTATAAACCTGCCTGGATTTGTTAGATTAAGCCTTCAGAGTAGTTACACTGTGATATTAGAGATCTCACAGAGTCCCCCACCATGATCCACACCTATTTCTCATTTGCCAGTAGTACATATACAGGATTTCCTCCCTTAGTTCCCTGTTCAATCACAGCACGGCACAAAACTCACTGCTGTGCTGTGGTATAGTGCAAATAAAAGTGCACTGAACAGGCTCTGTGCTGGGTTATAATTTACACAGTACAGTGCTATAGATGACATGTGGAGGAGAGAAGGGGTTAGTGATGCACTGGGTTTGCTGTGTAAGTAAAATGCAATGAATAGCAGCAATGAAAGGGTTACACTAGCTGCTGACCTACACCATTTTACCCATGTTGCATTCATGGCTCCATCCTGGGGGCTCCAGATCTTTGGAAATAATGGAAACGGGTTAAACACCTTGGGGGAGATTTATCAAATATGGTGTAAAGTGAAACTGGCTCAGTTGCCCCTAGCAACCAATCAGATTCCACCTTTCATTTTCCAAAGAGTCTGTGAGGAATGAAAGGTGGAATCTGATTGGTTGCTAGGGGCAACTGAGCCAGTTTCACTTTACACCATGATTGATAAATCTCCCTCCTTGTAATATATCTTTATACAATGGTATTTCTCCAATAATGTTTTTTTTTTTTAAGATGGCTAGATACAAAATAAATGTCTTACGTCAGACCCTCCACCTTATACTAGAGAAGCCACAGACTGTAGACAGGAAGGAAGACAAATACAAGGCAGTGTGCAGGGGAGAATAACGTGAACTGTGTACAAGTGTAGAAAGAAACCAGCAAACTGTTGAGGCTGTAAACAACATCACTATTATACCAGTTCCCATATTCCTCTACACTCTGATACCTGAGAGATTGAGGTTAAAAGGGGTACTCCAATGAAGAAAAATGTTTTTAAAGGACAACTCTGACGAAAATGGACGGCGGGCGAATGTCACCGGAGGGATGGTGAGTATGGTGTCTGTGTTTTTTTTTTTTGGGGGGGGGGGGGGGGGGGTCCCGCTGGTGTTGTCCTTTAAATCAATAGGTAGTAGAAGGTTATACAGATTTGTAAAGTACTTCTATTTAAAATTTTCCAGTACTTATCAACTGCTGTATGTCCCGCAGGAAGTGATGTATTCTTTCCAGTCTGACATAGTGCTCTCTGCTGCCACCTCTGTCCATGTCAGGAACTGTCCAGAGCAGTAGCAAATCCCCATAGAAAACCCCTCCTGCTCTGGACAGTTCCTGACATGGACAGAGGTGGCAGCAGAGAGCACTGTGTCAGACTGGAAAGAATAAAATAAGAATAAAAACATAAATTGGACAACTAAAGGTTTCACCCTATGTCACCCAGACCTATTATGGTTCTATGTAGGGATGGTCCGAACCTACCGAGGTTCGGGTTCGTACGAACCTGAACTCTCGGCAATGATTCCCGCTGTCTTCAACCTCCGTGGAGAGGGTGGATACAGCCGGAGGACCGCCTGGAAAACTGGGATACAGCCTATGGCTATGGCTGTATTCCAGTTTTCCAGGCGGTCCTCCGGCTGTATCCACCCTCTCCATGGAGCGGGCAGACAGCGGGAATCATTGCGTACGAACCCGAAACTCGGGAGGTTCGAACCATCCCTAGTTCTATGGTTTACTAGTGAAGTTTGGTTGATTGGAACGGCCGAACCCATTGGGAGTGATAGTCCAGGTGTTTTGTAGTCCTGTTTCAATCCCGTGACACTGGCTTGAGAGCTGCTGTAGCTTCACTACCAAAGATAGAAGTGTACGTGTCTCCCTGATCCTGTAGAATGTAAAATATTCTGAAAAAAACAGCTCTAATGGAAACTAAGGAACAGTGCACATTATGGTAGTTACTGGGAAAGCAGATGAACCACGGCAGTGCAGTAATAAAAGAAATGGACATATACGTGCACAGAGAATGAGCTGGAAAGTGATACTTTAGACACTCAGAGAACTTTGTAAATCTGGGATTTCAACATTCAGTCTACCTCATTTATTGCCAAGAAAAGAAATGAAAGCTATCTCCTTACACATTTTCATCAAGGGATATTTATAGGCATCAAAAAAAAAAAAAAACCCAAAAAACACTTTTTTTTTTGGTACAAAGATCGTCCTTGAAGTTGTGAAGAGTCTTCTCATTAAAAGATTTCTTTTTAAGTCGGGATGAAGACAATTAATTCAGGCTGACTAACAAGACATTGATAATAACATTGTCATAATGTCTCCCGTCTCATTTATCGTTCTTTATGGGGCCTTTCATATAGAGCGTGGCTGAGTCTATTCATATTGAGGAACAGCTCATTATCCAATTCAATGGAAAAAAGGATAAGAAGTCCGGCTACAGATGAGAGACTGGGTGGGAATCATGGGGTTTGTGCAATTGGAGTGTTATTATGTATGTGTTTATATACTGTATGTTTAAGCCCTTGTAGACACAGGCAATTTTCATTTTTTTTACCCCAAGAAGACACAAACTGGAAGTTCGGGCCTCCTTGGATGCCAACACACAATGAGACTGTAATGCACCATACCCCCCACGGGATCAAGTAGGGGTTGCACGCTTTATGGTCTCATTGCGTCTCCGTTTCCTGGGGATGGTTTAGCAGAGGAACTAACTGCTGATCTGGCAGCAGCCTGTCGTGACAGGTACACTTTAAGGCTGTGTTTTCACAACAATTTTTTACCATTATTTAACATACTTTGGCGGCCATTGGTACCTTATTTTAGTTTAGGTTGGCCAAGTTCAACACCCTTTTGGGTATGGCTATTTTTAAAGGTCCATTTAGTTTTGTTGAAAAGATGCTGAAAGCATTGCCAAAAAAAAAAAAAAAAAGTGTGAACATGGTTTAAAGGACCAGTGCATACATTCAAAACCTATCCAGGCCTGTCACTTTCCAGCCCTTTCTATATCAGGCAGCCACACCTGCTTCTTCTTGCCTGGGCAATAAGTTCTTAGTATGCCTATATTCTCAGTGAAGGTCTTCTTTTTAAGTGTCTGACTTCCCGTGTTTGACCTCTGTCCGCCTTCCCGATGGCCTGGGCCCATGTACCATATTACCCTGATTGTTTACTACGAACATGTGCTGCCTGCAGTTACATGCTTGTCTGTTCCTGACTATGCTTCCCTGCTTCGAGCTTAAAGCGTAACTGTCATGTTTTTTTTTATTGCAGAAATCAGTAGTATAAGCGATTTTAAGAAACTCTGTAATAGGTTTTATCAGCCAAAAAAGCCTCCTTCTGTACTCAAGAAGCAATCTCCCAGCCTCCCCCCCTGACTTCTTATCTGTGCATTATCAGGCAAACACGTCTTCATTACAGAGAAGCCAGTGAAGACGGGCTCTGCTCTCTCCATTGTAAGCCTATGAAGGGGGGAGGGGCTGAGGGAGATGAGGGAGCAGGAAGAGGTGACATGAAGGTCAGCTGTTTGTAGACTCTCTGGGCACCTAAAACGCTAAATTCAGGTGTCAGAAAGGTCAGTGCTTATCTATGAACTTACTGAGAGAAGATTGCAGGGTGTTGTGCTGTGCAGGACTGCTCCGTGCTCAGTCACTCCTAACAGCCCCTCCCCTCTCCATAGCCACATAATGGAGACAGAAATCCTGCTTCATCTGATGTGAGGGGGGAGGCTGGGAGATTGCTTTTTCACTACAGAAGGAAACTCTTTTAGTACATAAAACCTATTACAGAGTTTCTGAAAATCGCTTGTACTGTTGATATTTAATGTTTTCAGAAAAATGGCCCTGAAATGACAGTTACGCTTTAAAATTTTGGAACGGACTTGCTTCTGCTTGACACTTTGGTGCCTTTTACCAGTGTTTCTTTGCTAACTGGGGCAGACACCACCTATACTGGGACCATTCTCAGAGAAAACAATCTGGTGGTCCATAGCAGCACAACAAGATTCTCATGGGTGAGGGGTAAAGCGACTCTGTATCCAATGACCCACCCCACCACACTGCTAGTACCATCCATTTGATGAGAGTAAATTCTTACCGGTCGTGTCTTTCAAAATATGCCCAGTGCTTTGGTTAGAGCAAAACAATGATCTTTTAATCTGCAGTGCTGTGTCATACTGGCGTGGCCTAGAGTATCTGTGCCCCAGGTCTGTGATGCCTCTCCTTTCTTACTCCCCACCTACCTCACCATTAGGAACCCCCCCCGGCGGGATTTCTATTCATCACTTGTCTTAACAGTGCACATGTGCCATAGCGATATAGGTGCACTGTTTAGATGAGCAATGAATAGAAATCCTGCCTGGGCGTGTTCCTAATGATGATGAGGGTGGGAAGGAAGAAAGGAGAGGCGTCACAGACCTGGGGCACAGATACTCTATGGCACGACAGTATGACACAGCGCTGCAGATGAAAAGATCATTTTTTGCTCTACCCAAGGCACCGGGCACATTTTCAAAGACACGAGCGGTAAGGATTTACTGTCATCAAATGGATGGTGCTAGCGGTTTGGTGGATACAGAGTCACTTTAATGAATATCTGTCCTGACGGCTCACTGGATCCAATGTAAGTCACCCGCATTGTGGTCTCATTGTGCGTTGGCATCCAAGAAGATCTGAACACACCGCTGATCCAACAACGAGCCATCATGGCATGTACACTTTAAAGGGTGAAAACGGATATAAAATTCTTTCTTTTATACTTTTACTTTGCTCAAGACTTGGTTCTGATCAAAAAGTTAATTGAGCAAAAAAAAAAAAAAAGCAGTATGAGGCTTAGGGTGGTATTACACTAGATGATTTTACAGTATTACACTAGGCGATTAACGATAAACGATCTCAAACGTCCGGTATGACGAACGATCTTAAGTGTTCACCCTTCCCATTACATTGCTACTCCTGTTACCAAACTAGATCACCTATGAAGAAAACATTTTGCCTTGCCTGCCCCATCACATGGACTTCTAAAACTATTTGAGATGACTTACCATAAGGAGGGCGTTATAACCTGGACTCTGCTGGTCCCTGGACTATATATATATCCCCAAATTGATACTTGGTGGTTCCTGCTACTCCTATCTACAACATGTACCAATGTTCTTGCTCTTGATTTGTTACCTTTTCATCTCCTCTTTGTCTGTGTAATAACTTCTTTATATGAAAAAATCTCTTCAATAAAACCTTTGAAACATTAATTGTTCACCTTATTACACAGGACGATGATCGTTACTTACGGTCCTTCTTGCGCTCGTCCTTTCCTAGCTGATAGACCAAGGAACGAGCGAACAACGTGTTATTACACCAAACGGTGTTTGAAGGATTTGTCAACGATCAACAATGAAAATATTGATTCTATCAATCAACGATTTCTTGGTTGGTCGTTAAATCGTTACCTGCAATTACACTAAGCGGTTATCTTTGAAATCCGAACAATCTAACGATTTTATGAACAATTATCGTCCCGTGTAATACCACCCTTAGGTCACACACCGTTAAAATGACGGCTGTATTCATTGGATTGCAAATAATGGCCGTTATTTTATCATTTGAACCTATAGAACTTCTCCTGTACAGTGAAGGAAAGCATAATATAACCATATAGTATGGAGCAGAATTCTACAATGAAAAAGGAAAGTTACAGAGAAGCAGAGAAGCTTTCTATCTATTTCTGCTGTGACGGCCTCGAGTCTACGCATCTCTGACCGTCCCCGAACTCTGTAAACAACAGGCTTTCAATTTGCAGAGTGTGTACTGTGTCAGCTCCCCAATTGGAATTTTATATTGATAGCAGCAAGAACTTTCCCATCAGATGAGCCATATCTTTCCTGATTTATCTAAATCTGCGTCAGCAGCTGTTGCCTCTGGCAAGAATCACAGGAAGCAATCAGCGGTGCCCTAAATCCACCATCGCACAAACACACATTGCCCCCTCGAAGAAAAGGGTTGACAAAGCTTACTCATTGCGGTCAATGATGATTAGCGATGGCTCAGAAGACTATATTATGTCATATTCATTTTCTTCCTTTCTAGGACTATAGAGAGAAGCCACTGAGACCTGAGTGCATCGACTTCTAAATAATTCAGAGCCTATTAGAGATGACATCAATCATAGCTGCAGCCGGGCTTCTCTCTCCATAAGGGCACAGATTCCATCCCTTTATAGTACAGTACTGCACAAAGGAGCAACCAATGGACTATAAGTTGTATAATACTGGACTTGTAAGGAAACATTGCACTGCTTCATTCTATATATTTTCTGCAATGTAAAATTTATGATCAATAATTTTCTTCCAACAGTATAATACAGAATACTCTGTCATTCAGAATAATATATACAGGCTTCGTGCCCATGGCTTTGTTGTGTGTATGGTGCCATATGTGCTGTCCAACCACGGGTGTTACTAGCTTATACACCCCTCGCAAAAGCCTGTACTATAAGTAAAAGTGGTAATGAAGTTGTACCCAAGTTTTGCCACTAAATGTCGCTAGTATGTATACCTTGTACTCAAGTATTGCACAGCTGTAGTCCTCAAGGGGTTATTGTTCTTTGTGATTTGTGCACCAATGAGAGCTCTTTTCTCTTCTCCATCTATTTCTGTTCTCTTTCTTCTTTTGCAGGAAGCTGAAAGGGGCCACAGCGCCATCAACGGGCCACTGTTAGAGATGAGCAAGCTGGGTCGAGGTTCACGTTGGTACCCCTGTATCCCTGTTTTCCTGGCGGGACTCAAGCTGTCTCCATCTTCCCCATGGACTGTGAAAACAGGGGGATTCAAATGCTGATGGTTCAGGTTAGTACCTCAACCTGGCTTGCTCATCTCTACCCACTGTGCCATTGAGGAGCCAATCCTTCCAAAGGCAGCCTGAGACCTCTGCGAGGCTGTCCGGGCTGCCTGTCATCGACATTTGCTACTAGAGATTTGCTACTTGAGTCGATCCGAACCCGAAAGGTTAAGTATTTGATTAGCTGGGGCTGCTGAAGTTGGATAAAGCTCTAAGGTTGTCTGAAAAACATGGATACAGCCAATGACTATATCCATGTTTTCCACATAGTCTTAGGGCTTTATCCAAGTTCAGCAGCCACCGCTAATCAAATGCTGAACGCTCGGGTTCAGATCGACTCGAGCATGCTCCAGGTTCGCTCATCTCTATTTGCTACAGGCTGCCATTAGCAGTCTATACTCAGACACCAAACATAGGCATACATCTCCATAAAACATCCTTTATTACATAATCTTATTAAAAATTGTTACAATATCACGATTTCCACTGGGCAAAAAGAGACCCTATATTGACACGGCGTTGCCACACACAAACACATGGGATTTACCAGACAATAATAATGATTGCACAATGCTCAGATCCTAGTTCAATTTGTAAACTCAACACAGTGGTCACTGTTGGGCTATGTTGACATTTTTTCCTATCCATTTATTATTTTTTAAAATGATGTCCGTCATTTTGTTGTTTGGCCCCCCATCAGTGCAATGACGGCTGTTGGTACATTATTGTAGTTCAGGTGGACTGATTGGCCCATAGAATTTAATAGTAAAGACGGTGAAAGGACGGTGAAAAAGAACTGTGTGTAAACAACTAAAAAATAATGTCCGTTGTTTGCAAAAGATGTCAAAAAATAATTGTCATGATAATTGTTTTAACGTCTTTCATTTAATATACTTGTGTCCTTTGGGCGGCCGTCATTCCATTACCTTTTTATCGGGATTCTACTCATCAGGCTGCGTGGCTTTGAAGTCTGAAGTTTGACGTTTTTTGGTCACATCAGATCCCTGAATTTTTTTTTTAAATGTGATAAAAAAGTTTAATATATGCAAGTGTGGTACCGGTATAAACTACAGATTATGGCACAAAAAATGAGTCCTCACACAGCCCTATAGCCCAAAAAATAAGAATCTTATAAGATTCAAAATAGAGAAGATTTAAAGGGGAAATTGTAAGCAGGTTCGATGATTCTAACCTGCTGATATTTCCCTATAGCCATTGGGGCGCTGAGGATGAAGGTAAGTTTCTTACCTTTATCCTCTGTGCTGTTTCCGTGCAGTTTGTAGTTCAATCCCTAGGCTAGTAAGGTGGTTCGGTGCACTGGGGGCAGGACTCTGCAGATTCATTACAAGGGACAAGCTAGACGGTTGCAGATTGGTACACTGGGAGCCATACTAGCCTAGGAATTTAACCACAAACTACATGGAGGATGTAGGTAAGAAAACTAAGCTTTATCCTTAGCGTCTCCTGTGCAATGGGGACCTGCTGAGTTTCCCTTTAAGCACATTAAAAAAATTATTATGATTTTTTTAATATAAGTAGTAAAATAAAATAAAAGTTTTATCACTTGGCAAACGGAGCTAATATGAAACCCCCTAAAGTTTAAAAAAACAAATATTTGGGTCTGTAGGGGAAAAAAATAAAGATATATATATATATATATCTTAAACATGAGGTGTTAAAAATAAAAGTGCAAAAAAGAAAATGGGTTCCATGATACGGGATGTTTTTTGCGGACCATGAAAGTACACCTGCTGACTACGGATCTGCGTCACTTCAGTCCACAAATTAAACAAACACAGAGACGTGGCGGCAACAAGCAAGGATGATCCACACTTTTTACGACCCCATTCTTGTTCATGAGTGATAACTTTGGCGCACCATGCGATATTGACCACGTGAAAGGGACCTAAAAGTCAGTTTAAAGATTTCAGTAACACCCAATTGCTAGAAGAGACATTCACCCATGCGCTATGCATAAAGAATGAATTTCAATATAGCACCGCCATAGGGTATCACTTTTCTAGTCAATTCATCAAGTTTCTGCCCTGCTGGAGCTGCCACAGTCAATGTTTGTGAATTTATTGAGGAGTGGAAATTGCTGAGAGTGACAACAGCTCAGCGGCACAGCACTGTCACACGTACATCCTCACCCAACAGCCCGGCATACTGTACTGAGAGTCTAAAAGCTCTGTCCCTAATGCAGCACTAAGTTTCAGTCTCTTGGAGCAATGCTCTAATAATAAATGTTTAATAGAAGTTTTATAGATTGAAATTCCATGGCTGAGCGGTCACACAGAATGACACTTTACCAACCCGCAGCAAACAAATCAGCGCTCAGCCAAGAGAAAGATTCCGCTCTGTACACACAGTATCTTATGTAATGTTGGTGGGAGATATATAACATTTTAAGGGCTTTATATCACAATTTAGCATTGAGTTCCATCATGTCCATCTTCTAATTTTATTTTATGCTTCTAAAACAAAGAAATTTTGCAAATAGTCTTGATTAATAATTTCCCGTCTACAGCTTCTATGCGACCATTGTAGCACAGACCTACAAACTAACTGAGTGTATGCTCTTCTTGCAGTCTGCATCCATCTGTCACTTACTTTTTGCTAACTTAAATTTTACTGCAGGCTCAGACTGCACAGGGTTTGTTTGTAGTCTGTTACCATGGAGACATATAGGCGCAAAACAAAGTAAAATTTTAATCATGACTATTTTCAAGGTTGCTCTATTTTTTTTATTTTATTTTAGATGCTTTGGACAAGAATTTTACTTGAAAACAAGGACAATACTTGTGTGTCTGCAGTTTAAGTACAGTAATAATTTCCTTTCCTGTGTTAATATGTCATTGTCTGGTCAGTGCCATGCTATACCATAGGGCTCACTGAGAGGAAATTGTAAGTTCTACTTAAGAATTTACCAGTTCCTTCAGTGTAGTGTTTCCTGAGCTTTGATCATGACTTTGTAAGACAATATAATGGGTGTCACCCTCATCCTTATCTTGCTGTACATCGTGTTCCTTGGTCTTAGCTTATCTGTGCCCAGCTTACTTGTCCATCATGACTATGAGTGTTGGCTTATTTCCTGCTGCCATCCACTAATGGCACACATTACCTCCTTTACCCTGGATGTCTCTGGGCCTTGAAGGAGTTTTTTAGTGGAAAGGTATTAATGGCCTCTCCCGAGGAGCTAGATAGGGCCCCTGGTAGGTAGAATAACCTCTCCCCCCCCCCCCAATTAGGAATGTTCACTAGTAGGTAAGAAGGGTAAGTAAGTACCCCAAGGTAAGTAGAAAGGTTCAGCCCCTCCATAATAACGCTCCTCCTTTGCACCAACGTGAAAAAAGAAATTAACCTCTTCTCTACTCCTATATAATGCAGCAAGGTCCCTCTTGCTTCTTCTGCTCTGATTCACCGGGTGGGCGCACATGAGGAGTAACATCATCACGTGCACCTGAGCCTAGTCAAGAGGTCACAATTTGCTCCTATCCTCTTGCAGGCCACATAGCAGATCCACTTCAGGATGGGGGTTGCATCAGGGGACAGGGCTGTGGAGGTAATCACTTCATAGCTGTAACCCCATTTATGTGCCCACATATGTCCTGCTAATTCCTTCATGCTCCCTGCAGTCTCTGTCACCCCTTGTGTTTCCCATCCACTCCATTCCTGCTATAATGTGCCTGCACTTACACTCAGCTATACACACGGCAACTAAAATGTGCCTGCACTTACACTCAGCCATTCACACTGCTGTATAGAAAGGTTTCTGTCACTGTCCTCCTGCACAGCTCTGTGATTCTCACTTCCTGATTGGTCCATGCTGCTTGGCTTTATTCTACAGTAACTTATAATATGACATATCCAGCTTTCTAAATGTTTTTTTTACCTGTTATTGAGAATATAAAAACATTATTTTTGGGGTGTGGAACCATTTGTCTGCATTTCAATGGTTCCTTATGGGAAAATCCACTTAAGAGTGGATTTGGATTACAAGCATGGTGCCAGGACAAATTATGCTCGTAATCCAAGGCACCACTCACTGTAGTTGCAAGTGGAGTCACAGCCAATGAACAGGTAAAATGCTGCTTTAGGAAAAACAGACATACTTTTCAAATACTTTTGTTCAATACACCTTATCACCCTTAATCACCCAATAGTTGTAATCTTTCAGCAATCAGTACCAGAACCAAAGTATAATCATAGACCTGAGAATAATACCAGTTGCATGACAGAACATCAACCCAAGTCAACAAATGTGGGACCAGAAACACTACATAATATAAGCAACTAAACCCAAATATGGATACTAGAAAACATGGATACAGCCGATGGCCAAGACTGCGTCCATGTTTTAAAGGCACAGTATGCCAGAGTAACCAGAGAGTATAGTGGGCACCACCCTATAACCTGAGTGCCAAACCAACGCATATAAGAAACACAGAAGGACTATGAAAAAAAAGCATATGCACAAAAAGGTAGCACATCAAGAAAAAAAAAATCTTTATTTAAATAGCCTAACAATACACAAAATATATACAAAACAGGAGCAGTAAACCTAGGGAGACGAGCCCTAAATGCCACTCAACATTAAAAACACTAAAATGTCATCCTTGGACCAGCTGGTGTCCCAGCCCCAACTCAACACCCTACCTGACCCCGGACTCAGCACATGAGTACAATGCAAGAAAATAATCCCCCAAACTATTACAAAAATAATGGGTAATGCAGTGACTAATAATGAAAATGATAAGTGTACTGAAAACAGTATCACCATGTGCGGTCCAGTAGATGAAAGGATGGGTCAGGTGAGAGCAGCAAAAACACCATCGCTGAGGAAGTCGGGTACGGCGGAATGCATGGGATGTTTTTGCTGCTCCCACCTGACCAATCCTTTTATCTACTGGACCACACATGGTGATATTGTTTTCAGTACACTTTTCATTTTCATTATTAGTCACTGCATTACCTATTATTTTTGTAATATTTTTGGGGATTTTTTTTTTTGCATTGTACTCATGTGTTAAATCGGGGCTAGGACGCTAGCTTGACCAAGGATGACATTTTAGTGTTTTTAATAATGAGTGGCATTTAGGGCTTGTCTCCCTAGGTTTACTGCTCCTGTTGTGTATATATTTTGTGTATTGGAGGTTTATTTTGTGTCTTGTTTTTCTTGATGTGCTACCTTTTTGTGCATATGCTTTTTCTTCATAGACCTTCCATGTTTTAAAGGCAGTATTAGGGTCCTATTCTACGGGCCGAGGAGGGCCCGATCAACGATGTAAACGAGCGTCGATCTGCTAGATCGGCGCTCGTTTACTGGGCCTATTCCACGGTCTGATGATCGTAGAGCGAGGGCTGCAGGGACATCGTTACCGATGTCCTTGCAGCCCTTGCAGCATCATACGTTACCTGGCTGCAGGGCTTGTCCTCCACTCTGTCTCCTTCCCGTGTCCCCCGCGCTCTATCTTCTGAATGGCCGGTCAGCTGACAGGCCACACTCAGCCAATCACAGGCTGCGGCGGTCCCGGCCTGTGATTGGCTGAGCGCTCCGTCAGCTGACCGGCCATTCAGAAGATAGAGCGCGCGTGACCCGGGGCTGAAGACAGCACAGAGAAGAAGCCCTGCAGCCAGGTAATGTATGATGATGCTGCTGCCGTTTCTTCTCAAATCGTCCGTCACCCGCCGCGCACCGCTATTCAACCGTAGCGATGCGCGGTGGGGGAACGATGATTTTAGGTCTGGCCCTAAATGAACGATCAGCCGATGACACGATCATCGGCTGATCGTTCTCTCTATTTCACCGAACGATTATCGTCCGAATCAGGCCAAATGGGGCCGATCCGGCCGATTATCGTTACTGTGGAATAGGGCCCTTAGGGCTGCATTAAACTTCTTTAGCCTTCAGTATTCAAATGTTAATCAATTGGACTCCAGCATGCCCCAGTTGCACTCATCTCTACTTAGCTGACAAAGTTTGGGCGGGCTACTACAGTGCCAGTCTATGGATTCATATTTACCCACTATAGACATATATAGGACCAGCTGCAGTGTCCAGTTTCGAACACCATCCAAACCACATAAACCAATATATTCCATGGTTTCACACCAACTCTGTGACGGAGGCGGAGTACTGACTTATACCACAGTTATGTAACAAGATGACTGGAGTGATTGCAACAGCATCATGCAACATGACAGCAGAAGAATATGTCATAATAAGCTACAATCAAAACAATTCATTTAACAATAGGCGACGTCTGATTAACACACGGGGTGCAATCGCAGCAACAAACATATAGTTGTAACCATCACATATAAATATATGCCGGTCGGTGAGCAATATTATAAGCTGTCAGATCCCTTGCTGAATGATGAACAATGCAGAAGTCGTTGTGGATGAGTAACTTCTTTATTTTCCTTATCAACAGTATCAGAACTTTACTATAACTCTTCTATATGGTCCTTACCGGAGCCAAGACTGAAGAGTATACCAAGAAATCTATTATAGCAGTGCTGGGCTCGACTGTCGGCTATAGTCTGTCCTGGCTGTGCTGTTACCTGCCATAGTCTCTTCTGCGTATGTGGCATGCTGGGATTGTGGCACAAGTCACTTACTTTTGATGCGGCTGAGGCTGTTGTACTTTTAAAGGTCCTTCACATCCAACCACCTATAGATGTTAAGGTTCCGCAGGCTCGTTGTACAGTACCCAACAGGTCCCAGGCAACATGGCTTTCTATTTAGAAAGGGGGTACTGTCTCTTTAAGGACGGCCTAACAGATCTTGTAACAGTTATGTAGTAAGGAATATAGTTGTAAACATATGCTTGTAGAAGACAGCACACACTTGACCTTGCACTTTGTGAAATAGCAGGAAGGATAACTTTCTTTTAAGAGGCACGGTCTGCAAACATTTTTATTAAAGAAATCAGCATGGGTCGTGGTCACAAGCAGTTTTACAATATACAATATACTTGTTTTTTTGAGTATGTACCAATATAGAGGGCTCTCTAGAAGCAGGTGGTGTGTTACAAACACTGTCAAGACATATGATTTGTGCACCTGTATAAATTGTACGTCAACATTTATTGCTTGAATCTATATATCATATTGATAGTAGGTCATCGCTGTAAAAAACCTAGTAAGGTAAACCTAATAGTAGAAAGCAGTCTATATGCATAGGAAATACATAAAAATCACATATAAATGCCTAACTAGTATAAAGATTAGGCATTTATATGTGATTTTTATGTATTTCCTATGCATATAGACTGCTTTCTACTATTAGGTTTACCTTACTAGGTTTTTTACAGCGATGACCTACTATCAATATGATATATAGATTCAAGCAATAAATGTTGACGTACAATTTATACAGGTGCACAAATCATATGTCTTGACAGTGTTTGTAACACACCACCTGCTTCTAGAGAGCCCTCTATATTGGTACATACTCATTTATTCATTTATATCCTGTGAGCGCTGGGAATAGTGGTGCACTCGAAGGGGGTGGACTCCATTCGTAGGGGTTAGGTGTAGCAGACCTTTACTATTTTTTGTTCCATACTTGTTTTTTTGTTGATGGTTTAATGTTTAACCCTCTCACGACCTGGCGTCATTGATGCATCAATACCCAGGTCGTTTTTGGACATCAGGTTATAGGATCATAATGATCCCATAAGCTGATGTCCCTGTGTCTGCCCCCTCTCCTCTGTCCCCTGCCACTGTTACAATTGAGCGCACTGCCGCATGCCCTGCCTTCCCTCCCTCCCCCCGCAGGCCTCCGTAGCTAGGAAACCGGAAGCCTGAAGCTTCTAGTTTCCATGGCTACCATCGGAGCTCTCTGATCACTTCGCAGAGCCCCGATGGACATCGGACAGAGAATTCTCCCCCTGTAGAGGGATAATTCTCTGTCAGAAGCCCTATAGATACTGTGGTCGTGCTAAGAATTGTGGCGGGGTTGACACAGGCGCAGCTCCTGTGCCTGTGTTATCCTCGATCGTAAGTTAACATCGCTGCAGCGTCAGGCATAGGCTGTAGCAACGTTAATTTACTGCCCAGTGGCGGGAGGGGGTTAAATCAACATTATACATACAGCTCTCTCTGTGCTGATGTTTGGTATTCTCTGTTAAAAAAAAAAAAGAGAGCAAACAACGGAAGTCCCAGTCCTTTGCACACTCGCAAAACCCCCTGTTTATCATGCAGGTTGTATATCATTTGAGGGCAATTAACAAAGGATAACTGTCCAGAACTTTATGGGAGGTCAGAGGTAAGTAGGAAGCCCTGATTTACCTTTCAGGCACAGCATTAAGTCTCTAGAATTGGCAAACAGGCTCACATTTTCTTTACACATTTTCTCTCCTGCACATAGCACACGCTAGGCTCCACCCCACTTCCTGTGTTCCATCCTTGTCTCTCCACTGCTAGAGAAATGCAGTTTTCCTAGCTACATGCAGTGAACAGCAGACTGAAGGGAAGTGAAACACCTAATGGCTAAGACTTTGTTTTTGGTGTAAGAGGTAATTTTTTAAAAAATGAATCAATTTCCAAATATGTTATAAACCACATAAGCTACCACATGGAAGGAAGTTGTTTGAAATGACAGCGACCATTTAAGCCTCTCGCTTTTTGTATGTCCCACTGTTAACTGCCACTGTGACCACACCAGTCTACTGTGTGCTGGATTGATATTTATACAGGCCACTTACTTACGGAAGAGGCAGTATCTTACTATCCTCAGGTCTTTTTCTCAGGATCTCAACCCACCCTAAGCAATATCCATCAGCTATTTCTCACCACTTTAATAATTTCTTCCCAGTGACAACACCTCTGCCCACTGGTGTGGCACCACTTAGCACTCTGGTTTACCTAGTAGGTGGTCTGTCAGTTTCCTCCTCTGAGCGTTTTCTCCTCCTCAGAGACTTGCCAAAAGTCTCCCCATCTGTCCGGACACTTGCCCGGTTGAATAACCTCAGCCCCCTCTCCACCAGTGGGAGTCCTCTCCCTGTAGCATAAAAGGTTGGTGAGAGCAGGCCCGTGGGTTACTCTCCCGCTACTTGTTCTAGAGTTGCTATGTATGCTGCGCTAGCTGTATTCAAAGCCAGAGCTTCGTCTTCTAGGGGGTCTGGCCCATGCTTGGGCTGTTGTATTGACTGTTCCTGTCTTGCTGAGTCTACTTAGCATTGATTGCTACTATAAATGTTCCCAAAGAATTCTTAAAGGGGAACCACTGACAGACAATCCCAAGCTAAACCACCTTGCCAACAAGAAGTTAAAGACTTTTAAGGGTGCGTTGGTATCTAAGAAAAGCTAGCTACTAGTCAGGCCCCTTGACAAGTTAGTTTCTGCACTACACCAGGCCCCTTGACAAGTTAGTTTCTGCACTACACCAGGCCCCTTGGGTTACCACATGTTTATGGGTGAGAAACTCCTATTTAACATTTTCTTGGGTCTTTTCAATACTAGGCCCCACAACACTTACCACCACATCAAGGCCACTCTGCATAGACCTGCACCGATACCTTCTTCCTCTTGTAAGCTTGCAACCAGGAAACTGTATACAGCAGCCCTGGAGACTTTTACAACACAAGGGCTACAGGTGAACAAACGTGGGATTCAACACAGAACATAACACATTAAAAATAACCTAGAGGTGAAGTATGAGAGACGCCCCCCCCTCCCCCTCTGCTCCTTCTCTGATACTGATATATAAATCCTGAACTGTGTATAGTGGAATATTGTTCAAGTAGAATGGCCTCAATTTCCATTAGAGTTAATGGAGATGAAAATCTTCTTCCCACTCTACAATCAAGAACTCCTCAGATAGATTGTAAAGAGGTTGTATCTGATGATATGGAAAGTCAGTAGTGCGGTTTCCTTTCTGTTGAAGATTGCTCTTAAAACCGTGATTTTTAAAGATTCAGATAATGAAAATGTTATTTTTGTTTATTCGTTCCAAGTCTAACTTTTCTTTTTATTCAGATATATCCCACTATCTCAATATGTTGGCAAGTGAGAAATAAGCATTTGGTCTTTGTAGACCACCTTCCTCTTTTTCAGCAATTTGCATAAAATCGATGGTTTTTTTTCGTGTGTGTGTGTGTGAGTGTGAGTCCCAGCAACACTGCAGCAAGGAGGCCATTTTCTAAAGTTTTAACAAATTGTGCAGGACCTTTGTTGAAGTTACAGTCACATGTCAAAGGGCCCATAGTGCAGCAGCCAAGAGCAGAAAAGCCAGGAGAAAGGAGGGGAGTAGGAGAGGGGGAGAACAATACGAGTCAAGAAGACTGGTCTGTGGGTTAGGGGAGCCATGGGGGCAGGGAGATCAGTCTGTTGAGTAAAAGAGCCATGGGGGGCAGGGAGATCAGTCTGTGGGTTAGGGGAGCCATAGGGGGAGGGAGATCAGTCTGTTGAGTAAGGGAGCCATGGGGGACAGGGAGATCAGTCTGTGGGGTAGGGGAGCCAGGGGGGGGGGGCAGGGAGATCTTTCTGTTTGGTAGGGGCGCCAGGGGCAGCAGGGTGATCAGTCTATTGGGTAGAGGAGGATTACAGTAATATTAAAATACATTACTGTGAAGTTCTTTACAACCAGACCCCCTACAACATTTGTGTTTGTACTTCAGAAACTTCACACTTTCTATACTGTCTATTGGAGGGATGGCTCTGGTCTGCGTGTGACATATCTCTATTGGATTCATATTTGCTTGCTGTGATATGTTTCGCTCTGCACAGATATAGATTCATCTGTCTCACTTTGCACAGTGATAGAAACTGGAGGTGGGCTATAATAAAGATTAAGTGATGAAGGAAGGGGGCTCCAACCAGGGAACAGTAAGGGGGGGGGCAGTGCGGCCCCTATATGAGGATAGGAGTCGGGTTGGGGACCATGGCTCCACATAACAGAAGGTTAGGAGCATAATGTGTGCTATTTTTATTCTGTTAGTTGGAGGTGACAAAGTCCCTTTGGTTTAGCAGGTATGATCCTTACCGACAGGCAGAGAGGAAAGACACGTAATGAAGGCTAATATGGAGGCCAGTCGTGACTGTCTGATGACTCCATTGCCTGTAATTGAAGGAAAATGAAGTTTGGAGCAAACAGCTGAGACTACAAAAAAAAAAAAAAAAAAATGACTGCACGTCGGCATCCAGGAGCACAATGAAGTTCTCAACTCGCCTGTAGGGATCCTTTAATTAGTTCAGCGATGTGTCTGGGAACGTCACGAGGGAATACGGTTTGAACTATATTTGCACCTAGTTCTGTAAAGAAATCCTCATGTTCCCACAAGATTATTAGAGGGAATCAGCTGTCCACAAGGCAGCTACACATCCTACTATGGTAATACGTCTAGGTCTGGCTGCACACAGTATACGGAGGGTTCAAGTAGGTTTTCTTATTTAATCATGTATGAAAGTGACAAGTGATGAAAGATGATTTATCAGAATATTTTCTTTCAACTATGTTGATATCTTATGTAAAGGGCTGTCCACATGATGTGATAGATAGATAGATAGATAGATAGATAGATAGATAGATAGATAGATAGATAGGCAGGGGCTGGCTGGCAAATTTTAGCCCGGGGGGCAAGTACACAGCACTGGCCCATGAGTAGCAGGCTGGCGGCCCATCCTTAAATGACCACTCTGGCCTCTAACCTCTTACCTATAACATCTTCGGTCCTTCCAGTCATTGGTGACCAAATATCCTACTGTGGCCTGTGAAAGGGTCAGAACTCACTTTCCTGTATAAGTCTATTGGGCAGCTCAGTGATGACACAAAACGGTCCCATAGACAGATGCTAGGAAAGCTGGGTGACCTCTATCATACTGAGTATAAGATGCTGGAGAGCTGGGTGACCTCCTTCATACTGAGTATAAGATGCTGGGAAAGCTGGGGTTACTGTATTTTTACAATAGTTTATATCAAACGATGTACTTCTGTATATATGTCTCCTCTATGTACTCCTGTAAATATGTCTCCTCTATGTACTCTTGTATATATATGTATCCTCTATGTACTACTGTATATATGCCTCCCCCTGTATATATGTATCCTCTATGTACTGCTGTATATATGTATCCTCTATGTAGCAGGGACACATGCAGGCAGGGGCATTTCCGGGATAAGCGGGGGGGTGGGGGTGGGGATAGCGGGACACATGGTGCCTCCATCTAGGTAGAGTGTAGTAGTGGAGGTATAGTGGATAAGGGGTGTAGTAGTACAGGTATAGATATGGGGTGTATTAGTAATACAGATGAGGGGGATTAGTAGTAGTACAGGTAAAGATGAGGGGTGTATTAGTAGTAAAGATGAGGGGAATTAGTAGTACAGGTATAGATGTGGGCTGTAGTAGTACAGGTATAGATGAGGGGTGTAGTAGAAGTAGTAGTAGTAGTACAGGTAAAGATGAGGGGTGTAGTAGTAATAAAGGTATAAATGAGAGGTGACAGGGGCATACTGGGGGAAACTGGGGCAGCTGGGCGTGATTGGGGCAGGAGTGCACATATCCCTCCTCCTCTCACCCCGGCACACAGGTTCCCCTCCCGGCCACACGTGCAGGTCCCCGGTCTCTGGAGGAGGCCGCAGGCAGGGCTGTATTAACAGCTGCTGCTGCCCTAGGCACTAAACCTGGAGACGCCATATCTTCACGCACCTATTGGCGATACCAGACCTGACCAATACCACCATACCCCCCACCCCCCTGGAAAAGACACCAGATTTACTGGCAAGTCTGAAAGGGAGAAGGGAAACTAAAAAAATAAAAACAAAAGAATTACTTTTTTCTGTCCCCCTGCTCCCTGGTGCTGCCCCCCTGCAAGGTGCTGCCCTAGGCATCGGACCACAGGTGCCTAGTGGTAAATACGGCCCTGGCCGCAGGGACTGTAGTGGTGATAGCGTCACTGCCATTACTGGAGCTGTACAGCGGGATCGGGGGATGCAGATCCCGCTGTTCAGCTCCAGGACCTGAAGCGACGCTATCACCACTACAGTCCCTGCAGCCTCCTCCAGAGACCAGGGACCTGCACGTGTGGCCGGGAGGGGAACTGGACGTGATATGTATAGCTGGGGCAGGTCAATCGCGGCTCTGTTAGGCGGACTGCCCGACACCTCACCTCCGGCGCGACACTCCACGCACCGCCGCCCGCCATGCACCTCACCTCCGCGCCGCCTGCTTGACCTGCAACTCCAGCCCAGCCGCCAACCCATCACTCTACGCTGCTCTGCCTGCAGTGATTTTTTGTGAAAATTTAATTTATGATTTTAATCGAAATCGATTATAACCTTCTGGGCAAATTTATTTGATTAATCGCCCAGCCCTAACTCCTCTGTATGTCTCCTCCTGTATATATGTATACTCTATATACCCCTGTATATATGTCTCCTCCTGTATATATGTCTCCTCTATATACTCCTCTGTATGTCTCCTCCTGTATATATGTATCCTCTATGTATTGCTGTGTATGTCTCCTCCTGTATATATGTATCCTCTATGTATTGCTGTGTATGTCTCCTCCTGTATATATGTATCCTCTATATACTCCTCTGTATGTATCCTCTATGTACTGCTGTGTATGTCTCCTCCTGTATATATGTATCCTCTATATACTCCTGTGTATGTCTCCTCCTGTACATATGTATCCTCTATATACTCCTGTGTATGTCTCCTCCTGTATTTATGTATCCTCTATGTACTGCTGTGTATGTCTCCTCCTGTATATATGTATCCTCTATGTACCCTTGTATATATGTCTCCTCCTGTATATATGTATCCTCTATATACTCCTCTGTATGTATCCTCTATGTACTGCTGTGTATGTCTCCTCCTGTATATATGTATCCTCTATATACTCCTCTGTATGTCTCCTCCTGTATATATGTATCCTCTATGTACTGCTGTGTATGTCTCCTCCTGTATATATGTATCCTCTATATACTCCTCTGTATGTATCCTCTATGTACTGCTGTGTATGTCTCCTCCTGTATATACGTATCCTCTATATACTCCTCTGTATGTATCCTCCTGTACATATGTATCCTCTATATACTCCTGTGTATGTCTCCTCCTGTATATATGTATCCTCTATGTACCCTTGTATATATGTCTCCTCCAGTATATATGTATCCTCTATGTACTCCTCTGTATGTCTCCTCCTGTATATATGTATCCTCTATATACTCCTCTGTATGTCTCCTCCTGTATATATGTATCCTCTATGTACCCGCTGTGTATGTCTCCTCTTGTATATATGTATCCTCTATATACTCCTCTGTATGTCTCCTCCTGTATATATGTATCCTCTATGTACTGCTGTGTATGTCTCCTCTTGTATATATGTATCCTCTATATACTCCTCTGTATGTCTCCTCCTGTATATATGTATCCTCCTGTGTAGGTCTCCTGTATATATGTATCCTCCTGTGTAGGTCTCCTGTATATATGTATCCTCCTGTATATATGTATCCTCTATGTCAGGAATAGGGAACCTTGGCTCTTCAGCTGTTGCAAAACTACAACTCCCATCATCTATGGTAAGCCTATGGCTGCCCAGGTATGATGGGAGTTGTAGTTTTGCAACATCTGGAGAGCCTTGGTTCCCTCTCCCTGCTCTATGGCCTGCTGTGTAGATGTCCTGCTGTGTAGGTACCTGGCTTCCTGCAGACTCCATCTTCTCGGTCTTCAGGCTCTTCTAGCCCAGACACAGGAGAACCCGCTGGGAGGAGACAGCGGCCTCTGGTGGCCGGAGGAAGATACTGCGTACAGCAGTTTGCTTTTACCATAAGCCTCATAGGCCTATAGGAAAACATAATGGCCATAAAGGAGGCGGGGCTTACCGTCATGGGGGGGGGGCTTCAGCGGCCGCTTCCATCACAGTCCGGATCCACAGCACAGCCACAGGTAAATATGACAGAAGAGGGACAGGGCTGTAAGCAGGGGAGGCACTGAGGACTCCAGCCAGCTGTCAGCAGCCATGCGGCCCTGACAGCTGGGGGAAGACCAGCCCGGGGGGCATATGCCCCCCTGCCCCCCGGCCCAGCCCGCCCCTGTAGATAGGAGATAGATAGATAGATAGATAGATAGGAGATAGATAGATAGATAGATAGATAGGAGATAGATAGATAGATAGATAGATAGGAGATAGATAGATAGATAGATAGATACGAGATAGATAGATAGATAGATAGATAGATAGATAGATAGATAGGAGATAGATAGATAGATAGATAGATAGATAGATAGATAGATAGATAGGAGATAGATAGATAGATAGATAGATAGGAGATAGATAGATAGATAGATAGATAGATAGATAGATAGGAGATAGATAGATAGGAGATAGATAGATAGATAGATAGATAGATAGATAGATAGATAGATAGATAGATAGATAGGAGATAGATAGATAGATAGATAGATAGGAGATAGATATATAGATAGATAGATAGATAGATAGATAGATAGGAGATAGATAGATAGATAGATAGATAGATAGGAGATAGATAGATAGATGGATAGATAGATAGATAGATAGATAGATAGATAGATAGATAGATAGGAGATAGATAGATAGATAGATAGGAGATAGATAGATAGATAGATAGATAGGAGATAGATAGATAGATAGATAATAGATAGATAGATAGATAGATAGATAGATAGATAGATAGATAGATAGGAGATAGATAGATAGATAGATAGGAGATAGATAGATAGATAGATAGATAGGAGATAGATATATAGATAGATAGATAGATAGGAGATAGATAGATAGATAGATAGATAGATAGATAGATAGGAGATAGATAGATAGATAGATAGATAGGAGATAGATAGATAGATAGATAGATAGATAGATAGATAGATAGATAGATAGGAGATAGATAGATAGATAGTTCCCGGCGACCCTTAATTGGACCGCAGCGACCCTGGGCCGTGTTTTATTGCCTTTCTGTTGCCTTACCGGTTAGTGCTGCTGTGAAGCTCCGGGCTGCGACTCGGCTCCAGTCGTCATGACTACACAGGACGCGAGGGACAACTACAACTTACTACTCACTTCCATCTAGACATCAGGGTGAAGGTGGTGAGCCTGGATCCTAAAGTTACCAGCTTTATGTATACATGCCTAATACTTATGTCTAACCATTACCCATTACTTTGTTAGCGGTTATTGATCGCCGCTTTTTCAAGTGTCCAATTTTAATTTTCACTGAGTGTGATACACGGACTCTATCACGGACTTTTTAATTTCTATGCACGTATCACATGGGATGTGTCTGAAGCACCCCATGTGACCTAAGAACACCTATCTGGATCAGCACGCCCTCAGGAAGGCGGTATATGTGATCACCCAATGAATTACTGCTATACACATGTGTTAACCTAATGTTAATTATTGTACACCTATCACGTTTGTTTGAATGCTATATATACTATGAGAATGTTTCACTAGACACGCTGGAAAAAGGTGATGCGATATCACCGAAACGTTGCGTCTTGGAGTGTTGCCGTTATGTTTTGAATAAACCACCGTTCACTTTAACTACAACCTTGTGTGCTGCGGAATCTCTATGCATAGATAGATAGATAGATAGATAGATAGATAGATAGATAGGAGATAGATAGATAGATAGATAGTCTTTTACTCTGATATATCTTTTATTTTCTCAGTTTCATGGACTCCCTTCCCTTTTCTTCTCTGGCCAATCACATCAGAGCACTGCACCTACTTCTATGATATAGTTGTGAGCAGACGTTGTGCCGCTCACCTCCATCATTCCTAGTGTGAACATGGGTGGATTCTCTCTTGGCCTAATTGATCAAATTCTGGTTAATGCCCGTGCATTTTCTGGAGCGAATTCTACCAGCACCTAAATGGTTAACTCTTTGCCTTGCGAGTGAGTGACACCCCTATCATCCTGTCTAAGGGCCCTATTCCACTGGACGATTATCGTTCAGATTATCGTTAAATCGTTCGAATCTAAATGATAATTGTTCGGTTGAAATGCAGTTAACGATTAACGACCAAACGAGAAATCGTTTATCGCTTTATAAGACCTGGACCTATTTTTATCGTTGCTCATTCGCAAAACGTTCGCAAATCCTTCGCATTGAATAAGACGTCGTTCGGTCGTTTGCAATAGATAAGAACGCAATAGCGAATAAATAGCAAAGAAAAACGATCGCAATTACGATCATAAGTAACGATTATCGTTCCATGGAAATGAGTGAACGTTTTCAGGTCTTTCGCAATAGCGGTCGTTTGAGATCGTTAATCGTTAACGATTATGCAAACGATAATCGTCCGGTGGAATAGGGCCCTAAGTCCTCGTCTGTCTGCTCCAATCACCTGAGACCAGGACTTTGTTTCTTTTTAAACTCATTCATTCTCCATGCCTAATGCCTGCTATACTTAGTGTGCCTATACTCGCTTCCTACCCTCTGATTCCCTAACCTGATCTATTTGACTCCTGGCTTGTATCCCTGACTATGTGTTTGTCTTCTGAATTGGTCTGTATTTTTGTCCTCTGTTTTTTTGTTTGTTTGTTTTTTTTACTCTGGTGTGTCTACGTTTATTGCCTAGAGACTTTGTACAAGTATCTGCCTCTCCTGGTTTGACCCTAGCTTGCTGACCACTCACCATTGTGTATATTTGTCCTCATCTCCTATTTATCTTGTGTCCTGTTCCACTTATATTAGCTTAGGAAACAGCTCCAAGTTGTCCCATGTCGCCTAGGACACATTGAGGTAGATAGGCAGAGACAGTGGACATGGGTCAGCGGCAGGATTGCACTTGTCTCTGCGTCACCTCTGGGTACCCTGACTCTGGCACTGTGCCGGACTCATGATTTACACAGCATGGTACTAAATGTCATGTAGAGGGAGAAGTGGTTACTGATGCACTTGTTTTGCAAGGCACAATGGGAGCAGAAATAAAATAAACAGCAGGTTCACAGCAAGGGAGGTGTTTACACCAAGCACTGAGCTGCTGTTGTTGCTGAAAGGCTTAAGAAAAGGGAAGGTTAATATGGGCTTAATAAGATAATACTTACCTCTCCTGCTCTTGGCTATCCTCTGCTGGTAAGTTCTGACTCTTAGGACCCCATTCCACGGGCCGAGCAGGGCCCGATCAACGATGTAAACGAGCGTGGATCTGCTAGATCGGTGCTTGTTTACTGGGCCTATTCCACGGCCCGATGATCGTTGAGCGAGGGCTGCAAGGACATCGTTACCGATGTCCTTGCAGCCCTTGCAGCATCATACATTACCTGGCTGCAGGGCTTGTCCTCCGCTCCGTCTCCTCCCCGGGTCCCCCGCGCTCTATCTTCTGAATGGCCGGTCAGCTGAGCGGTCCCGGCCTGTGATTGGCTGAGCGCTCCGTCAGCTGACTGGCCATTCAGAAGATAGAGCGTGCGGGACCCAGGGCTGAAGACAGCGCAGAGAAGAAGCCCTGCAGCCAGGTAATGTATGATGATGATGCTGCTGTTTCTTCTCAAATCGTCGGTCACCCGCCGCGCACCGCTATTCAACCGTAGCGATGCACGGTGGGGAACGATGATTTTAGGTCTGGCCCTAAATGAACGATCAGCCGATGACACGATCATCGGCTGATCGTTCTCTCTATTTCACCGAACGATAATCGGCCGAATCAGGCCAAATGGGGCCGATTCGGCCGATTATCGTTACCCTTAGGGCCCTTAGGGCTGCATTAAACTTCTTCAGCCTTCAGTATTCAAATGTTAATCAATTGGACTCCAGCATGCCCCAGTTGCACTCATCTCATCTAGCTGACAAAGTTTGGGCGGGCTACTACAGTGCCAGTCTATGGATTCATATTTACCCACTATCGACATATATAGGACCAGCTGCAGTGTCCAGTTTCGAACACCATCCAAACCACATAAACCAATATATTCCATGGTTTCACACCAACTCTGTGACGGAGGCGGAGTACTGACTTATACCACAGTTATGTTACCGATGTCCTTGCAGCCCTTGCAGCATACATTACCTGTCAGGTCTTCCTCCCCGGGTCCCGTGCGCTCTGGCTTTAGAATGGCCTGTCAGCTGACAAGTGACTCAGCCAATCACAGGCAGCGGCGGTCCTGGCCTGTGATTGGCTGAGCGCTCCGTCAGCTGACAGGCCATTCTGAAGATAGAGCGCGCAGGACCCAGGGAGGAAGACAGAGCGGAGGAGAAGACCTGACAGGTAATGTATGTTGCTGCCTCTCAAATCGTTGGTAGCCCGCCGCGCACCGCTATTCCACCGTTGCGATGTGTGGTGGGGGAACAATGATTTTAGATCTGGCCCTAAATGAACGATCAGCCGATGACACGATCATCGGTTTATCATTCTCTCTATTCCACCGAGCACTATGCATGGGCTGTGGTCTTGATTATATTCATAGACTGTACTAGGAAATCACTGCACATAGGCATTCTCCTTGTCTGTTTTGTATTCCCTACATACCTGACTGGTTCTGGCACATTGACAGTATAAAGCTGTGGCGGCATGTTTGCTGACCCAGGAGTGCTGAAGATGCAAGAGAATATCAGGTCAGACTGTGCTGGTTGTCCTGTTGGCGTCTATTGTACAATTCTCTTTGGTTTTATGAGAGGTTCTGATCATATCTGCAAAAATAGTTTAGTGAGACTGTTCTCTTAAATTTTCTCTTTGCTTTCTTTGTGACTATAATATACTGTACAATTGCTGTATGGGCTCAGATTACAGGATCTAGAAGGCTGGATGTGATAAGTTGCATTTACTATACCTATCATTGTTATAGGATGTTAGAAGAAAGACCCCCTGTCCAAAGCAAAGAAAATGCTGGGGTCTATGACATGGTGATCACATAGTAAAGGTCCATCAATAATCAATAATTATTAGAAATCTCCTAGGATATCCTAATGTAAAGTGGATAATTTAGAGAGTGGTGACACCACTTTTTACAAAAATCGCTAGATGGCTGCGTGCTTCACTCCCCACCTCAATCAGATTATTTGCAGAAGGCAGGCTTGACAGACTTAAAGGGGTACTCCGGCGCTGATAAAAAAAACAAAAAAAAAAACAATTAATCAATCATAAACATAGTTTTCCCACTTACCATCCATCCTGAGTCTGTCTCCGTTTGAATTTCCTGCTGTTTGCAGGTCCCTGAAGCTCCAGTTGGTGTCTTAATTTTTTCTTCACTTCCTGGTTTGGACTTTCCCATGATGCACTTTGTCTCCTGTGATGTCTAACTGACTCTGGAAAACTGTTAGATGGCTTACAGCTTGGTCAGCCAATCAGAGCTGAGCAACCTGTGTCATGTGACAAAGGGAGGCTGGCATAGCAGGGCTTAGACCCGCCTCCCTCTTGATGATGTCATTGTCACAAAATGGCTTCCACAGGGCAGCCTGGGGTCAACAGTCGTCAGGTGAGAATGAGTTTACGTCACTTCCTGGGGGGAAGTTGGGGGGCAGATAAGTGATTAAAGTATATTACAAAGTTATATAGCTTTGTAATGTGTTTCAATTACTGGTAAAATGTTTTTCGCTGGAGTACCCCTTTAAGGTCCTATTACACCAAAAGATGTCCGACAGGTTATCTTACAGATTTTTTCAGCCAAAGCCAGGAACGGATTTGAAAAGAAGAGAAATCTCAGTCTTATCTTTACGACCTAATCTCTGATTTTAGTCCCATCCTGAGTTTGGCTGAAAAAATCTGTCAGATAATCTGTCAGACATCTTTTGGTGTAATAGGGCCCTTAATGGCCTTTTACACAGGCCGATTACTGGCCAAGCCTGTTGTAAGAAATGCTCCTGCAGCCAATAATCAGACTATATAAAAGTGACAGCTAGCATCTGAGGATGAGGAAAACGCCTGTCGTGTCTTTAGAGCAGGCTTTGTAATTTACCGTTATCAGCCGCACATCTTTATGTTAACACGGGATGTGAGGCTGGTAATGAGAAAGGCAAATTGACAGCAAAGATATGCATATATCCGTGCTGTCAGTTTCCAGATCACACAGCAGTACATACTTACCTAGTACACTGCTGTGATCCGACATCCTGTTCTTTGGCTCTCCCATCCAGCTGCTGTATTTTTAGGCTCCGCCTCCTTCAGAATAATTGACAACCAGAGGCAGGGCCTAAAATACAGCCAGTGGCTGCAGGACTGGAAAGCTGGATGCCAGATCACAAGCCATGCAGATGGTAAGTATACACTTGCTCCTTGTGACCTGGAAACTGACAGCACAGATATAGACATATCTGTGCTCTCAGTTTTCCCGGGCTGCAGGAACAGTAAGGACTGTTTATGCAGCCCGGCCACTCGATTTGTTGTGCCATGTAAAGGCCTGTGGCACACAAATCGATGTAAAAGAACCCCTACAAAGGAGGCCATCTCCACTACAAGTGAAGTGCATAGCCATGTGCTTCTACTGGGTATATCTAGTGATCAGTGGGGTTCCAGCTCCAAGACACCAACCAATCAAAAGGTTTTTTTTTTAATGACATTAAAGCTTCAAACTAGAACATGGAAACATGGATACAGCCATAGGCCATAGGCTTTATTCATGTTTTCCCAGACTCCCCAGAACTGCAATCTGCGAGCATGCTGGAGTTGCGCTCATCGCTACTTTAAAAACAACCAATGCATTATCCAGTTTATACTCAGCTCCAAGTCAAAGTCTTTTATCCGCAATAAGAAAACACCGTCCGGTAGTAATTTACTACATACAATAGAACAATACCATCCAGCTGAAACCTCACAGATTATATCTGATGTTTTCCTCTAAGTGCTGCCATGAATATAGTCGAAGAAAAGCTACAACAATCGAGGAGAGAATTAGTGTAACAGAGGACATGGTTACTCCACGGTGAAAGGATATAAAAGAACTCAGACATAAGTAAAATGGAAAGTGAAGTAAAGCTGCTGGCAGGGTTATGTATCTCTTAAAACCAATAGGTGTGTCTAAGTGATATGTTTATAGATATTCAACTTTGTTTTATAGTGTTTTAAGTGTTATAGAGCTCTGAGTTAAAGTGTCACTGTTGTTTGTTTGTTTGTTTTTTTAAATCAATAGTACAGGCGATTTTAAGAAACTTTGTAATTGAATTTATTAAGCAAATATGCCATTATCTGCATTCAAAAAGACTTTTCCTAGTCCCCCCCCCTCTCTTCCATTCGCTGCTGATTATCAGGAAATCATGTCTTGTTGCATCAGACATGCCCTTGTCTGTTCTATGGAGAGAGGAGGGGGAAGGAGGGAGATTAGTCAGCAGCAGAGAGCAGAGAACGAAGGATTACACAGCGGGAGCTGTGTGAAAGCCTCTAATCAGAGGTCAGAGAGGTCAGTGCTGACTTATAAGGGGATAGCCCAGTGATGTAGCTGTAAATTAACTCTTAGTTATCCTCTTTTGGTGCCTCCTCTCCCTCCACCCCACCCCTCTCCATAGAGAACAATGAAGACAGGGGGGAGAGCTTCAAACTACTTTCTCATGATAAAAATGCATTTTTCGCCTAATAAACCCAAATACAAAGTTTCTTAAAATCGCCTGTACCATTAATTTCTGCAAAAAAAAAAATTAAACGACAGGTACACTTTAAGGAGTCCTCTTTCTCCATGACCTCACCACCTGCTGCAAGCACGCCTCCTCACTAATGATTGACAGCTTTCAGCATTAGGCATGCTTGCAGCAGTGGGAGAGATGAATGCTGAGAGAGGAATTTTTTAACGTGAAGGCAGCAAAGACATATAGAATGGCTATTAAATGACACATCACATCACTCTGCCAGCAGCTCCACTTTAAAAAGGCTGCCGACAGGTCCCCTGTATTGGTTCTATTTTTGATCAATGATACCTTTAGAATGTATAATGAAAATCCTTATAAATCTTAGATCTCCATAAGAGAAACAGATCTGTATATTTTTCTTCAATTAAAATTCAAACTTTTCCTCCAGAAGAAATCCAAGTAGCTGAAGCTCCCACTGATCTTAAAGAGATAAAAGATTCTTTAAGGCAAACCTCCAAACAATAAAGCTCCCGGAGATTATTTTGTTGCTTTTGAATTTTTTTCTTTCCAGAAAACATCAAGCGGCTCCCCTTCAGTTTTATGATGTGACATTGCTGGAAAGGTTCATACAAAAGAAATCAAATCTATAATTACTTTAATATTGTAACCTGATAAGAATCCTTTATGTCCAGATTCTTATAGGCTTATTCCTTTGATGAATACTCCTGTTGGGTAAATCCATTGGTAATAATCTTCTCCGGCTATATACTAATATTAAGCAGGTCTGCTCCATACTGTCCCTGAACACTTCTAAAGATTTCCACAATGTCAAGCAGACCTTCCCATGGAGGGTTCCTAGATGTTTTGGGTTCCAGGTAATGTTCCTTTTAAGTCTTTGTATGTTGTATGTGACTTGGGCTCTGCTCCCTCTAAGGCAGTGATTTTCAACCTTTTTTGAGCCGCAGCACACTTTTTATACTTAAAAAATCCGGGGCACACCACCAACCAAAATGGCACAAAATGACACTAAAACAATACATATTATACATATAGTTAATAATATAGATTATAGCTGTCGTGGTCCATGTGGGAACCAATGACAGGATACAAGGTAGGTGGAGGTCTATTAAAAATAATTTTAGAGAACTAGGTGCTAAGTTGAAGGGAAGGACCTCCAAGGTGGTATTCTCTGGAATACTGCCTGTGCCATGCGCATCGCAGGAAAGACAGCGGGAGCTTAGGGAGTTAAATGCATGGCTCAAGTCATGGTGTAGAGGAGAAGGGTTTGGGTTTTTAGAGCACTGGGCTGACTTTTCATTGGGGTACAATCTGTTTTCCGCAGATAATTTGCACCTTAATGGAAGGGGGTCCGCTGTGCTGGGGGAGAGAATCCTAGAAGGGGTGGAGAGGTTTTTAAACTAGGGATGTGGAGGGAGGACAATGTAGTACGTAATGTAGTGGCAGATAGGTTAGAGAGGGGACAGAACAATGAGGAGGGAGGAGAAGGGTCCTGTGGGGGGAGGATAAGAGCAGTGGATAGGGAGATCCATATGTTGCGGATGAACAGTGAGGATGATTGTAGCCACAGCACAGTAATATATCCCATTTCTTATAATGAAGCGGTTAAACTCGATGGTAATATAAAGTGTATGGTTACTAATGCCAGAAGTCTAGCCAGCAAGATGGGGGAGCTGGAGGCCTTGGTTCTGGAGGAGTCCATTGATGTGGTTGGTGTGACTGAGACATGGCTGGACTCCTCACATGACTGGGCTGTCAATATTCAGGGATTTACGTTGTTCAGAAGGGACCGGGTGGGCAGAAGGGGAGGAGGAGTATGTCTGTATGTCAGAAATGATATTAAAGTGAGTGTAAAAGATGCAATAGTGGGCGATGACTGTGATGATGTGGAAGCATTATGGGTAGAACTACAGAAGGAGGTAAAGAGTGAAAAAATTATTCTTGGTGTAATCTATAGACCCCCCAACATTACTGAGGAGGTAGATGGCCAGTTGAATAGACAAATAGAACGGGCTGCCCGGGAGGGGACAGTAGTGGTAATGGGGGACCTCAACTACCCAGATATAGATTGGGGTCACGGTTCAGCTAAAACCACAAAGGGGAGGGAATTTCTTAACCTCCTGCAGGATAATTTTCTGGGCCAGTTTGTGGAGGAGCCAACTAGAAGTGATGCCTTGTTGGATCTGGTTATTTCTAACAACGCTGAGCTGGTTGGGGATGTCACTGTCCATGAACACCTGGGGAATAGTGACCACAATATAGTGACTTTTAGCTTAAAGTGTAGAAAAGAAAAACATGTTGGGAGGGCAAAAACTCTTAATTTTAAAAGGGCCAATTTTCCTGGGTTAAGGGCAGAACTTCAGGGCATAGACTGGGAGCGGCTGCTGTCACATACGGATACAGCTAATAAATGGGAAATCTTCAAATGCACATTAAATAACTGTACTGCCAAATATATTCCTATGGGTAACAAATATAAACGGTTAAAATCCAATCCCACATGGCTTACAACCGAGGTTAGAAGGGCTACAAATGAGAAAAAAGGGGCATTCAAAAAATATAAATCAGAGGGGTCAGCTGTAGCATTTAAACATTACAAAGAAGTCAACAAAACCTGTAAAAATGTAATAAAAGCAGCAAAAATTCACAATGAAAGGCAGGTAGCTATAGAAAGCAAAAGAAACCCCAAAAAATTCTTCAAATATATTAATGCAAAAAAACCAAGGTCAGAGCATGTAGGACCCCTAAATAATGGTGAAGGGGAATTAATAACTGGGGATCAGGAGAAAGCTGAGTTACTTAATGGGTTCTTCAGTTCTGTATATACAAAAGAGGATGGAGCTGTGGTGGGTGGGGCCAGTACTGAGGTGGGTGGGGCCAGTGCTGCTAACACATGTAATGTACTGAACTGGTTTACTATAGATATGGTCCAAGATAAATTAAACAAACTCAATGTAACCAAAGCTCCAGGGCCTGATGGATTGCACCCCAGAGTTCTTAGGGAACTCAGTTCTGTAATTTTTCTACCCTTGTATGAAATATTCCGTGATTCTTTGCTTACTGGTATTGTGCCGAGGGACTGGCGTAAGGCAAATGTAATGCCGATCTTCAAAAAGGGCTCTCGAACTTCCCCAGGTAACTATAGACCCGTAAGCTTAACGTCCATTGTGGGGAAACTATTTAAAGGGCTTATAAGGGACTACATCCAGGAATATGTAGTGGCTAATAGTATTATAAGTGACAACCAGCATGGTTTTACTAAGGACAGAAGCTGTCAAACCAACCTAATATGTTTCTATGAAGAGGTAAGTAGAAGCCTGGATGGCGGCGTGGCTGTGGATATCGTGTACCTGGATTTTGCAAAAGCGTTTGACACAGTTCCTCATGGACGTCTGATGGGTAAGTTAAAGTCTATCGGTTTGGAAAATTTAATATGTAACTGGATTGAAAACTGGCTTAATAATCGTACCCAGAGAGTGGTGGTCAATGATTCCTACTCCGAATGGTCCCCGGTAATAAGTGGTGTAACCCAAGGGTCAGTACTGGGCCCTCTTCTGTTTAACTTGTTTATTAATGATATTGAGAATGGAATTAACAGCAATGTTTCTATCTTTGCAGATGACACCAAGCTTTGTAGTACAGTACAGTCTATGGAGGATGTGCAGATGTTACAGGATGACTTAGACACACTGAGTGTTTGGGCGTCCACTTGGCAAATGAGGTTCAATGTGGATAAATGTAAAGTTATGCACCTGGGTACTAATAACCCACATGCATCATATGTCCTGGGGGGAGTTACTCTGGGAGAGTCACTAATGGAGAAGGATCTGGGTGTACTTGTAGATAATAGACTACAGAACAGCACACAATGTCAGTCAGTGGCTTCTAAGGCCAGCAGGATATTGTCATGCATTAAAACAGGCATGGACTCTCGGGACAGGGATATAATATTATCGCTTTATAAAGCTTTGGTGCGGCCCCATCTGGAGTATGCCGTCCAGTTTTGGAACCCGATTCATAAAAAGGATGTTCTAGAGCTGGAGAGGGTACAAAGACGGGCAACTAAACTAATAAGGGGAATGGAGCATCTTAGTTATGAGGAGAGATTAAAAGAATTAAATTTGTTTAGTCTGGAGAAGAGACGTTTAAGGGGAGATATGATTAATTTATTTAAATATATAAATGGCCCCTACAAGAGATATGGGGAAAAGATGTTCCAGGTAAAACCCCCTCAAAGGACAAGAGGGCACTGCCTCCGCCTGGAGAAAAAAAGGTTCAATCTCCGGAGGCGACAAGCCTTCTTTACCATGAGAACTGTGAATCTGTGGAACAGTCTACCACAGAATCTGGTCACAGCAAAAACAGTAGAGGGCTTCAAAACAGGGCTAGACAAGTTCTTAGAGCAAAATAATATAAATGCATATGTATAGAACATATCACCCCCCCTCCCCCTTCCCTGTATCCATCCCCTCCTTGGTTGAACTTGATGGACATGTGTCTTTTTTCAACCGTATTAACTATGTAACTATGTAACTATGTAACTATGTAAATGTATTTATACTCCCTCAGTGTGAAACCTGGGCCTGTTTTCTTCTCCCCCCTGTGCTTCTCTCCTGTGCTTCCCTCCACCATACTTCTCCCCCCTATTTCTTTCCTGTGCTTCTCTCCACCATACTTCTCTCCCCCATGCTTCTTTCCTGTGCTTCTCTCCACCATACTTCTCCCCCCTGCTTCTCTCCTGTGCTTCTCTCCCCCATGCTTCTCTCCTGTGCTTCTCTCCACCATACTTCTCCCCCCTGCTTCTCTCCTGTGCTTCTCTTCCCCATGCTTCTCTCCTGTGCTTCTCTCCCCCATGCTTCTCTCCTGTGCTTCTCTCCCCCATGCTTCTCTCCTGTGCTTCTCTCCCCCATGCTTCTCTCCTGTGCTTCTCTCCACCATACTTCTCCCCCCCTGCTTCTCTCCACCATACTTCTCTCCCCCCCTGCTTCTCTCCACCAAACTTCTCTCCCCCCTGCTCCTCTCCGCTGTTTCTCTCTCCCATCCCCATGTTTCTCTCCCTGTCTCTCCCCCCCTGTTTCTCCCCCATGCTTCTCTCCCCCATCCACAGGTTTCTCTCCCCCATGCTTCTCTCCCTGTCTCTCCCCCCCCCTGTTTCTCCCCCATGCTTCTCTCCCCCATCCACAGGTTTCTCTACCCCATCCCCAGGTTTCTCTCCCCCATGCTTCTCTCCCTGTCTCCCCACCCCCCTCCCCCGTTTCTCCCCCATGCTTCTCTCCCCCATCCCCATGTTTCTCTACCCCATCCCCAGGTTTCTCTCCCCCATCATTTTCTCCTGTTTCTCTCCCCCATCCCCATGTTTCTCTCCCCCATGCTTCTCTCCCTGTCTCTCCCCCCTGTTTTTCCCCCATGTTTCTCTCCCCCATCCCCAGGTTTCTCTCCCCCATGCTTCTCTCCCTGTCTCTCCCCCCCTGTTTCTCCCCCATGCTTCTCTCCCCCATCCACAGGTTTCTCTCCCCCATGCTTCTCTCCCTGTCTCCCCACCCCCCTCCCCCGTTTCTCCCCCATGCTTCTCTCCCCCATCCCCATGTTTCTCTACCCCATCATTTTCTCCTGTTTCTCTCCCCCATCCCCATGTTTCTCTACCCCATCATTTTCTCCTGTTTCTCTCCCCCATCCCCATGTTTCTCTCCCCCATTGTTTTCTCCTGTTTCTCCTGTTTCTCTTCCCCATCCCCAAGTTTCTCTCCCCCCTCGGACGTGCTCCTCCAATCAGCGGAGACCGGGAGCGTGGTGCGCTGCGGTGGGCCGTAGCGCACACGTTGATTGGATGCGTGCATCACGGCCCGCCGCAGCGCACCATGCTCCCGGTCTCCGCTGATTGGATAGGAGGAGCACGTCCGGGCGCTACAGCCGGCCAGTAGGTGAGGCGGACAGCAGCAGCGGGGTGATCAGCAGGGGCACCATAGTTAAGGGAAATTTTTCCCGCGGCACACCCGACCTTGTGTCGCGGCACACTAGTGTGCCACGGCACACTGGTTGAAAATCACTGCTCTAAGGCAAGCAACAAGGAACCACATAAAAATTTGTTAATGCACAAACCCTTAAAGGGTTATTCCACTCTTCTATAACCTTTCAAATGTTGCTGCCCATTATGAGTCTAAGGGCCTTTTAACCTAAACGATTATCGTGAGGGAAAGCGTTATATCGTTCAAATTTAAACGATAATTATCCGGTGTAATTGCAGGCAACAATCGAAAAACATTTTGTGTGATGTTGATAGGTGATTTAGATTTCACCCTAATGCTGCGTTTACACGCAACGATTATCATTCGAATTTTCGCAATAATGATCGCATTTGAGCAATAATCGTTGCATGTAAACACAGCAAACGATCAAGCGACGAGCAAAAAATCGTTCATTTTGATCTTCACAAATCGTCGTTCGTCGTTCGCTAAAAATTCGCAGATCGCTTTGTGTAAATAGTCTTTCAAAGATTCACCCTATGTAAAAGATGGGCTTAACGATCTTAAAAGCAGTCACAATAACGATTTTTTTTACGAATTTTCTAACAATTTTTCTAACGATTTATTCGTCTAAACGCTGATCTTTATAAAAACAAAATCGTTGCTTCAAAATTGTTAAGCGATCAATTGGGCGAATTATCGATTTGTGTAAACGCAGCATAAAGGTCCTATTAGACGAAGCGGTTTTTAGCGATTAACAACTAACGATCGCAAACGAGATTGTTTATTGTTAACCTCAAATCGTTTACCATATTACACAGAAGGATAGTCGTTAGTTACAATCGTTACGACCATCCTTTATGCTGCGTTTACACAGAGCAATAATTCGCCCAATCGAACGATTAACGATTTCAAAATAACAATGTGTTTTTCTATAACGATCAGCGTTTAGACGAAACGATATATAGTTTTTTGAAAAATCGTTATTGCAATCGTTTTAAGATCGCTTAAGCCCATCTTACACATAGGGTGAATCGGTGAAAGACTGTTTACTCGAAGCGATCTGCGAATTTTTAGCGAACGACCAACGACGATTTGTTAAAAAATCAAAGAGAAGGATTTCTTGCTCGTCGCTTGATCGTTCACTGTGTTTACACGAGCAGATTATCGCTCAAATGCGATCGTTCAATTCAAATGATAATCGTTCCGTGTAAATGTAGCATAACTCTATCTGATCCCAGCAAAACAGTTAACAATGTGCAACGATTAGTGAACAAATGAGGAATTACAGAGAACGATTAGCGAACGATTAACAATAATTTTAGGTTCAGATCTAAAGGCCCTATTACACGAAACGATTATCGGCCGTATGGAATGATGTCGGCTGATCGTTGCAGTCGTTTGTCTTTCAACATGTTAAAAGACAAACGACTAAAGGCCCTATTACACGAAACGATTACGGGCGATAATCGTCTTGTGTAATAGAAGGCAAAGATCAGCCCACATGAACGATCTCGGCTGATCTTTGCAGTCGTTTGTCTTTCAACATTGAAAGAAAAACGGCTAATATAGCAACAATCTGCTGCCATCGCTCTGTGGAATAGGGCCCCCCTGTACTCACCCGCTTGCTGTCGCCGCATGCTATGGCGCCCGAAGCGAGCAGGGAACGAGAAGCAAACAAGCGCTGACAGCCCCGTGTAATAGGGGCTTCAATCAACGACACACAATCGATTTTTCAATCGTTGCCTGCAATTACACAGAACGATTATCGTTTAAATTCAAATGATATTACGATTTTTCGCACGATAATTGTCCCTTGTAATAGGGCCCTAAAATCATCATTAATAGTTCGCTAATTGTTCGCTGTGATTCCGCATTTGTTCACTAATCGTTCAGTCTAATTCCAAATCGTTCCTTCTTTTGCTGGGATCAGATGGAGTTAACAATCGTAGTAATATGGTGAACGATTTCAGGTTAATAATAAAAATCTTGTTTGCGATCGTTTATCGTTAATCGCTAATTGTTAAAAAAAAAATCGATTAGGGTGGTATTACACGGAACGATTATCGTTCGAAAAATCGTTAAATCGTTCGGATTTGAACGATAATCATTTCCTGTAATATCAGGCAACGATTAAACGACCAACGAGAAATCGTTGATCGTTTAATAGGATCCGGACCTATTTTTATCATTTGATCGTTCGCTCATCGTTCGGTGGAATAAGAATTCACAGCTGAAACGTACGCAATAGCGACGACTAAACGACCGCAAGAACGGTCCTAAATAACGATCATCGTTTCGTGTACTTGGGCGAACGATTTCAGGTCGTTTGCCTTAGCGGTCATTTAGATCGTTTATCGTTAATCGTTAGTGGTCCGAAAATTGCTTGGTGTAATAGTACCCTTAGTCTAATAGGACCCTAACATTTCATTTGATACTTGCTATTATCTATTCAGTCTCCTTCCCCAAGTTCTGAGCTGCTTCTTTCTGCTGAAGACACCAAAAACTGTGTGAGCTTTTCTCCGTCTCTTCCCCCCTCCCTTCCGAGATAACTGATGTAAACAAGTCCCTATCTGCAACTTAGTAGCAATATTATAATGATTAGAGGGTTAATCCAAGGTCAATTTGTTAATGAACTCACTGTGATTAATTCTCCCAGCATTACAAAGTTGCTACAAAGTTGCAGATAGGGACTTGTGTACATCAGCCGACTTGGAAGAGAGGGGGAGGAGGGGGAGAGGGAGATAAATACTCACAAACAGTTATTTGTGTCTTCACCAGAAAGCAGCAGCTCAGAACTGGGGGAGGGAGACTGAATAGATAATAAGAAGTATGGAATGAACTGTTCATTTCACTATGGGCTGCAACATATGAAAAGTTATGTTTATGCTAGAGGTTACTATCTGCATCCCTGGTGGACTAGGGTAATCAGGATGGTGAAAAGGTTAAAGAGGCACTGTCACGAAGCGACATGTCAAAGGTTTTGATCGGTCAGGGTCTGAGTAGTCAGACCAAAACCAATCGGGAGAATGAGCAAGGGGAAGTCATGCTCAGAGCATTTATCTCCCTTCTCAGACACAGAGCGGAGACAGGGCCGCACTCATTCATCTGATTGGTCAGGTACACTTTAATGTAAGGATCCCAGGTGGTCTAGGGTAGTGAGAGGGATAATTTCAGTATCCCCAAAAAAGGATAGGACTGTACATCTGTAAATGTATGGCTGTTCAGATGCAGGGAACAGGAAGCAGGCTGTATGGCAGAGGTGAGTACTGGTTAGTGGTTCAGCAGTCAGTAGGCTTTTCTCTGCTCCGTGCTCCACTAACTCCTGTACATTAAAGGGGTTCTCCGGCGAAATTTATTTTCTTTCAAATCAACTGGTGTCAGAAAGTTATATAGATTTGTAATTTACTTCTATTTAAAAAATCTCAAGTCTTCCAGTACTTATCAGCTGCTGCATGTCCTGCAGCAAGTAGTATTTTTTTTCAGTCTGACAGTGCTCTCTGCTGCCACCTCTGTCCGAGACAGGGACTGTCCAGAGAAGTGGCAAATCCCCATAGAAAACCTCTCCTGCTCTGGACAGTTCCTGTCATGGACAGAGGTGGCAGCAGAGAGCACTGTGTCAGACTGGAAAGAAAACACCACCTTTTACAGGACATACAGCAGCTGATAAGTATAGGGAGACTTAAGATTTTTAAATAGAAGTAGATTACAAATCTATTTAACTTTCTGAAACCAGTTGATTTGAAAGAAAAAGATTTTCGCTGGACAACCCCTTTAACAGCAAGACTGCCACTGAGAAATGACTGCTGGACTATTCAGCATCCTCATCTCTCGGCCAGGGTGGAGAGTGCCCACAAAGTCCGTGTCTTGCTCTGAATGACCTGTATTACATGGGCAATTGATTGGCATGAGACTGTGTAATGATTCATTTTTCCTATGGGAGAACTTCATAAGAATTTACCACTTTGTCACCTGGATCCTTCTAACAAGTCGGGATTGTCCCAGGGGACTGCCCCTTTAAGGTTATAGAGACTATTAATCCATGAAGTAGTTAATACTTTTTAGCTCAAATGTCTTTTTCTAGATTTAAAGGGAAGAAATCAAGACACCAGATGTTAAATAACCATTAAGCGAAGCTACTTTATAAATGTGATTATTTCTTGAGATGCGCATTACTTTAACAGGAATTTCCATGTCGTGAAGTGTGACTGATTACAATCAAATGCAAATAACAAAATGTGCATTTCCAATTGCAGTGCCGGTGGTATATACATGACATTACACATATGCTAATCCACTCATCATTCAGCAATAGAAGAATTTTTAGAAAGCACTGAACATGAGTGATGTACTTCGCCTTGGGCCTGGCGTGGTGTCCCACCACGGGTGTTTCTAGTCTTTATACCCTTCGCAAAAGTCTCTAAAGTAGAAGTGGTAATGAAGTAGTACCTAAATTTTGCCACTAGATGTCGCTGTTATATGTATTATGTACCTAGGTTTTGTATGGCTGGATGTAACTAAAGGGTTATTGTTTTAGGATTTGTGCACCAATGGGAGTTCTTTCTCTTTTCCTCCTATCCCTATCCTTCTCTTTCTCTTGCACTCTCTTCTCATCTACTCACAGCACACCTTATAACTGCTGTAGAAGGAAGTCACATGGGGAGAGGAAGTGTAGCCACACCTTAGTGAGTCTTACTCTGGCTTTTGTAGAGGAAGGACACAAGCAAGATGAGTCCCTGTAGTAGCCAAGAAGGGCCCTGGCTCCTGCCAGGCCCTCTGTGGACCGTCTTACTCTGGTCTCTGTAGTGAACGAATACACATGAGACACCTTAGCACTTTTTCTTGAAAACCAGCACTTCCACACACTATGCAGTGCTGAACGCACTCTTAGAGAGGACAACCTACGCCGAGAACCAGTCTAAAAGAGCAGGACAGTATCCAGTAGAAGAAAGGAACTGATCCAGATAGAGTATTCAGACCACTCTGCTCCTCCTAGGTAACAAGGTCTGGGGCTTGTGTCACCCTCTACGATGGGTCGCCCGACACTGGTGGGCAATAGGTGGTGCAAAGACCAAAGAGTCAAAACACGGGCACAAGTATTCTCTCTACTCTCAAGTATTCTACTTATTTTCCTTCTAAAGTTCCGGCAGAGCACACTTCTACCCTGGGTTGGGACTCTCTCGACAACCTCCTCTCTACTTCTTAGAACTTTTACTACCTCTCAGCACGCAACTCAGTCAGCACAACTAAATCTCTCTCTTACAACTTCCCAGCACAAGCAAAGTTCAAGTCACTAAAGATATTATCAAGTCAAGATCTTAATATATATCCCTGTATTAAGTCTTCCTACAGTAAAGAAGAGTTAATTTTTTTTTTAACTGGACTCAGTGGTTATTCGCTAAGCACCTACACAGCCATTGCTTCCTCCTTGGGTCATCCCCTTTTTTGAGGGTGGCGGTACCAGAAGTGCGGGTGGGTCTCAACTCCACTCCGGACTACCGTGATAAGTACCCAAGGGACCCCCTCACATTCTGTCAGGTCACCGACCACCAAAGGGGAGAGGATATAGCCAGCCCCTTTAAAATAAAAGCAGGTGTGCCAACATACCTGTGTGCCCAACCGGCGTCACGACAACTTAACATCTGGCTGAGCTATATTCCGACCAACCACCATAGAAGTGCCGTCATATATTACCACCTAGCAAGTGACCGGTCGAGCGTACACTACATCGGGTGCACACAGGTATATTCTGGTTTAGGACACCTGTAAGATTCCGACAGAAACATAAACATGGACCATGGTACAATGCTGGATATTCCTTGCAAGGGCCTGTTCTCACTACGTCAGTGCAGGAACCACCAGGAACCTCCGTCCGCCGACTCTCCGCTCAAAGAATTGACATGTTGGTATTGAGTATCTAAGAGTCCCCTCCATGTGCAAATTTATTTTTTATTCTCTCCATTTCAGGGGAAAAGATTAGAATTGAAAGTACACACAGTTCCGTTGCCATAGTTGCCTAGCAGCTCAGGTGCTCTCAGTCTCTCTATAGCAGATGCTAAACCCCGCCCCTTCCACTTCCTGTGTTTTGTCCTGGGTTTCTCTGTAACTAAAGACAGAATTCCCCTGACAACAAGCAGTAGACTACAAATTTCAAAGAAAGGAGACACCTAGTGGCCATGACTTTTTTTTTCTGGGGTAAGGAGTCATTTTTGATAAATGAAGTGATTTACAAATGTCACACATCACATAGTCTATCACATGAGGAAAGCTGTTTGAAATGCCTGGTTGTCTTTCTTGGGTGTGGTATCACAAACTATAGTTACTAAATTCTGGATTTCTGATAAAGATTTATTCTGATAGATTTGGAGGGAGATTTTCAAGGGATTTTTTTGTGTAAAGAAATGAGGAAAATTGGCTGTATCCTTTATATCACTCTAACAATGCTACTATGTTAGTATTGAAACCAAATTGCTGGTTTTGTGTAGAGTTCTACTGTAGGGCCACCAAAGACCAATGTAGATCTTAATTTTCCATTGTATTTGGTATTGAGGTAAACATACAACAGAACAATGTGTTTGGGTGCCCCAATTAATCACCCTTCTCAGGTCCAAAATAACTAGTTATAGTGTCCTTGTCTGAGTTCCCAATGAGGAGAACATGCTAGCAATGCTGAATCAAGTGTTTACATGCTCTCTCCCATAAAGGGGAACTCCAGCTGTAAGTTAAAAATCCTGGACTGGCAGGGATTGGGAAAGGGACATAATAAAGATTTATACTTGCCTGTTCCTGTGCCTCCACTGATGCAGCACCAGCAGCATCCTAACAGCCTCCAGTCTCCAGTCTTCCACCATTCCGGTCTCCAGTCGTTCACCATTTTCTTGGATTGTATCTTTTTGTTGGCTGTTATTATGTGAACTTATAAATTTGACTGTTAAACTTTGGCTATGCTAATTTTGCAAATACTATATATGACCTTTTGGTCTCTGACCTTTAGGCTGATTCCCAATTAGTCTGCCAGGGCCGTAGCTATGGGGGATGTGAGGGGTTTTGGTAATTTGGTTGCCATTCAGTATCGGACCCCCCCTCCCCCCATTACAAGTTTTTAGGGGATGTGGCTGCACATCTGGTCTAAACTGGACAAATAGGCTGGGGGGGGGGGGGGGGGTTGTCGGGGGAAGGGGGGGATCGGTTCCAAATACTCTTGGCCACACAGAAAATCTCGATGTTTATGTTTAAAGAAGAAATCCTGTTTAGATCCTTATATCGATTTGCAATGTATCATGGTGTTCTGCAATACTAAGGAAATGACATTATCATGCAAATATTGCACTGTATTATGGCGCTGACGTATTCTTATTCACAGGGTGTATTACAATAAGGATGCTTGGCTTTGCTAACACACCGGTTTAACACTATTAGGTGTCTATAATACAAAGGGGCATTTCTATACCCATTGCCTTCACAAGTATACCTGCTGGGTGCACTTGGTTCTTCATTCTGCTGTTTCCATAGTAACCGTCTGCCTGCAATTTATAATGGATTTCTTGTCTAAAAACAATTTAGCGGATGATGCATTGAGACAAATCTATAATGTTTCTGTCTCCATGGGAATGAATTTGCACAATAGGAAGCTCCGCTAGTCAGAGAAGCAATATTATCTAACAACGGGGCTTTGATCTGAATGATTGATTAGTGTTTATAGAGACGACCAAAGCCCCCCCCCCCCCATCATTGGTTACATTACGTGCTATACACTGTAGTAAAGATGACGCACATAGACATTTGCCTGGACATTTCATCTATTATTTTACATTGCTTAACTTCATTTACTATTCATTTGCAGATCTGAAGTCAGTATAGGAGCAACGTACAGGAATAGAATCCACTTAAATGCATGAATCCACTTTTGGCTAATAGCGACATCCTATTGTTGTCTACAAATAGCGATGGGATTCAAGTTCCCTACTTCTCTAATAATCATATATAACAATATAACAATTTCCAAGTCAGGTTGTTGCGATGTAGAAGTTTTTACAATGTGAAAATACAGCTACCAGTAAGACTTGAGCACCAGTAAGAGTATACTGGGAGTTTTTAGTTCACCCATCAAATCAGACAACATTGATGGTGTAGTGTCCCAGTATCCATATCCCAGCGAATTTATGTATGAAGTTATGAAATTGAAGTGTGGCTGAGGTATTTGCTTTAGACTTGGGATATCATATGTTCTTTATAAGTGCTACGGCTTTATTTTTCACACTGCTACTTACTGTTTAACCATGTACAGTACACTGAAGTATCGTGCAAGGTTTAATGGTACTTCTGTGTCTTTATTACATCCAGTGTATGAAAGAAAGATGCTTTGGTCACATGTTTTGTCAACCATTGAGAGCAGTCCCTAGTCCAGCCCATGTTAACCTGAAAGGGAGTAGACGAAGAATAGGCCTGAATCTGCTAGCTTAGCTCCCGCTATCAGACTAGTTAGCTATTAAGATAAAGTATTACTAGTATTCTGTGTAACAGCATATACGGAGAGAGACAAGCAAAGAGGGAGGTTTTCAGTACCAAGTTCCAGCTCAGTTTCTAATGTTGCCTCTGAGCCTAACCTAATTGTAAAGCTTTTCATCTGTAAAGGTCAAGCCAAAGGAAAAGATTTTTCCTCCAAGTGAAGAGACATGTTTTCTCTTCAATGCCTCCGAACCTGCAGTTCAAGTGAAGTGTTCCCGAAGTGTCTGTGAGAACCGGCTACAAACAGAGACCGTGACTGTGAAAGCTTCATTTCCTGTGAGTAGGACAAGCTATAAATAAGACATACTGCCCTAAAGAGCCCTAAGTTAACTTTAGCACATCCCACACCTCCAATAAGCCGCTATTACCAGTCCAAGCTGTGAGGATGGTGTCAAGTTTCTACAACTTTTTTTTAGTCCAGGGTTGGATAAATGTTCAAGGCCCCCTGACATCTTCTGTTCTCTTAGTAGCCCTGTAGCCCTTAGTAGCGAGGGTACAGTGATGGGTAAGTATAGCTTCTTTATTATGTTCCCCCATCCCCTGCCTTCAGCAGAGTTTTCATTTTGGCCCAACTTATCCTTGAACCACAGCCAAACTGTGAGGATCCCTGCAAGCAGTGTTTAGTGTATAATTGGACTGAGTTCCCTTTAAGTAGATTTATAACCCATAGCAACCAAGCTATTTATCTACCAAGTGCCTTATAGTCCAATTCTTCCATTAACCTGCTATTAGCAGTATCCTTAAAGGAACAACAACAAACTGTTCTTAATTTTAAGCCTTAAAGCTATATTTTCCTTGTGCCATAGGAGACTGTATAATTGTAGAATCAGGGTCGCTGAAGTGGCTTCAAAGAGTTACCTATACCTCACAGCTGGTCATTGCAGATCATCAAGTGGAACCACAATCTTTATAGGAAAAGATTCAGTATAAGTTTCAAATTATCGATTGAAATCTCTGATGTTTCCATGCTAAAGAGTCCAGTCCATTGAGTGACCCCGCCCACTGGACTCCTTATCACTGAATGATCAGGGATTTTAATCAACAAATTATTAGTTATACAGAATCTTTTCTGAAAAAGTTATATATCAATCTGCTCAGTTCTTTCTGCTCTATCACACAATATTGATATATTAGATAGCATTGTCTTAATGTTTTAACCCTTAGGCGACCCTGGACGTACCCGTACGTCTAGGGCCGCCTCCCTGCTTCGAGAGCAGGGCCGCGCGGCGGCCGCGCTCTGAACCGCCGCGATCCCGGGTGCCGCATGTAGCCTGGGATTGCGGCTATTAGCGGGCACGGTGTGATCGCAATGCCCGCTAATCAGGTAATCGGAGGCAGCTGTCAAAGATGACAGCTGCCTCCGATTACCGGCTGCAGATGATCGGTGGTGGTATAGTGGGAAGATCTCTGTACCTGATGCTGGCCGGGGACCGCTCCAAGATGGCGCCGTCCCCGGCTCGGCACTCGTTTGTTTTTCGGCTGCAGCAGCCGAAAGCAAACAAGTGCCAATCTCATTGATCTTTGCTGTATAACTGAGTTCATATACTAGAAGTCCCCCAGGGGGGCTTCTAGTATATGTGTAAAAGTAAAAATAAAAGTGATGTTATAAGTAAAAAGCCCCCTCCCCTAATAAAAGTCAGAATCACCCCCCTTTTCCCAGGTTATAAATAAAAATAAATAAATAAATAAATAAAGATGTTTGCTATTGCCGCATCCGTAATCGCCCGAAATATTAATTAATCACATTCCTGATCTCGCACGGTAAATGGCGTAAGCGCAAAAAAATCCCAAAGTGCAAAATTGCGCATTTTTGGTCGCATCAAATCTAAAAAAATTGTAATAAAAGCGATCAAAAAGTCGTATATGCGCAATCAAGGTACCGATAGAAAGTAAACATCATGGCGCAAAAAATGACACCTGACACAGCCCCATAGACCAAAGGATAAAAGCGTTATAAGCCTGGGAATGGAGCGATTTTCAGTGACATATATTTGTTAACAATGGTTTGAATTTTTTACAGGCCATCAGATACAATAAAAGTTACACATGTTATATATCGTTTTAATCGTAACGACTTGAGGAACATATATAACAAGTCAGTTCTACCCCAGGGCGAACGGCGTAAAAACACAAACCCCCCAAATAAAAGAAATGTGGTTTTTTTTTTTCAATTTTACCACACTTTTTTTTCTGGTTTTGCAGTGTACTTTATGCAAAAATTCAGACTGTCATTGCAAAGTACAATTAGTGGCGCAAAAAATAAGGGCTCATGTGGGTTTCTAGGTGAAAAAATGCAAGTGCTATGGCCTTTTAAACACAAGGAGGAAAAAACGAAAATGCAAAAATTTAAATTGGCCGGGTCCTCTAAGGGTTAAAGACTTACCAGAAGAGGGTCAGATCACCCCTATAATCAATACCAGTGCAAAGTCAGGGTGTTCCCCTGCTCTGTCCACATAACTTTTGGAAACTGGACCAAATGTTGCCTATAAGCTGTGAATTATCCATTGTTGTTTCCATCCTGTGTGTCCTGCTGCTTCCTGCACACTGCACTACTACTCTCATTTGCTTTGTGGGCCCTCTAGGAATGAGGAAAGATAACTCCTTTAATGGGTTAAGCTAAGTTATTTGCATCCAGGGTCAGCCCTCAAAACTTAAAGGGGTTGGCCACTTTATAGTAAAATTGCTCAGTATACAGTATTAGTAACTGTACTCACTGTATATACTGACAGCAGCTTCCTGTGTACCTCATAGAGCTAATATCAGACCCCCCTCCTCCAGGCTGTGCTGCCCTGCTCTATGGTGTTTCTGTCCATAAGATGGCTGACATGGAGGAGCATGTGACCATGCCCCACCCCCCTGTGTCCACTGCTGAGCCTGTATATGCCTAAGGACACTGGGGGTGGGGCATAGTCACATGCTCCTCCATGTCGGCCATCTTATGGACAGACTGAGCACAGAGCAGGGCAGCACAGCCTGGAGGAGGGGAGTCTGATATTAGCTCTATGAGGTACACAGGAAGCTGCTGTCAGTATATACAGTGAGTACAGTTACTAATACTATACACTGAGCAATTTTACTATAAAGTGGCCAACCCCTTTAAATTAGGAGATTCCAATAAATAGTGACGTGCTCCAGTGAAATAAATACTACGCAAATAAAAAATAAAATAAAAACCCCCCAATAGACAATCACGCGCACAGCGTTATTAACTTCAGAATAAAATCCATGACACAATGTTATATTGACTCACAATATTGCTGTGAAATCCCTCAGGTAACCGACATGTCATGAAACATCTCATCTGTATGAAATATAGGTCAAGTGATGCTATGGTAATAAACATTAGTAATAATTACTGGGAAGCTGTATAAACAATAACATGGTAATTAGTGTAAATCCAGAGATGAGCTTAAGTGTTACTTATAAAAAGAGAATCCATTGTGGGGGAATAATACAGCTAGGCCGGGTTCACTTGTTTTTTTATTTTTTTTATTTTTTATTTTTACCTTCGAGGCACAGATACATCGGCTGAATCTGAAAATTGCCAGCCAACGTGTCAGATTGGCATGGGCCTCATTGCACTCAATGGCAGAAATGTAATCATCTAGTGGCCAGGTTCCAATCGTATGTAAGTTTTAGAAAAGTGACGAATACGCTCAGGCCATTGAAATGACTGGGACCTGTACATTACAATTATTGCATTAGTATAAATCTATGGCTGTAACCACAATCTAAAAAGCTGATTCAGATCTTTAGCCTCCTCTTCACATATAATGAACTGGATGAGCCGATCCTCTTTATTGGCAATTGTCCATCTGGGATAGACTTCACTGTTAAATAATTCTGTAGTGAAGAATTAACCATAGTGTCACATCTCTGTAGCATCCATGACACATCTAGTTTCTAGATATGCATATCGCTTTGTTGAGAGCTGGAAGTGAGGCATGTAGGGAGTGAGTATAAATGAGCGTATCTGCTAGTAATAAAAAATTGGAGTTGACTTGGAGTTATAAAAATTGGAGGCCAGTTATGGCAATGAGTACATGCTAGAGTTGAGTTAATCCGAACCAGAGCATGTGGCATTTCATTTGCGGTGGCTGCTGAAGTTGAATGCGGACCTAAGGAGTACATCAAAACATGGAAACAACCTATGGCTTGAAGTTCGCTCAACTCTAGTAGATACATATGTATAGAATAATTGTTAAACTTAGTAAAAGGAGAACTCGAGCGAAATGTAAAAACCCAGGGTAGCAGAGTGTGGGGGAACATGATAAAGAAGGTATACTTACCCTTCCCCGTGCTCCCACAGTGCCACCGCTCACTGACAGCCGCCGTTCTCCGGTTTTCTCCCTGTTCCTGTGTCGTCACCAGGCAGCAGGAACTATCTGCTCAGCCAGGAAGTGACTGCAGAAGTGTCCCGCCTCGGTCACTGATTGGCTAAGTGGGCATCTCTAAAGTGATTGCACCAATTTGCTTACTCAATTTTTTTTTCACTGCCTTTTCGGTGGCAACTCGGAGACCCTGGTGGTGTACTCCATTTTTCAAAACGCCGGCCAGTTTCTGTGATTAATGTTGGTTTCTTCATCTTTACCTCCCTTCCGTGGTGTGGCCAGACCTGATCCTAATGGAGACGCGTCTCAGAGGGGAGGAGATATCATTACACTGAGAGCGCTGGGCCTGCTTCCAGCGCATAAAGCAGCCCTATCTGCACATGAAGAAACTGGTGCTGATTGCAAGACCGAGCGGCGTTTTGAAAAATAGACAGCGCCATTGGGATTTCCGCACAAGCACATGAGCAGGATGAGCAAATAGCTGATATTATTAAGGTGGGAGTAGGAGTCGTTTCAAGAAAAGCACCTACATTAAGGATGAGAGAGGTGGAGGAACAGGGACACATATTGTGTGTTAAATGAGCAACAACAAAAAAAGTAAAAAAAGAAAAATTCTATATGTGTTATATTTGTCAGATGTATTAAGAGGCGTACACCTCACTTCAGTGGCTACCCGTCTTCTTCTGAAAATCTGCACCACCTACTTCAGTAGCTAGCGTAGATTTTAGGTACAAATTCCCCCCATTGCTGCTGAAAATAATTACATTTCTTCTATTCCTGATGAAACAAAGCTTAAAAAAAAGAAAAGAAATAGATAACTGAAAGGACCAAAAAGAAAGCTAATAACTCAGTGAACTCAGTAACATACACAATGGCAAAGAATATTTATCAGCAGAACAATAAGGAAAAATAGAAACAATACACAACAAAGACTTTTCTTTAAAGGGAAATCATCGCCTAGATTTGTATTTACTGATTAGAGCCTGAAGCCGAATCATGTTCCTTTTTTCTAATGTTTCTATTTTCTGATTGTAATTTTTTATTTTTTTTATTTTTAGTACATTATTATGGGTAGCCTTCTTGGCTGGGTAGTTTTTAAGAACATTTAGTGATATGCTTTACAACAAGCCCCATAGACAATCAACATTTGTATGGGACAGTTATTTAAGCATGTTCTGTGACCCATCCAGATGTATTTTGACAGGGTTGAGCTCCTATTTTCTTCTTTATCTACTGTTGTCACCTTTCACTGTAATGCTATAGATATCAAATTCCAGCAGTCTCCTCCTTATCATCACAAACAGAACAAGAAGCCTCGTGGCAGGGGACCTTATGGACCGAGAGCGCCATAGGTGGTTGACCCCTGCTGAAATTAGCATCAAATATGGCTTCCCCTCCGCGTGGTCTTTATTTGCGGGACAGGCCTCAAATTTTTGTAAAACAAGACTAGTAGACCTTTCCAAAGAGGCTGATCTCCATGCCTTGGATGACATTATTGGCACGGAGCCGCACAAAACGTCCATATCCTCCCTATATACTGCGATTCGAAATGAGACGCAAGCCAAAAGACCTGACAAAGCTTCGCTTTTTAAGACTTGGGTAAGATGGACACAAGACACTGACATAGCAGATACCATTTTAGCGGGGTGGGCTACTGTCCGGAAATGCATCATTAATGAGAGGTGGAGGGAATCATTCTTTAAGCTGGCCCACTGCGCCCTCTATGGTTTTGACATTCTACCCTCCCCCTCCTTCCCAGACCGAATTGTTGCATGTCCTAAGTGTCACTTGCCCCTGTCTAACCTGTGGCACGGCGTATGGAACTGCCCGTCCACAAAGCATTATTGGCAACAGGTAACTGAATATGTATATACGCACTGGAAGATCAGACTCCCCCTCACCCCGCAGGTGCTCCTGTTCCATCAACCCCGCCCCCCTGACGACGGTGATGATCGGTGCGCTACCCCCCAACTGGTTCATGTAGTGCTAGTGGTGGCCTTACGCTGTCTCCTTTTTAACTGGTTATCTCCCTCCCCCCCTGATATACCTATGGTGATAGAGCAGATGAAGACCTTTTTGACTATTGACAGAATTGACACAGAAAGACACAAAGAGAAGGCTGTTAAAAAGTTCTTCCAGAAATGGAAAACATTTATTATTGCACATTTTGACCACTCAGCCATAGTTGATTTGGTTAAGCCGTTCCGATATACTGAATGGTACTGTAAAGCGGATATCGCAGGGTCGCTAGGCCCCTTGCGACTGCCAGTTACGTGACCTGTTACAGGAGTTTGTCGCTCTTATTTTCATTTCATTCTGTCCAACTCCGAAGGCGAATAATATGCTTTTGTATTACTGCTTGATCGGCACTGTATATATTGTATGTGACTTTATTGTTCTTGCTATCTTTTTGTTGGAAAATTGAATAAATATATATTAAAAAAAAAAAAAAAAAGAACAAGAAGCCTCAACGTAGTTTAGGGCTTAGAGGTCAGAATGGAAACTTGAAAAAAACGTGAAAATAGGTAATATTCTGATGATATTACCTTTAACCATTCCACCCCACATCCTCTCCCTTCCAATTCCAAACCTCTTAATAACCACCTACAGGACTCTAAATATGTCCACTAAATGTTCTAAAGAAAGAATACCCCTGTTATTGGAGACTATAGGACATACACTAGGGGTTTAGGCTTTGAAAAACATGGCCGCTCTCTTGCAGAATCAGCATCACTCCTGCCCTAAGTTTTTGCTGTCCATTTCCAGTGAAATGAATAAAGCTGAACTGTAATACCACACACAACCTGAGGAAAGGGGTGGTGTTGTTTTTTTAAAACCTAGAGAACCCCTTTTACTATTTTAAGGCCATTTTAGGGCTTCTGAACAGGATAAGAACTGAATAAATATACTCCCTAAAAATAGAGGGGTCCTAGATTGAAGTGAATAAACCATCTGGTACATTGGGGAGGGCTTTTTACATTAACAGACTGGTGCCAGCAGTCTGAACCATCGCCCCTCTCCCATGCATGGCACCCTTTTATTCCCGAGCACTAGCCCGGCATAAAGCACTGGGAACAGTGTGACGAAACCCCCTCTCCTTTTTAACGTGGCTATATTAAATTCAATGGAGCGGCGTCATAGAAGGGAGGGGAGATCGTGACACTGGGGGTTTATGGACCCTTCCCCAATGCTTCATCCCCTGCTGGTGCTTGGGAATAGACCGGTGCCATGCATGGGAACCAGGCGGTGGTTCTAAGAAAAAAAAACGGGATGCCGGTGCCATAGTGCTGCACCTGATGGTACATTCACTGTCATTAAAAAAAAAAAGAAGTTAGCCAGGGTCTAACAGCTGAGACCCCCAACGATCAAGAGAACGATCTAAGAAAAGCACGGTAGCACATCACTCCCTGATTGGTAACAATCTCTGTTTAGGTAGCTACATTATAAGTCTATAGAACAGCCATGAATTGAGATGATTGACAGCAAAGAAAGGCAGCATGCTAATCCCGTCTGGTTCTTCTAACTCAGGGGTGTCAAACTCAAATACACGGTGGGCCAAAATTAAAAATTGGACAAAGTCGCGGGCCAACCTTGATAATTATTGAAGCGCGAATGCGGCGGTGTGACTCTCCCAGCCCTGTGCATTATGATAAATGACATGATATATTGCTATGATATGATTAAACCCAAACCCATGTTACAGCCAACCCCCCCAATATTGCCCCATGTTGTAGCCAACTTAACCAAAGTTGCCCCACATATTAGCCAGCCCTCCCAATAGTGCCTTAATAGTAGCCAGCCCCCCAAGTGTCCTATATAGTAGCCAGCCCTCCCCAATAGTCTCTTATATAGAAGCCAGCCCTCCAAGTGTCCCATATAGTAGCCAGCCCTCCCCCGTAGTCTCATAGTAACCAGCCCTCCCCTGTAGTCCCATATAGTAGCCAGTCCTCCCCTGTAGTCTCGCATATTAGCCAGCCCTCCCCTGTAGTCCCATATAGTAGCCATCCCTCCCCATAGTCTCTTATATAGTAGGCAGCCCTCCCCAATAGTCTCATATAGTAGCCATCCCTCCCTAGTAGTCTTATATAGTAGCCAGTTCTCCCATGTAGTCTCTTATGAAGTAGCTAGCCCTCCCCATAGTCTCTTATATAGTAGCCAGCCCTCCCAGTAGTCTCATATAGTAGCCAGCCCTCCCTAATAGTCTCTTTTATAGTAGCCAGCTCTCCCTTGTAGTCTCATATAGTAGCCAGCCCTCCCCAATAGTCTCATATAGTAGCCATCCCTCCCTAGTAGTCTTATATAGTAGCCAACCCTCCCCACAGTCTCTTATATAGTAGCCAGCCCTCCACCATAGTCTCTTATATAGTAGCCAGCTCTCCCCTTTAGTCTCTTATATAGTAGCCAGCCCTCCCCAGTAGTCTCATATAGTAGCCAGCTCTCCCCTTTAGTCTCTTATATAGCAGCCAGCTCTCCCCTTTAGTCCCTTATATAGTAGACAGCTCTCCCCTTTAGTCTCTTATATAGTAACCAGCCCTCCCCAGTAGTCTCATATAGTAGCCAGCCCTCCCCAGTAGTCTCTTATATAGTAGCCAGCCCTCCCCAGCAGTCTCTTATATAGTAGCCAGCCCTCCCCAGCAGTCTCTTATATAGTAGCCAGCCCTCCCCATAGTCTCTTATATAGTAGCCAGCCCCCCCTGTAGTCTCATATAGTAGCCAGATCTCTCCTTTAGTCTCTCATATAGTAGCCAGGCCTCCGCATAGTCTCTTATATAGTAGCCAGCCCTCCCCATAGTCTCATATAGTAGCCAGCCCTCCCTCATAGTCTCTTATATAGTAGCCAGCCTTCCCCCATAGTCTCTTATATAGTAGCCAGCCCTCCCCCATAGTCTCTTATATAGTAGGCAGCCCTCCCCCATAGTCTCTTATATAGTAGCCTGCCCTCCCCCGTAGTCTCTTATATAGTAGCCAGCCTTCCCCCATAGTCTCTTATATAGTAGTCAGCCCTCCCCAGTAGTTTCATATAGTAGCTAGGCCTCCTCCATAGTCTCTCATATAGTAACCAGCCCTACCCCATAGTCTCATATATAGTAGCCAGCTCTCCCCTTTAGTCTCTTATATAGTAACCAGCTCTCCCTTTAGTCTCTTATATAGTAGCCAGCCCTCCCCAGTAGTCTCATATAGTAGCCAGCTCTCCCTAGTAGTCTTATATAGTAGCCAGCCCTCCCCACAGTCTCTTATATAGTAGCCAGCTCTCCCCTTTAGTCTCTTATATAGTAGCCAGCCCTCCACAGTAGTCTCATACAGTAGCCAGCCCTCCCCAGTAGTCTCATATGGTAGCCAGCCCTCCCCCATAGTCTCGTTTATATTAGCCATGGCGGGCCAGATGTAATTCAAACACTGAATTGCCTGGCGGGCCAAAAATAATGGCACCACAGGCAAGAGTTTTATATGACGGTTCTAAGTGGTGGGGGTCTCAGCAGTGAAAACCCACCGATCCATACTTTTGCTCTGTCAGATGTCAAAAGTTTCTTTTCATGATGGGCATGGTTTCTAAAAGAGAAGCCTCTATTTATGGCTCCAACAAATAATCTTACCTTGTCTACATACTTCAGTTAATAAGAAGTCCTCAGTTACCCTATCATCATAACCAAGTCAACATCAGATCCAATGTAACAAGGGAAGAAATAAAGCGTCCTGTGTTCTCTTCATCACAATGACAACCTGATAATAGCGAGGGAACCGTCCTGCAACCTAGGTCGACTTATATTATCAAAGAAGAAGAATGTGATCAGAATGTTATATGAGGTTACCCTTTATATTCGACTAGGAGCTCCGAAATGTACTTGAAATTCCTTTTAATAAAAGATTTCTAAACAAACACGAACAGAGCTTTATTCTTGTAAAAATCACTAATTCCTATTATTTCTTTTCTAAAAGTCTACAAGACTCTCCAGAACCCACAAGGTCACCCAGCCATTTCAGGATACAATTTATTACTCCCCAGATATATAGAAATATAAGAACTTTTTCAAGTTACTTAAAAGGTTAAACTCAAATCATTTGTGCTCTTCAGATCATATATATATATAATCCAGGCATTAAAGGGGTACTCCGGAAAAAAAAGTTTTTATAGTTTTTAAACCAACTGATGTCTTAATACAAATTTGTAAATTACTTCCATTTAAAAAATTTCAAGTCTTTAAGTACTCATCAGCTGCTGTATGTCCTGCAGGAAGTGGTGGATTCGTTCCAGTTTTAATAAGTGCTCTCTGCTGCCACCTCTGTCCGTGTCAGGAACTGTCCAGATCAGAAGAGGTTTTATATGAGGATTTGCTTCTGCTCTGGACAGTTCCTGACATGGACAGAGGTGGCAGCAGAGAGCACTGAGACTAGGAAGAATACATCACTTGCTGCAGGACAAATAGCAGCTGATAAGTACTAAAAGACCTAAGTTTTTTAAATACAGGTTATTACAAATCTTTATAACTTTCTGCCACCAGTCCGGAGTAACCCTTTTATTTTGTATAGATTCCCAACATATAAAATTGGTAGGCATTAGAATTGCTATATTCTAAGTTACCATCTGAAGGTGAAGCCTATTTTCTGGTTCTGCATAAAGATTATCTTAAAAACATTAATTTTGGGGGGAAAAAAATAAAAAGTCTGAACAAAATTTATCACCAAGGTAAGGGTAAAGCTATGGGAACTCATCTTGACCTGAACAATGACAGAATGATAGAGCAGTTGAAATCCACCATGATTGATCCTTCTATTCCCTGGCACCAACTGTTGGCATCTGGGGGAACAGTCAGCCAGTCTGATATCCCTGGACCAAATATCACAAAATAAATGATTACTCGACAAAATAAAAATCTTTCTAAGTAATACTTCAGACAGATAATCCAATTTTGCCCAATTGTAGTCTTTCTAGATTTCTTTAGAGTTTACATCCCAAATCGTTCCCCATCACACATGGTCCAGTTATGGTGACGTCACAGCCATCTTGAGTGGACAGTTGTGTTCAGTAATCACATAACTTCAGATATCACCAACTATTGGGTGACATCTACATAAACAGGTAGGGAAAACCAAGTATTTTTCCTCCCCTGATGAAGCTGAACGTACAGCCAAATATACATTGCAGTGTATTATAGTAGTAGTGGTAGTATTACATTTGCTGGTATATGTATTCTCTTTGTTTATCTTGTTTTTACTTTTTGCCGCTACTTGCACTCTTGGATGTAGCCTTGGCACCATTTTATTTCTTGCTTTTGCATTATTTTCAAATGGATTGATAAAAAAAGGTTTTTTTTTCAAATGGATTGATAAAAAAAGAGTTGTTTTTTTTATTTTGTTGCTTCATGCCATTACTAAGTAGGTTTTACATCCCACTGTAGTATATGAAATTATCAGAAATTCATACTACTATCCAACGAAAAATTTCTTACATACATCAGCACCTAAGCAAATGTCAGGTTACCATAGGAACCCTGTATTGTATTGTTAGATATTTTTATTATAATACCACTTCTTTGTGTTTTTCACAGTTTAATTTAATTTTTTTTTCCTCTTTACTTTTTTTTTCTTTTAAAACTAGACTGAAATCTATAACTTCATACTTGGCATTGAATCATAATGGAAATTTACCCTGTCTTCTCATTTTTACAGTTGGCTGATATATATTTTATATAGATTGTCTTTATACTAAACCATTGTCTCTTATATTTGATCTTCATGACATCATGTTACCCTAGAAACCAGACAATATCCTATAAAACCATGCAATATATATATTTTTTTCAATATCTATCTATATGTAAATATATATAGCTATAGTCTCTTAATAGTGATGAGCGAGTACTAAAATGCTCGGGTGCTCGTTACTCGAGACAAATATCTCCCGATACTCGAGTGCTTGTTTTGAGTACCGAACCCCATTAAAGTACCGAACCCCATTAGACTCGAGCATTTTTGTAGGAGACCCAAGTTCGGTAGAGGGAAGGTCAGGTCGTGTGAAAACCTGTCAACCTCAGAAAATGATGAAAACACCACGGAAATAGACAGGAAACAGCAGGGGCAACATGTATGGATGCCTCTGAGGATGCATAATGGCACCATTATGCCTAATTCTGTGCAACAGCCTGGTTAAAACAGAGGTAGGCATATGGACAACCCAAAAACTCAGCCTGACACAGCATGGCAGTGAGAACACAGGGAACCATTAAAACAGAGGTAGCATAGCATTAACCAGCCGAAAATTTCAGCCTGACACAGCATGGCGGTGAGGACATAGTGAACAAGGTAGAAACAGTAGCCAGTCAGCCTTCCAAAAATTATACCAGTCCTAACATGGCAGTGAGCTCACAGAGAACCATTAAAAGTGAGTGAGGAAGCAAGTGAGCCTCCCAAAAATTAGGCCAGACATAGCATGGCATTGAGCACACAGAGAACTCCTGGGAGCAGCAGTAGCCAACATGGAGGCAAGGGCAGGCACAGCAATAGTCAACATGGATGCCAGTGAAGGCTCAGCAGTAGTGAACCTGGATGCCAGTTAAGGCCCAGCAGTAGCCAACAAGGAGGCAAGGGCAGCACTGCAAGTCCCAGCCAGCAGTCTGTTGTAATACTATTAAAAAACGATTTGAAGCCCTGAAAAGGGCTGTTTGTTTGTATTGCTAGTATTCCCTGCCTACTGGAATGCTAAATCCTACACTGACACTCTCCCTGACCAGCAGCAGCTCTGTCCCTAATCTCTCACAGTATGCGTCTGAAACAAGTACTGCCGGCTGCGCGTTTTATAGGCAGGGTCATCTGATCTGGCTAACCAATCACTGCTATCGACATGTATGGGTCCCACGTGATCGCAGGATGTACCAAAGAGTCTCCTGCATGTTTATTGGCTGAGAAATAGCGCCCAAACTTACAGGAAACAGATGATGAGATTTTCTTGAGTATCGCGAGATGCTCGTCCGAGTAACAAGTACCATCGAGGACCCTAATACTCGATCGAGTACCAAGCTCGGACAAGCATGCTCGCTCATCTCTATCTATTAACTTTTGGTCTTTTGGAACTGTTAGAACTTGGTGTAGAGTGAATGAATCTGTTCTATAGAAGGGATTGGTATAGGTTTAATACAAGCTTTTAATCTCCCCAAAATACCATTTAAAGGGGTTATCTGATTAAAAAATACTTTTCCCCTAACCACAGGATGAGGGGAAGTATGAGATTGTGGCGGGTCCAATCTCCAGGCCCTCTCTGTATCTGTGGCTCAACCCCATTGTTATGAAAAGAGCTGCGGGTCGGCACATAACCGTGGCTCTGTTCATTCTCCACTGAGTCAGGGCACCGATACAGAGATCCTCAGGGGGCCCAGAGTTTGAAACCGCCACGATCTCATACTTTATTTCACTATAAGCACAGTAGTTTAAGGGAAGACCTATATAGGCAAGCCTCAAAATAGGTAACGTTGATAACTTTATGGCTAGGGAGTTAGAAAGGTAAAATTTGCAAGCCCAAGAGAGTAGAGGCCACAGTGCTTGCCGTAGTGCCATGGCCCCTTTAAGAATCTAGTTCACCAAATCATTGTACAGTGACAGGCTATAGCCAGTGATTGACTGCAGAGGGAAGGACCAATAAATAGAAATCAACAGGTAAGTGACCTGAGATCCAGTGCTCTGGAATCAACGGCGCCTTAAAAAGAAAAAATAATAATCAATCAGAATTGGAGACCCAATGGATCACTAAGGTAAGTGTGGCTGTAAGATTCTTTGGGTCAAAGGGAAACTAGTTCTCCTTAAAGAGAGTCCACCATAAAGACTTAAAGGTCATTCCTGCTCCACTGGGAATTCTGGGAGGAAAGGATATGCAAAATAGCTCTCACACCACTTAAGCAAAGTGGTGATCCTTCACGTCAGTGCTTCACTCCATCTTGGAGTCTTAGAACATTGACTGGGAATCTATGCCAAGCCAAGCATCTCTCCAAAAGGAAAGATTTCGGGGTTGTTTCCCCCCTTTAATGCAGTGTGTAAGGTTCTTTGTCAATTTTTTAGAAGAATATCAAGAAAAAAAGAAGCAGCAGTAGCAGCAAGCTTGAACTTTCTTATTTGCCAAAAAACACACAGGCTGGAAAAGTTGAGTGTAATTTTTTAATTCTCTAGAGGATAATGGACGTCACATTGTACTGTGAATTTTATGTGACTTACATGAGGTTTATTATTTCCTCCTTCGCAAGATTACTCTGTCACTCCAAATGGCATCACAAACTCTATCGGAATGACAGTGTCTTTTTTCCCCTCAATGTGTCTTGTTGTTTGCATTTACTTATCATGTCTAATACTGGAAATAAGGGCACAGTTAGGAGGCGACATTAGGGGGGAGAAATCGGGCAACAGGCTACACTATGGAATGCCCATTTTTTTGCAGATCCGCAACACCTAGGGATTTGTGTATGGGGCCATAGAAATGAATGGGTCTGCATTCTGTCCGAGAAAAAAAAAAATTAGCACAAGGGCAAAGATATGTCAGCTCACCCTTGAACGATGAGAAACAGCAAGCACATGTCCTGTATGGAGACAGAGACTGTAGCGGGCCGACTCCTGTGTATCATGCAGAAAGTAAAAAGTGAAAATCGCCAATAAAAAATTCCAAATTTATTAAGTCCACATAAAAACTTCACAAATGAACATTTGTGAAGTTTTTATCTGATGTCATAAACTTGGAATTTTTTAGCTGGTGCTGGAGATTTTACCTTTTCTACTTTCTGTCCGCATTTGAATAAATGGATGTGTGAATGAAGCCTTATACAATGTAATATATAATATAATATATATACAATGCCACATAATATACAATGTCGAAACTATACTTTTACTCCACTATACAATTAGGTATAGGGAGATCTAGATATTCCCATGGAATAATAAACACCGAAACACACCCCCTTATTTTATAACAGTATTGCTGTGGGTGGTGGAGTAGAAACTATCCATGGAATAATGCATTTCTGGGCTGTCGTAGCCCCTTCTTCAGATATCTTCTTAAGGGGCTGGTTGATATAAAATCCTCCATAAAGATATTTCTGCCTTCATTTAAAGCGAATGTAACACTAGGTGCATCGCTTTGTGTTTCTATACTTGAATAGACTGGTGCTGGTGCGGGGATGCCGCTTCTGCGGTCCTTTTTTTTATCTGTGGCCCAGTTCCTGCGCACGATGCCAGTTTATTTCCAGGCTCCGGCCTAGCATAAAGCACTGGAGGTGGGCCCGCCGCCCCCTAGTGTGATGAAACCCCCTCCCCTCTGTGACGCAGCTCCATTAGAATCAAAGATCATCACTCTGGGGGCCGGCAGACCTACCTCCAGTGCTTCATGCTAGGCTGGTGCTCAGCAAAAGACCAGTGCCATGTGGGGCAACTGGGCCGCAGTTCAATAAAAGGACCACAACAGTGGCATATCCGTGCTGGTGCTGGTCTATTCAAAAATAAAAACAAAAATCGATGTACCTAGTGTTAAAGTGACTCTGTACCCACAATCTGACCCCCCTAAACCACTTGTACCTTCGGATAGCTGCTTTTAATCCAAGATCTGTCCTGCGGTCCGTTTGTCAGGTGATGCAGTTATTGTACAAAAAAAATACTTTTAAACTCGAAGCCCCATGCCAAACGGGAGTATCTGTGCCCTAACTTTGCACAACCTCTCTGTCCCTCCTCCCCACCCTCCTCATCATTAGGAATGCTCCAGGCAGATTGTCTCCTATTCCCCACCTGTGGCAGCCCGGCACATGGACTGGATCGTTATGGACCTGTGCAGTGTTCAGCATGGAGAAAATGTTTCAGTGGCATTCCTAATGATGAAGAGGGTGGGGAGGCAGAAAGGAGGGGTGGTGCAAAGTTAGGGCACAGATACGCCCGTTTGGCACGGTCTGCAAGTTTGAAAGTATTTTTTTTAGGACAATATCTGCATCCCCTGCCGAACAGACCCCAGGACAGATCTTGAATTGAAAGCAGCTATCCGAAGGTACAAGTGGTTTGGGGGGGGTCAGATTGGGAGTCATTTTAAATTTGCTTTAAGCTCTATACCCCGCAAGGGTAATTTATCAATAGTGATGAGTGAACATGTTCGGGAAAATTTGTATGTTCATACGAACATGGCGCTAATTGTTCGTGTTTGCCGATCACAAACAATTTGTTAGATGATCGGAATGGTTATAACGATCATTTTTTAACATATTCCAACATGCGAACATTTATCTCGTGATATACGCAACTGCATAATTTGCATTTTGCACTTGATAATCTGTATGCATGTGCGGAACTCTAGACCAAAACGTGCGCAACGGCATAATTTACGCTTCGTAGACCGAAACGTATTCTTCTACTGTAGGTTCGTAATTTGTCTGCAAATGTTTGGCGAACACAAACCAATTGTTTTTTTTTTTATGTTGGTGTTTAAGATCTGAACCGAATATCGGATGTTCACTTATTACTATTTATCAATAAAGAATAATATATTTCCCGTAAAATGTTCAATTCAGATGAAAGAGAGCATATAACTTCTTGGTTGTATGGATGAGAGGTATACAGTAACTATATCGGTATAGGTTATCCTTCACTCTTCTTGTTTTACATTAAACAGTAGGCATAGAAATGTTACCACGTACATAAACCCTTTATAATCTGTAATTACAACTGAAAGACGTTCATCCCCCTCAAGGATATGTCACGGTTTCTTAGACTCACACTTGACGTTAAACCCTTCTTATCCTGATATCATAATTGTTCTCCATATGAGAGTAAACTCACCGGAACTCATGGAACTCCGGCCGCTTTGATTCCATTAAAAAACAAATACTTATAATAAAAAATGTAAATGTGGAGATGGTTATAAACATGGGGGATATAGTAAAGACTTACGTTTTATTGGCATCACCTCAGCATCAGATTCCTCCACTGAAGAACGCGTCAAGTGAAGCCGAGGCAGGATTTTCGGGCAATAAACTTTGTAACAGAGATATAAGGAATCTTGTTTTTTTGGAACTTCACACAAAGCCTGAAATTGACTTTACGGATATTCACAAGGTGACAAATTCTTGGCAGACATCATAGAAACTATCAAAAAGAATCATGTCTGTGTTGACAAGTGTGGGTGAAACCACAGCGGCAGCAGATGCCTCCTGCAGTGTCTAGGAGGTCTATGCCGCGTCTATATTTCTCTAATACCTGACGTCTTACAACAAATCACACTTCTCTCTAATGTCCATTAAACATACATTTAGGTAATCGGTTCTCTTATCTCCACAGGCAAGGTGGTGTTCCCGGATGCCCCCCGAAATGCTTAAAGTGGACCTATCATATATTTTAAAGCGGATCTGTCAGCATTCATCATGGTATTAAACTAAGTGCAGTGTCAACTTTAATGCCCTATTTATGTCTATAATATGTTCCAGTTCTGAGGTTTCAAGGGTTTTCTAAAAAGATAAATGAGCCTGAAGTGCCCAGAGGCTATACCCAGCACCGGAAGAGCCCAGGCTCACCCATCTATTTCATCTTATACAATTCGCTCTTAGCTGTCTTGCATCAGCCCCCCTTCATCTGTATGACAACCAAAAAGTCTTCTCCTAAGGACCTTAGACTATCATTTAAAGGCAGGGGGCAGCCATTAATGGTCGGAGGGGGTATTGTATAGGATGACATAGGCCGGGCAAGCCTTGGGAAATTCCCCTTGCACACTTCAGGCTGATGACATAAATGATTAAAATCAAATCCCTTAATAAAACCTGTAAAAAAGGTAATAAAAGCAGGAAAAATTCACAATGAAAAGCAGATGGCCAAAGATAGCAAAATAAATAAATACATTTTTTCAAACATATAGGCCAGAGCATGTAGGACCCCTAAATAACGGTGATGGGGAGTTAAAAACTGGGCATCAGGAAAAGGCTGAGTTACTTAATGGGTTCTTCAGCTCTGTATATACAAAAGAAGAGGATGGAGCTGATCTGGGCGGGGCCAGTGCTACGGTGGGCGGGTCAGTGCTGAGGTAGGCAGGGCCAGTGCCGTGTAATGCACTAAACTGACTAACTATAGATATGGTCCAAGATAAATGAAATAGACTCAATGTAACTAAAGCTCCAGGGCTAGATGGATTACACCCCAGAGGTCTTAGGGAACTCAGTTTTGTAATTTCTTTACCCTTGTATGACATATTTAGTGATTCTTTGGTGACCGATGATGTGCCGAGGGACTGGTGTAAGGCAAATGTAGTGCCGATCTTCAAAAAGGGCTCTAGGACTTCCCCAGGTAACTATAGACCCGTAAGCTTAACGTCCATTGGCGGCGCGTAAGCTTGGCGGCGCGGCTGTGGATGTCGTGTACCTGGATTTTGCAAAAGCATTTGACACAGTTTCACGTGGGCGTCTTAAAGGGGAACTCCAGGTAGAGGTTAAAAAAAATTGAACTTCTGCAGAAGCATAAAGCATTACTTACCTATCTATTCCATTTTTGAAACTACCAAAAATCCATTTGTTTTGGAGGAAGGGGGGGGGTTGTTCTGTTTTGTGTTTCTGCGCTTCCTGGTTTATCAGTTGTACACAGTACTACAGGTTCCAGAATGCAATGCTTTCCCTCAGCTGTTCATCACAGTCCTCAACCCTGCCCATTCCCCGCCCAAATCTGTTGCAGAACATCTAGTCTGTGTTCACACATTGCAGTTTTATTGTGTTACTGAATTATTTGCAGTAATTTATGATTTCATTGTGGTCCCACCCACACAGCACACTGTATTCTCTACCTGTAACACCACACAGCACGCTGTATTCTCTACCTGTAACACCACACAGCGCACTGTATTCTCTACCTGTAAAACCACACAGCACACTGTATTCTCTACCTGTAACACCACACAGCACGCTGTATTCTCTACCTGTTACACCACACAGCATGCTGTATTCTCTACCTGTAACACCACACAGCACACTATATTCTCTACCTGTTACACCACACAGCATGCTGTATTCTCTACCTGTAACACCACACAGCACGCTGTATTCTCTACCTGTAACACCACACAGCACGCTGTATTCTCTACCTGTAACACCACACATCACGCTGTATTCTCTACCTGTAACCACCCACAGCACGCTGTATTCTCTACCTGTAACACTACACATCACGCTGTATTCTCTACCTGTAACCACCCACAGCACGCTGTATTCTCTACCTGTAACCACACAGCACACTGTATTCTCTACCTGTAACCACACAGCACACTGTATTCTCTACCTGTAACACCACACAGCACCCTGTATTCTCTACCTGTAACACCACACAGCACACTGTATTCTCTACCTGTAACACCACACAGCACGCTGTATTCTCTACCTGTAACACCACACAGCACACTGTATTCTCTACCTGTAACACCACACAGCGTACTGTATTCTCTACCTGTAACACCACACAGCACGCTGTATTCTCTACCTGTAACACC